>NC_054384.1:7556000-7880000 GCF_017654675.1 Xenopus laevis
CTACCATAACTTCCCTTAACGTGACGCAGCAAACGTCGTCATGACAACCTTGCTTCCCCCCGCCCATTTTGTGTTAGTAAGCGTCGCGGATAGGAGCACGTGATCAAGCTTGCTGCCCTTGAGCCGAGCAGACTGAAGGGAAAGGTAGAACCGACACAATGAGCTCCGGGGTAAGAGGTAAGTGCGGCCTCTGCTGGTGTTTCCCGACACTCGGGGTGGTGTGTGAATGCACATGGTGTGGGTATGACGAGTGCCAAGGTTTGCCCGTATCATGTTGCCTTCGCCTCGGGTTTTGCACTGCCCTGTGAACGAACCTGACAACCCCTGTTTACAGTCTAACATGGTATGGTCTCCCCTGGGGAGCACTGGGGAATAAACCAAGTGCAGCGGCTTCTGGGGTCGTTTTGAAGGTGCTGGTTCGCATTTAAGTTAACGTTATGTATGTAGTAGAATGGCTGATTCTAAGCAACTTTTTAAATGGTCTTATTTTTATTCATTTTTTTAAATTATTTTCCTTTTTCTCATGACAATTTCCAGTTTTTTTCTTATGACTTTTTCCAGCTTTCAAACAGGGGTCACTGACCCCATCTAAAAAAAAAACTCCAGCTGCTCAGTAAGACTACACATGTATTGTTATTGTTACATTTTATTACTCGTATTTTTATTCAGACCCTCTCCTATTCGTATTCCAGTCCCTTATTCAAATCCGTGCATGGTTGCTAGGGGAGTTTGGACCCTAGTAACCAGATTGCAAAAATTCAAAGCTGCTGATTAAAAAAGCAAAATTACTCAAAAGACGCAAATAATGATAAAGGAAGACCAATTGCAAATTCTCTCAGAATATCCCTCTCTACATCAAACTAACAGTTAATTTAAAGGGGAACAGCCGCTAGAAGTGCTGCACTGCAGCCAGTGTGGGGGTCACAGAGATGCCCAGGGGCTGCACATGTTATTAGTAAGTACATCGCTATGCAGTGTCAGGGTGTGTGTTTGTCTGGCCACTCCCTCACCTGCAGGTACCACACCTGTGTCTCGCCTGCACACGCTCCCTGTACTTGTCTCTACAGCTTTTATTACTGGAATCTTCATGGTTTGTTTTGAAAGTATCTTCAGACACAGTTTGTGATTTAAACTATGAGAGCTAAGGGGGCCCAGTCTGAAGGCCAGTTAGGGGAAGATTTGGGGTGAGTCTTTATTTGTACCCCGGGCACCCCTGGAACTATAGCAGGGTGACTGTTACCCCAATGTTTCTATATATCTGTAACCTTGTTATGAGCTAAGGGGGCCCAGTCTGAAGGCCAGTTAGGGGGAGATTTGGGGTGAGTGTTTATTTGTACCCTGGGTACCCCTGGAACTATAGCAGGGTGACTGTTACCCCAATGTTTCTATATATCTGTAACCTTGTTATGAGCTAACGGAGCCCAGTCTAAAGACCAGTTAGGGGGAGATTTGGGGTGAGTGTTTATTTGTACCCTGGGTACCCCTGGAACTATAGCAGGGTGACTGTTACCCCAATGTTTCTATATATCTGTAACCTTGTTATGAGCTAAGGGGGCCCAGTCTGAAGGTCAGTTAGGGGGAGATTTGGGGTGAGTCTTTATTTGTACCCCGGGCACCCCTGGAACTAAAGCAGGGTGACTGTTACCCCAATGTTTCTATATATCTGTAACCTTGTTATGAGCTAACGGAGCCCAGTCTAAAGACCAGTTAGGGGGAGATTTGGGGTGAGTGTTTATTTGTACCCTGGGTACCCCTGGAACTATAGCAGGGTGACTGTTACCCCAATGTTTCTATATATCTGTAACCTTGTTATGAGCTAAGGGGGCCCAGTCTGAAGGTCAGTTAGGAGGAGATTTGGGGTGAGTGTTTATTTGTGCCCTGGGTACCCCTGGAACTATAGCAGGGTGACACCCCAATGTTTCTATATATCTGTAACCTTGTTATGAGCTAAGGGGGCCCAGTCTGAAGGTCAGTTAGGAGGAGATTTGGGGTGAGTGTTTATTTGTGCCCTGGGTACCCCTGGAACTATAGCAGGGTGACTGTTACCCCAATGATTCTATAGATCTAGTTGGGAGCTAAGGGAGACCTACACATGTGCTATACTATAACAGGTGATTACTATATGTGACATTGCACATTTTGCTTCCTAGTCAGGTGGGAAATATGACTAGATCATGTTCTGTATTCTAGTGACTGTGCAAAAGTAACATCGTACATCTTCCAGAGATACATTAACAAGTCTTTTAAATGGATACATGGACTTTCTACCTTCCTACTCTTCCATATTCTATTCCACATGGATAATGTGTAGTGTCAGCAAACAGCTCAGTGTGTGACAGCTGTAACCATCACATGAGGAGGGAGATGATTTCTCTTCTCTACACCAGACACAAGCCCTGTTTCTTTATTTGCTTACTTCTCTGCTGTTACTATAGGCACCGTCTCTCCCTACTATACCTGCAATTACACAGCCATAGTACCTTACTGGAGACTATTATCCACTGTTACTATAGGCACCATCTCTCCCTACTATACCTGCTATCCCACAGTCACACTCCCTTCCCAGAGACTATTATCCACTGTTACTATAGGCTCCATCTCTCCCTACTATACCTGCTATCCCACAGTCACACTCCCTTCCCAGAGACTATTATCCCACTGTTACTATAGGCACCATCTTTCCCTACTATACCTGCTATCTCACAGTCACACTCCCTTCCCAGAGACTATTATCCACTGTTACTATAGACACCATCTCTCCCTACTATACCTGCTATCCCACAGTTACACTCCCTTCCCAGAGACTATTATCCCACTGTTACTATAGGCACCATCTCTCCCTACTATACCTGCTATCCCACAGTCACAGTCCCTTCCCAGAGACTATTATCCACTGTTACTATAGACACCATCTCTCCCTACTATACCTGCTATCCCACAGTCACACTCCCTTCCCAGAGACTATTATCCCACTGTTACTATAGACACCATCTCTCCCTACTATACCTGCTATCCCACAGTCACACTCCCTTCCCAGAGACTATTATCCACTGTTACTATAGGCACCATCTCTCACTACTATACCTGCTATCCCACAGTCACACTCCCTTCCCAGAGACTATTATCCACTGTTACTATAGGCACCATCTCTCCCTACTATACCTGTTATCCCACAGTCACACTCCCTTCCCAGAGACTATTATCCACTGTTACTATAGACACCATCTCTCCCTACTATACCTGCTATCCCACAGTCACACTCCCTTCCCAGAGACTATTATCCACTGTTACTATAGGCACCATCTCTCCCTACTATACCTGCTATCCCACAGTCCCTTCACTTGTGAGTAGTAGTGCAAGCAATGTGTATAGTGCAAAGCACTCAGGTCATAGGCCTCAGGGTTAATTTCAGTTAAATAACAAGTGTGCAGTGACCATTGGATAGAGAAAGCCCTGGCCCTCTCCTGTGAGGTCATGTGACATAAGGAGTAGACTGACCATCTAGGCAGGAGAAATTAAATAGCATTTTATATTGTTTAAAGGGGAAGTGCGTCGGTAGTTATGAGCATGCAGCAGTGACTGCGTACAAACAATAAATAGTTGCTTAATCCTTTACAGTTAAAATGACCACATAAAGGAGAAGGCAAGGTGTAATCACTGCTGGGTGTCAAATGTTAGCGCTCCCCAGTGATGGTAATCACTTACTTGAGACCCTGGGGTCGTGGGCCTTTTGCTGAAAATTGTAGGAGCACCATGTTGCCATTGTCTTTCACTTTTGGACTTTCTCTGCTACTCCAAGCTAGCCATGTTTTTGCTTTTAAGTTCAGCTTTTTTACTTGGGCCTGACTTGGAGAAGATCCTTAAAAATAAAAAAAAGGGCAGCTTGGAGCTTCTGCAGTGTTACTCTGGTTCCGTGGTTACCGAGGTAACTTCTAATATCCTCATAGTTTACAACTGGGGGTATTTTATTTATTATAATTCACACATTTCAGTAAGTCATGTGACAGAAATGACATCAGAAC
This sequence comes from Xenopus laevis, assembly GCF_017654675.1. Classification (NCBI taxonomy): domain Eukaryota; kingdom Metazoa; phylum Chordata; class Amphibia; order Anura; family Pipidae; genus Xenopus; species Xenopus laevis. The sequence continues at coordinate 7,560,023 of NC_054384.1, forward strand.
TCACTGTTTATAACTGATGACATCAGAATTCACCATTTATAAGGATATTCATAGCTTTTGTCTATTATATATATATATATATATATATATATATATATATATATATATATATATATATATATATATATATATATATATATATATATATATATATATATATATATATATATATATATAATTCAGGAGTGGGTATTTGGCAAGTGGTTATACATTTCATTTAAAAGGCCGCTACACTTTAATTATTTTACAGGTATGGGATCCGTTATCCACAACCCCTCAGTGACTTCTAATATCCTTATCATTTACAGTAGAGGGTACATTATCCCTTATAATACATGAGTGATACTCAGAGTTCCCTGTATAACTCAGCCTGCAGCCTTGTGCCTTTATATGGTCACAGAACAACCCCTCAGTGACTTCTAATATCCTTATCATTTATAGTAGGGGGTACATTATCCCTTATAATACATAAGTGATACTCAGAGTTCCCTGTATAACTCAGCCTGCAGCCTTGTGCCTTTATATGGTCACAGAACAACCCCTCAGTGACTTCTAATATCCTTATCATTTACAGTAGGGGGTACATTATCCCTTATAATACACGAGTGATACTCAGAGTTCCGTGTATAACTCAGCCTGCAGCCTTGTGCCTTTATATGGTCACAGAACAACCCCTCAGTGACTTCTAATATCCTTATCATTTACAGTAGGGGGTACATTATCCCTTATAATACACGAGTGATACTCAGAGTTCCCTGTATAACTCAGCCTGCAGTCTTGTGCCTTTATATGGTCACAGAACAACCCATCAGTGACTTCTAATATCCTTATCATTTACAGTAGGGGGTACATTATCCCTTATAATACATGAGTGATACTCAGAGTTCCCTGTATAACTCAGCCTGCAGCCTTGTGCCTTTATATGGTCACAGAACAACCCCTCAGTGACTTCTAATATCCTTATCATTTACAGTAGGGGGTACATTATCCCTTATAATACACGAGTGATACTCAGAGTTCCCTGTATAACTCAGCCTGCAGCCTTGTGCCTTTATATGGTTGTAGACCCCCCCCCCTCAGTAACTTCTGCTATCCTTATAATTAGGAATACATTACCTTTATAATTTAAATCTAAAGAACACTAAAAGAAGTGTGGAATAAATGTGATTCCTGGCACTGTAGCTTTCCCTTGATGTCTTGAAGGAATTCCAGTCGTTCTGTTACATTTCCAATAACCCTTGACAGTTGGGCAGTTCAGGGGTACTGGGAGTTGTAGTTCTATATTGGCACAATAACTTTTATTATGACATATCTTATTATGACTGCATTACAAAAGGAATGATGGTTTCTTATATTTTTATATAGAATGGACTACTACAGCCTCCGTGGTGGTTGCTGCAGCTGCCGTGGGATATCTCGCCTACAAATCCCTCTGCTGTAAAGAGAAATGCTGCAAGGCCATGGTGAACCTTGAGGTCCAGAAGGACGATCCAAAGGTGGTACACGCATTTGACATGGAAGACTTGGGAGATAAAGCGGTCTACTGCCGCTGCTGGAGGTCCAAAAAGGTAAGAGGCTTTTACCTGGTGAAGTCAGTACCAGTTCCCATGTAGAATAACACTATGTAGATGGAATGCTACCTCTTTAAAGGGATACTGTCATGGGAAAAAAAAATTTTTTTCAAAATAAATCAGTTAAGAGTGCTGCTCCAGCATAATTCTGCACTGAAATCCATTTCTCAAAAGAGCAAACAGATTTTTTTATATTCAATTTTGAAATCTGACATGGGGCTAGACATATTGTCAATTTCCCAGCTGCCCCTGGTCATGTGACTTGTGCTCTGATAAACCTCAATCACTCTTTACTGCTGTACTGCAAGTTGGAGTGATATCACCCCCTCCCTTTTTCCCCCCAGCAGCCAAACAAAAGAACAATGGGAAGGTAACCAGATAGCAGCTCCCTAACACAAGATAACAGCTGCCTGGTAGATCTAAGAACAGCACTCAATAGTAAAATCCCATGTCCCACTGAGACACATTCAGTTACATTGAGAAGGAAAAACAGCAGCCTGCCAGAAAGCATTTCTCTCCTGAAGTGCAGGCACACGTCACATGACTTGGGGCAGCTGGGAAATTGACAAAATGTCTAGCCCCATGTCAGATTTTAAAATTGAATATAAAAAAATCTGTTTGCTCTTTTGAGAAATGGATTTCAGTGCAGAATTCTGCTGGAGCAGCACTATTAACTGATTCATTTTGAATTTTTTTTTTTTTCCATGACAGTATCCCTTTAAACTGGACTGAGCAAACAAATGTGTAAATACTAGCTCTAATCGAAACTGTAATATTAGCTTCCTCATACTGAAATAAGAACTTTCTAAATACAATCAATTAAATATTCTGCATTGTTTCTGAAATAATCAAGTTTATCTTCACTATTCTTCTCTCAGCATCAGTTTCTCTTCATTCTGTCTTCATTCAGCAGTTGGGTGTCAGATATTCATTGACAGTTAGATCCAGTTGGCGAAGGATTCGGCCGAATACCGAACCAAACCCTAATTTGCATATGTAAATTAGGGGTTGGAAAGGGAAAACTTTTTTTTTTACTTCCTTGTTTTGTGACAAAAAGTCACGCAATTTCCCTCCCCACCCCTAATTTGCTAATTCGGTTCAGCCGGGCAGAAGGATTCGCCCGAATCCGAATCCTGCTGAAAAAGGCCGTATCCTGAATTTGATGCATCCCTAATTAAAATGTTGCTTTTATGGTATATTAGAATTGGGTTAAACTCTTTTCAACATTTTGATTCTGCCCATTCACCTCCTGTTTGTCTTCCAGTTTCCATATTGTGATGGCGCACACACAAAGCATAACGAGGAAACCGGCGACAACGTGGGCCCCTTAATCATCAAGAAAAAGGAATCGTAAAGCGACAAGGAGCCTCCATAGCTCTGATCCATCTGGATATTCTATTGTGCTGTGGTTCTGTAGCATCATTCTGCCCATCTAGGAATTCTTTTGGGATAATCCTGTGTATAAGAAAGGTGACTGCCCCAGTGTATGTCACCTGCCTTAAATGTCTCTATCCCTCTGCAAATTAGGGCCCAGTGCCACATTGGAGGGGGTGCAGTAAATAATAATAATAATTCCTATGGTTTTAAAGTAATTACTATCATCCCAAAATCTCATAAAATTGAGTGTTCTATGAAAAAAATGTGCTCAGCAGATATGATCTCTTATCTCTCTATATACCTATTATAAATGTTACAGTAAATGTTACAATAAATTGTTACAGTTGCACATGACATATCTACATTGTGTGTGTATATATATATATATATATATATATATATATATATATATATATATATATATATATATATATATATAAAAAAATACACAAAAGCCATGAATCTCTTGTAAATAATTTCCTTATAAACTCTGAGTAGTTTTATCAGTTATAAACGGTGAGTAGTGATGACATTTTTGACTCACTAAAACTTGTGTATTTTAATAAATAAAGTAGCCCTTGCTGTAAAATATGAAGATATTAGAAGTAACCTCGGAGTTCCATGACCTGTATAAAAGCAGTCGGGCCTCGTGTTTTTATATGGTCATGGATTCCTTGGTGACTTATAATATCCTTATATTTTACAATAGGGGGCACTTTATTCACTATATATATTGATGGGAGCTGCCATACTGCTCAGCTGGGCAGTCCTATCAAGTAGACCTAACCAGATGATGCTGTTTGAATGTCTGTCTGTAAAGACCGTATACAGAAAACAACCCACAAGGCATAAATAAATGAATATATATGCACTTTAAAGGGGTTGTTCACCTTTGAGTTAACTGTTAGTATGATGTAGAGAGGGATATTCTGAGACAAATTGCTATTGGTTTTTATTTGTGTTTTTTTGAGTTATTTAGCTTTTTATTCAGCAATTTGCAATTTCAGCACTCTGGTTGCTAGGGTCCTAATTACCCTAGCAACCATGCATTGATTTGAATGAGAGACTGAAATATGAATGGTAGAGGGTCTGAATAGAAAGATGAGTAATATAAAGTAGCAATAACACTATTTTGGATTTGGTTGAACCCCCCAAGCTTTCACAAAAGATTTGGCCGAATACCGAACCGAACCCGATATGGATATGCAAATTAGGATTTGGTCGGGCAGAAGGATTTGGCCGAATCCGAATCCTGCTGAATCCCGAACAGAGTCCTGGATTCGGTGCATCCCTAGAATAAATGTGTAGCGTTACACGGCATTTGTTTTTTCGATGGGGTCAGTGACCCTCATTTGAAAACCGAAAAGATTCGAAAGAAGGCAAATAACTCAAACTATTGAAAAGAAAAAAATGAAGACCAGTTGAAAAGTTGCTTAGAATTCACCATTCTATAACCTACTAAAAGTTAACCTGAAGAAGAACAACCCCTTTAACCTGTAACAGGTTTGGGTATAAATATATAACTATAAAGCTTTAGATTTTCCTGCTGCCGACAGTTGAGTCATGCTGTTTGGCAGCTGAGCATGCAAGCTCCTGTGTTGAACTGATTCAGTTGGTTTCTCAGATCGAAGCACGTGCAGCCTCAGTGTAACCAATAGCTGTTACTGTCTGCCTGGCCCTATAAATGAATTTCTTATATTCTCCTTTTAGTTTTATAGCTGATGACCTGAGCTGTCGCTCCCATATCTCATAACTGCATTCCCTTCTATAGTATTCAAGCTAGGGATGCACCGAATCCAGGATTCGGCCTTTTTCAGCAGGATTCGGATTTGGCCGAATCCTTCTGCCCGGCAGAACCGAATCCAAATCCTAATTTGCATATGCAAATTAGGGGAGGAAAATTGCGTGACTTTTTGTCACAAAACAAGGAAGCAAAAATTTTTTCCCCTTTCCACCCCTAATTTGCACATGCAAATTAAAGTTCAGATTCAGTTTGGTATGCGGCCGAATCTTTCTTGAAGGATTCGGGGGTTCGACCGAATCCAAAATGGTGGATTCGGTGCATCCCCAATTCAAGCCTGGCTATTCATTGCTAGCGGGGATTACTTTGAGAGTTCAGTCCTAATTTTTACTGTCAAATCCTGAAATGCCGTTGTTTGCGTGTGTTCTGGATGTTTAGAGGCCCAAAACCCCTGTGTATTTGTTTTCCTTCCACTGCTAAATGCAGATTTGCAAATAATGATATTGGAATGTATATGCAATTCATAGACATTAAATTATTTACAAGTGTTAAGATTCGAAATTCCTTACATTTTATAGAAGGGGGGGGGGTACAGTATTTCCTATGTACATTCTATTGTATTTCACTGTTGCTACAGCATTGGCTGATGACATTTAAAGGTTCAAGGATCTCAGGATAAAGTCTCAATGATCTGCAACCCAATTCCAGTCCAGATGTCTTCTGAGCTTTCTAACATTGTGTTGCCCTTAAACACTTTAGGCCCTTCTTGCAGTCCAACATGTGGTCAGGCTTACAGAAAGGCCATAGACTCCATGAAGTTCCAATAATCCAAAGTTTTAAAAGATGATTTCCTTTTTATTGGAAGCAAAACCAGCCCATTGGGGTTATTTCATATTTACATGATTTTCAAGTAGACTTAAGGTATGAAGATCCAAATTATGGAAAGATCCCTTATGGCATATTGCATTTTTTATTATGGAATATGGCATTTTTAGCCATATTCATCTTTGGGTTTAGTTCTCATTTAAAGGAGAAGGAACGCCTAAAATTAAGTAAGCTTTATCAGAAAGGTCCATATAAATACACCGGTAAATCCTTAAAATAATGTTGCTCTGAGTCCTCTGTCAAAAGAAACACAGCATTTCTTTCCTTCTATGGGGTACTCATGGGCTTCTGTATCAGACTTTCATCCTAAACCTTCTCCTGAGCATGCTTAGTTTGCTCCTCTTCTTCCCCCCCCCCTTTCTCTGCTGTAATCTGAACTATAAGTGAGCAGGGAGAGACTTAGACAGGAAGTGATGTCACACCAAACTAATATGGCAGTTGCTATCCTAAACAAACAGAGAGCTTCTAGAGCTGTTTACTCCGGTATAGTGAAACATTCTACAGAATAAATATAGCATTCTTGCTTGCACTATTGTGGCTAATCTATTGGGAATAAAATGCCTCATTGCTTTCCTTCTCCTTTAAGATACTCACCTCAACATGTTTTAAGGTTTAATTCTTATCATGTGCAGTTGATTTCTTATTATTACAAAAAAAAAAAAAGGCAAATCGATCAAAAATTAGGAAATATTTTTTCTAAATAAGCACTGCTGTATGTCAGAGCTTTCGGGATAAGTGATTTCTGTATAATAGAGCCCATTCCTGTAATTAGAAGGCAGAATAGAGACAGAGATAGGGGTTGCCACACATGGGGGTTTTCAACTGTCAGTTTTTCAAAGGCCTGTCCATTCAATGACATTTGGGGTAAGGGCACACGCTAAGATTCAGGGAGATTTAGTCGCCCAGCAACAAATCGCCTCTTCTTCGGGCGACTAATCTTCCTGAAAAGCCTTCCCACCGTCTATAATGTAAATCGCCGGCGGAATGCCACTCGGATCGCTTCGTTTTCCAGTCGCCTGAAGTTTCCTTGTGAGGCAACTATGGAAAACGAAGTGTTCCGAGTTCCATCCATGTATTCTAGCGGCAGAGGGCAATTTGGGGAGATTAGTCGCCTGAAGAAGTGGAGATTTGTCGCTGGGCGACTAAACTCCCAAAATAGCAGCGTCTCGGCCCTAAAAGTGGCTGAGGAGAGGGATCTTGGGGGGGAGGCGCTTCTTTTGTTCTCCTTTCTATATTTTATTGATTACAGGTCTATTCAGCCTCTCTCCTATTCGTCTTGCAGTTTGTCATGAGGTAAACCACTTCCTGGTAACCAGGGTAAATTGGTCCCTAGCAACCAGCCAGCTGCTGGAATGACTAAAGAAATAAAATGATATTAAGCAAGGGGACACAGCAACCTGACAGCTTTAGTAAAATACATAGGCTTTGTCCCAAACAGGTCTATGCGGCTAAATGCCGGAAGTGAGTCACTCAAAAACCCACGCCGGAAAGTCACCTGAGACCGACGCTTGAGACTACACTTCCCGACAAGCTTCGCTTCCATATGCCCCGCCTCCTCGCGTTAAAGCGGAAGCAGAAGCCAACGTGGCCCCTCCCCTAATGCTTTGTCCCGCCCAGAGTGAGTCAGGCTAGGGATGTGCTTCCTGTCCGCTCTATACCTGCCGCAGTGACTAGGCGAGAAGCCGCACGGACCGACGTATTACACGAAGCTTCGGCTCCTGCCCTTTACCCTCTCCTCGTCCCCGAGCCTCGGAGCTTGCCCACCCCATGGCGCTGAAGAGAATACAGAAGGTAAGTGGTTCGGACAATGAGCTTCTCTGAGGCCGCCATCTGCCTCGGCTCTGACAGTTCTGCCTGTTGTCTCAGAGGCATCTTAGTCTGAAGTAAACCTGTGTCTGTTGTGCTGTGGGTGAACTACAACTCCCTGTAGTATATAACTATGTATAGGAAATGTGTGCTGGGGAGGCCCAGGCTGTCTCTCTGTGTCATCTCAATGTGGCCCTAAACCTTCACTTGTGAGTCACCTCCTCCCCCACCCCCACTATGGACTGTTCCACTTGTCATTCACTTCCATTGTCTTCCCCCACACTCAGCATTCCCACCAACTGGCTTCCCCTCTAACCTCTTACACTTTATATCTCTTTATAATCTCCACATGGGACAACTCCCAGCATCCCACCACAGCCAGAGGTGCAGGGAGTTGTCCAACATCTGGTGGGGGCCAGTTTGCCCAACTATTCAATGCCGGCTCCTCCTCCTGTGACCCTTCATTTTAGTCATGATGCTCTGAAGAAGCAAAACCCTTTTGTACCCCCAAATACTTGTACACATTGACCACCCGTTCCTGGGGTTACCCCAATAAATGGCCCTAATGTACCCCCAAATACTTGTACACCCTGACCACACGTACCTGGGGTTACCCTAATACATGGCTTTCAAGCACCCCCAAATACTTGTACACATTGAGCACACGTTCCTGGGGTTACGCTAATACATAGCCCTCAGGCCCCCCCAAATACTTGTACACACTGTCCACAGGTATCTGGGGGTACCCTAATATATGGCCCACATGCACCCCAAATAGTTGTACAGATAATACAGTGCCCGCATGTACCCCTAAATACGCGTTTACATTGAGCACATGAACCAGGCCATACATTAACACAGTGCCCTCATGCACCCCCTGATACCCTTGAACAATGACCACACATACTCAGGAGTACCTTCATGTACCCCAAATACAGTTTTACAATGCCCTCCCTCGTGTACCCCTGATGCCCTAACACACTGATCACGTGTAGTTACACTAACACACGGCCCTTACACATACTGACAACTTGTCTCTGCACTTACTTGAAGGGAAAGTTTCCCTATGATTAAACCTTGTGTATGTGATGAACCTGTTTCATTTACACTGGTCATCGTTGCACAGCAAGATTCCCACTGTATTCACATATTTATATATTCAACATATATAGTGAATAAAGTACCCCCATATAAGGATAATGTAAGTCACCGAGGAGTTTCATGACCATATAAAAGTATGAGGAAGAAGGGCGAGTGCTTTTATACAGGTCATGGAACTCCGAGGTGACTTCTAATATCCTCATATTTTGCAACTGGGGTTACTTTATTTATTATAATACACAAGTTTTGGTGAGTCATGTGACAGAAATGACATCACTGAGTTCCGTTTATAACTAATGACATCACTTAGGCGTGTGTGTGTGTGTGTGTATATATATATATATATACATACATTATATGTAATAACCTTGCTCTCCTCTATGACTCAGGTGTGCTCACAATTGACATTGATTATATCTCTGCACACAGAGTTCTTTGTCACATTGTCGGTTACCTCGTTGCTATGTGACTAGTTACCGCACCTGCCCTTCCTTTTTGGACCGGTGAGCTCACTGGGGACCTGACACTTGAATCAGGAACTGCAACACCTCCTTAAAGGGGTTGTTCACCTTTGAGATCACTTTTAGTAAGATGTAGAGAGGGATATTCTGAAATAATTTGCAATTGGTCTTCATTTTTTATTATATGTGGTTTTTGAGTTATTCAACTTTTTATTCAGCAGCTCTTCAGTTTGCATTTCAAGCAGTCTGGTTGCTAGGGTTCAAACCCCCTAGCAACCATGCATTGATTTGAATAATAAGACACTGGAATATAAATAGGAGAGGGGCTGAATAGAAAGATTAGCAATAAAAAGTAGCAATAACAATACATTTGTAGCCTTATTAATTATTTGTTTTTAGATGGGGTCAGTGACCCCCATTTGAAAGCTGCAAAAAGACAGAAGAAAAAGGTAAATAACTATAAAAAATAAATAATGTAAACCAGCTACTTAGAATTTGCCGTTCTATAACATACTAAAAGTTACCTTAAATGTAAACCACCCCTTTAAAGGAACATTAACATAAAAAATGAAAGTAATAAAAACATTATGTAGTGTTGCCCTGCACTGCTAAAACTGCTGTGTTTGCTTCAGAAACACTACTACTGTTTATATAAATAAGCTGCTTTGTTGCAATGGGGGCAGCTATTCAAAGGAGAAAAGGCTCAGGTTACACTGTAGATAATGGATAAGCTCTCTAGAACATAATGGTGTTATCTGTTATCCACTATTTAACCTGTGCCATATAGGGGTAAATTTATCATAGAGTGAAGTTCCGCCACTAGAGTGAAATTCCGCCACTCTCCATTCATTTCTATGGGATTTTGAAAGGCGTATTTATCAAAGGGTGAAAGTGAAAGTTCACCCTTTGATAAATACGCCTATAAAAATCCCATAGAAATGAATGGAGAGTGGCGAAACTTCACAATAACTTCACTTTTTGATAAATATACCCCATAGACTTTTCTCACTTCCCACCATTGCTCCACAGCAGCTTGTTTATATGAACTAGAAGTCGTATTTCTGAAGCAAACAGATCAGTTTTACCAGTGCAGAGCAACACTACGGGGCCCATATACTTTGCTCGAGTGAAGGAATAGAATAAAAAAAACGTTGAATTTCGAATGGTTTTTTTGGCTACTTCGACCATCGAATTGGCTACTTCGACCTTCGACTACGACTTCGAATTGAACGATTCGGACTAAAAATCGTTCGAATATTCGACCATTCGATAGTCGAAGTACTGTCCTTACAAAAAAACTTCGACCCACCTAAAACCTACCGAGGTGCAACGTTAGCGGAGGTCCCCATAGGCTTTCTAAGGTTTTTTTGGTTGTAGAAAAATCGATTTTTTTCGAAAAAAAAGGTAAAAGGTAAATCCTTCGACTTCGAAGTCGAAGGATTTACATTCGGCAGTCGAATATCGAGGGTTAATTAACCCTCAATATTCGGCTCTATGTATTTCTACCCTTCGTGTATCTCTGTTTGTCGCCATTGTTTGATGTGCAGAAACGGAACCCAGATCCCCTGTTTTCGACTCGAGCTTTGATGTGATAGAATGTAAATTTGATGTATAAAATATTAAATATGCCGGGCATTCTCTTCACTTACCCTTGAATGTTGCCCAGCATAGAAGCTGCAGTGCCAGTATTATGGGCTTTATTTTGCTCTCTTTTCATACACCGGATTGTTAGTGCTCATCATGTGATACAAAGAGCCTAGTGCAAGAAAATCTCAGCGTTTCCTCTTCATCAACAAAAACTCTCCCTCCTCCTCCTCCTCCTCCTCCTCCTCCTCTTGTTTAGATCACAGGCAGCTCTGTTGTTCCTGGGTCACACAGCTCACTCTGCAGCGCTGATGTTTTCTCGGATAGGAGTTTCATTTCTGGCAGTGTATTTCCCCGTTTCATCATCGTTTGGTGTGTTGAAGAACAATTTCAAAATGATTGTTACTCATTCTAGTTGCTTTAAAGGGGAACTATCGCGAAAATGAAAATTTAATATAAGCTTACTCATACTGAAATAAGTAACTTTCTAAATACGATCAATTAGAATTTTTCTGTTTCTCTTCCTACAGGAATTGGGAGTCAGATGAATGATCCAATATATCTTATAGGGGGGGCTCCTTTTGCCTAGAATATGTATTGGTGCTCACTCTATTAAAATCACAAGACATCATGGGGCAAATTCCCTAAGCGCCGAAAATACGCTAGCGACGCCTTCGCCAGGGCGCCGCTAATTCACTTAAATCCAAAGTTGCACTCAGGGAGGCGAAAGGTAGCGAATTTGCGCTAGCGTTAATGCGTCAAGCAAAGCGAAGTTACGCTAGCGATGCCTATGTATACGGCGCCAAGTTAAAGTACAATGGACGTCTATATAGCAGCAAATATATTACACTACACAAGCCTGGGAAAGCTTCATAAAATAAAATAGTTATTTTGCCCTACACATGTGCCCACTGTATAGTTTAGGTGCCATATGTTAGGAAATATAGGGGGGAAGGAGGGTACCCCCCAAAACATTACGATCTTTTTCAGCCTATCACCCTTAGAAAAGTAAGACGCCAGCGTTTTGGGACTTAGAAAAAATGTCAACTTTTTTTCAACCAATCCCTATCTACTCTATTGCACTTCGCCTGGTCTGAGGTGGCGAAGGAAGTCTGACTCAAGAGGGTAACGTTCAGTAAAATCCGCAAGTTGGTGAATTAGCGTAATTGCGTCCCTTCGCCATATCGCAACTTTGCCTGGCGTAAGGGTGCGAAGTATCGGTAGAGTAGGTCTACTTCGCTAGCGAATTTACGCCAGCACCCGTTAATCGGCGAAGTAACGCGATGATGTCACACTGGCGAATTTGCGCTAGAGTTAGCCGCTTCGCGCTTTAGTGAATTTGCGTTAGGATTTGTGTAAAAGTAAGTTATTTAGTTTGTACTGGAATCCGTTATTTGAGTGAGCTCTTATTCAGAATTCAAATCCTGCGTTGTTGGATTTGGCTTCCACAAAAGAGGCTTCTGAATCCAAACCCTAAATTTGAAGGGGGGAAATACATTGATTTTTAGCAAATAATTTGCCTATATTTAGGGATGCACCGGATCCGGGGATCCGAATCCTAATTTGCATATGCAAATTAGGGACAGGGAATTGGGTGACTGGCAAACAAAGAAGTAAAAAATGTTTTTCCCTTCCCACCCCTAATTTGCATATGCAAATTAGGATTTGGTTCGGTATTCGGCCGAATCTTTCGGGACGGATTCGGGGGTTCGGCCGAATCCAAATTCCTTTAGCAACCATGCATTGATTTCAGTAAGGGAGCGGAGTATGAATAGGAGAGGGGCTGAATAAAAAGAGGAGTAAAACAAAGTAGCAATAATAATAATAAGGTTAAAAACGTGTAAATTTAAGTTGCAATGTTGCAATATTTTCTTAACACAATTTGTTTCAATTTGTATTTTCAAAGCCAGTTCCTATTAGTGGATTTTGCGAAAGATTTCTGACTCCTCAGCGATAGGAAAATTTGCATGTGATCACATGGTGCCCTCCTTGTATAATGTACAATAAAAGTGGAGGTGAGAACTCCCATGTGGTTTTTGTAATTTGGGCATTTTAAACAAAAGAGGTTTGTGGTTTCAGTTTTACAATCCCTGAATGTCTCATCAGTGTGGCCCATAATCTTTCTAGTTTTCATCTTGTAACCGCAGCAAATACCAAGATGACCCATCCGTGCTATTGTTAGCAGGGTGCTCTGCAGAATTCAGGCTATTTAGAATTGGGTCTAATATGTGTAGGGGGTGGGTTGCGTGTCTAAGGAATACAGGTATGAGACCCTTTATCCAGAAAGTTCAGAATTACGGAAAGGCTGTCTCCCATAGACTCCATTTTATCCAAATAATCCAGATTTTTTAACAATAATTTCCCTTTTCTCTGTAATAATAAAACAGTAGCTTGTACTTGATCCCAACTAAGATACAATTAATGCTTATTGGAAGCAAAACCAGCCTATTGGGTTTATTTAGGTGGTTATTTACTAAGCTCCGAATACCCGAAATGGGAAAAATTTTTGATTTTTTTTTTTTAATAAAATCGGACTTTAAAAAAAAAAAAAAAATCACGAATTTCTCTGAATTTATTAAACCCCGAGGGCTAAAAAGCCTGAATATAAAAACACGGAATCTCAAACCTGTCGAGGTTGCATAAAAGTCAATGGGAACAGTCCCATTGTTTTTTGGTTGTGTCAGGGGTTTCAGGCAATTTCACAATGTTTAATTCTAGCCATTCCTTCTCCTTTAACCTTTTTGACCCTAAGGGATACATTCGTATACTGTTATAAAGATTGCACGGGGCCCCATATGTGCTCTGTAAATAACTAGAATGTAAGCCGTCAAACGCAGCCACATGATTTTAATCTGTTCTAGCAATGTACCGAATCCACTATTTTGGATTCGGCCAAAACCCCCCGAATCCTTTGCGAAAGATTCGGCCGAATACCGAACTGAATCTGAAGGGGTGGGAAGGGGAAAACATTGTTTACTTCCTTGTTTTGCGACAAAAAGTCATGCGATTTCCCTCCCCGTCCCTAATTTGCATATACACATTGGGATTCAGATTCGGTCCAGACGGGCAGAAGAATTTATCCGAATCCTGGATTCTGTGCATCCCTACTCTATTCTACAAGCAGAAACATTGACTTCAAAGAAATTCTTTACACTCTTCTGAGCATTACTTTTTAGGTACAAATATTATATTTTGTAACATTGAGATCTATTTGAACAGAATTCCTAACTTTACTTTATCATCGCTAATATGTAGAGGGCATCTTGATGACACATCACACTGATTGGGGAATAGTGATAGTTTTTTTTTTTTTTTATTATTATTCACCTTTATTTTTGGAATTTAAACTTTTATCTGGTAGCTAGGGTGCCACTTAACCTAGCAACCCAGAGAAAAATGCGTGCTCAAGATTATGAAAAATATGAATTTCTTTTTAGAGACGTATCATTTGACATAAACTACTTTTAGTTACAACTACATTTACAAATATTTTTTTAATATTAGGATGACGCTCTCTCTTTTATATTCCATGTTTTTGAGTGGAGATCCCTATGGGTATGGGATACATTATCCGGAAACCCGTTATCCAGAAAGTTTCAAATTACAGAACGGCCATCTCCCACTGACTCCATTATATCCAAATATTCGAAATTATTAAAAATGATTTCCTATTTCTGTGTAATAATAAAACAGTACATTTGTACTTGATCCCAACTAAGATATAATTCTTATTGGAAGCAAAACCAGCCTATTGGGATTATTTAAAGGGGTTGTTCACCTTCAAACAACTAGTTGTTTTCAGATAGATCACCAGAAATGATGACTTTTTCCAATTATTTTCTGTCACCATTTTTCCAATATTCAAGTGTAAAGAGTCATATTTCACCTTCTAAAGCTGCTCTGGGAGGGGGGTCGCCGACCCTGTAAACTGTTCTAACTTGATACATTTAGTTGATACATTTCTTATCTTTGTCCCTGCTGAGCAGAATCTCTGGGTTTCATTACAGGCAGCTGTTAGAATTGATACAATAGTTGCTAATAATCCACAGATGCTGCTGAAAAATGGATCAACTAAATGTTGTAAAATTGTAACAGTTCAGAGTCTCACCTGAATTACTGAGCTGTCAGGCTCAAACACCAGAGACAGGGACATTCACCTTTAAATTTAGATTTTGAAAAAACGGTAAAAAATAAATAATGGAAGGCATCTGAAAAAGTATTTTTCTGAGGAGCAATCTGAAAACAATTGAACTGAATAAAGTGTTTGGAAGGTGAACAACTCCTTTAGGGGCAAATTCACTAAACGACGAAGCGCCTAATGCTAGCGTGAAAGCGCCAGCGTTGGGCATTTTCGTTAATTCGCCGATTCACTAACGGACGCTGGCGTAAATTCGCTAGTGTTACTTCGCACTCTTATGCCTGTGGAATTTGCGCAACGGATGTTACTACACAAATTCACTAACGCATGAATTATTCTGAACGCTACCTTTTTACGCCAGACTTCCTTCGCCATGTCAGACCAGGCGAAGTGCAATAAAGTAGATAGGGATTGCTTGAAAAAAAGTTAAACATTTTTATGGGTGATAGGCGTTTTTTCTATTTTATGGGTGATAGGCTGAAAAAGATCGAAATTTTTTTTGGGGCTCCCCTCCTTCCCCCCTACATTTCCTAACTCATGGCAACTTAACTATACAGTGGGCACATATACCTCCATTGTAACTTCAATTTGGCGCTGTATGCAAATTAACCATCGCTAGCGTAACTTCGCTTTGCTTGGCGAATTAACGCTAGCGCAACTTCGCAACCTTACGCTTCCCCTGAGCGCAACTTCAGATTTTAGTGAATTTGCGTAGCGCTGGCGAAAATACGCCTGGCGAAGTGCGGCGAAGCGGACGCTGGCACAATAACGAATCTTAGTGAATGTCCCACTTAATGTTTACATGGTTCTCTAGTAAACTTAAGGTATGAAGATCCATATTATAGAAAGATCCTTTATCCAGAAAGCCCCAGGTCCAGAGCATTCTGGATAATGGGTCCCATACCTGTACTAGCATGTCCCCTGGCACGATTCACCCACCCATATAAGCGTTTGTTTATGATTTCTGACTGTCGGCTTGTATGGTGTAACTGCCATAGGACTGAATGCCACTACTACTATCTCACGGACAGGCCTGACTGCTGACAGATTAGAATCTCAGTCATTGCAAGACCCAACTAGTTAGATCTGGTTTGGTATAGAAAGTATCGGCTGCCTGTAGTTTACTGTTCTCCCTGTGCTGACATCCAGATATGTGTTGGTGCCGACCGATAGAATGTTGTTCTTTGGTTATATCTGCTGAAACCTCTGTTGTATTGGGGAAGGACTCAAAGGAAAACCTTTTAAAGGGGTGGCTTGACTTTAAATTAACTTTTAGTATGTTATAGAGTGGCTAATTCTGAGCAACTTTTTATTTGGCCTTCATTATTTATTTTGTATAGTTTTTGATTGATTGTGCCTTCTTTTTCTTAAGGTGGCCATACACGTGCCGATAAAAGCTGCCGACAGACCAAGTCGGCAGCTTATTGCCAAGTCGGCCAGATCTTGATCGGATGGGACAAAAAATCCCGTTGGATCTCGGCCGCATCTGTCTTGATGCGGTCCCGCAATCCGACCCCCGTTCCCATCTGTTAGGATCCGATCGTTGGGCCCTAGGGCCCACGATCGGATCAGCCCAATATTGCCTACCTTGAGGTGGGCATATCGGAGAGAGATCCGCTCGTTTGGCGACATCGCCAATCGAGCGGATCTCTCCGTGTATGGCCACCTTAACTCTTTTTCAGATGGAAGTCACTGGCACCATCTAAAAACAAATGCTCTTTAAGGCTATAAATGTACTGTTATTGCTACTTTTTATTACTCGTACTTATATTCAGACCCTCTCCTATTCATATTCCAGTCTCTCATCAATGCATGGTTGTTAGGGTAATTTGGACCCTAGCAACTAGACTAAACTAAACTAACCAAAAACCAGAAATAATAAAAAAAATGAAAACCAATTGCAAATTGTCCCAGAATATCACTCTCTATATCATACTAAAAGTTAATTTAAAGGTTAACAACCCCTTTAGGGTAGATCATTTCACAATTGTGTACTCTTTGGCCAATATGTCCCATCAGTCAGCAGTGTTTCCTTTAGTTCCTGAACAGGACTCTCTCTCACATTGTAAGACCGCTAACTGTTCTACTGGGTTGATAAGATTAACCTGTGGGTTGCCAGTAAGAGTTTTGGGGGCGGCTATAGATGCGGGTTGACGGCTCTCTGGGTTTGTGGGGCGGGTCTTCGCGCCTACTTCTAATGATGTCACTTCCGGTTTACAATGACAGCACTGCTTGTTTCTTGATGGTCAGCGGATTGGGTTGCGGATAAGGGTACTTGTGGGTCGGGTAGAGGGTCCAAGTGGGTAAGTATGCGGGTTGAGGGTCGGGTTTGGGTTTAGCAAATTGGTTCAGCGCAGGACTCTAGAATGAGCAGAAGGGCCTGACTACATAGGGTGCAGTGATGCTAATACACCGGGGCCCTGGGGGGGGATGAGTGGGAGTGATATCACTCAAACTTGCAGTGCAGCATTAAAGAGTGACTGAAGTTAATCAGAGCACAAGTCACATGACTGGGGGCACCAGGGATACAGACAATATGTCTAGCCGTATGTCAGATTTCAAAATTAAATATAAAAAAATCTGCTCTTTTGAGAAATGGATTTCAGTGCAGAAGTCTGCTGGAGCAGCACTATTAACTGATGCTTATTTTTTTTAAAAAACATGTTTTTCCATGACAGTTTCCCTTTAATAGGTAGAATGACCGAGATAAGAAAGCTTAGCAGGACAAAGGAAACCACTCCACAACAGTTTTCAAATAAGTTTCTTTCGTCCTACAAGAAGCTTCTGCAGCTCAAGCCTATTTATAGGTGTTGGTGCTACGTAATCTCTATTGAATCTATTCCGCACAGCCCCTCAGCTTGCATACTATGCAGAATTTTAAAGTGGAGATAAAGTGTCTGCCATTAAGTCAAAGCCTTGAAGGAAAGAAAAATAAAGTGATGCAGTTAGTCGAGTGCTGCTGTAAGCTATACCTGTACAGTGCTAAAGCGGCTATTTAGCATCATCATCAAACTGTCAGGCAGTGCTATTACTCCATACTGATCTGCTGAACTCCGCAGAAGTTTTTATGAGCTGTTCATAAAACCTGTTTACCTTTACATTTTTAGTATGATGTAGAGAGGGATATTCTGGGACAATTTGCAGTTGTTTTTCATTTTTAAGTAATTTAAGCTTTTGAGTTATTTGGCTTTTTATTCAGCAGCTCTCCAAATTGCCCTAGCAACCATGCCTTGATTTGAATAAGAGATGGAATATGAATTGTAGAGGCCTGAATAGAACAAGCAATACAATGTTGCAATAACAATACATATGTATACCTAGTAAGAATTTGATTTGTTTTTTTAAGATGGGGTCAGCGACCCCATGTGAAAGCTCAGTCAGAAGAAGGCAATTTAAAAACTAAAGAAATATATCTATAAACAAGCAATTGAAAAGTGGCTTAGAATTGGCCATTCTATAACATACTAAACAGTAACTTAAAGTAGAACCAGTTTAATGGTACAGGTATGGGATCCATTATCCGGAAACCCATTATCCAGAAAGCTCTGAATTATGGAAAGGCGATCCCCCATTTTATCCAAATTTTTGAAAATTATTTCATTTTTCTGTAATAATAAAACAGTCGCTTGTACTTGATTCCTGCTAAGATATAATTAATCCTTATTGGAAGCAAAACCAGCCTATTGGGTTTATGTTTACATGACTTTCTAGTAGACTTAAGGTATGAAGATCCAATTTTACGAAAAGACCCGTTATCTTTTAAAATCCAAGGTCCCAAGCATTCTGGATAACCGGTCCCATACCTGTACAAATTAGGGATGCACCGAATCCAGGATTCTGCCTTTTTCAGCAGGATTCAGATTCGGCCGAATCCTTCTGCCCGGCGAACCGAATCCTAATTTGCATATGCAAATTAGGGGAGGGGAGTTGCGTGACTTTTTGTCCAAAAAACAAGGAAGTAACATTTTTTTCTCCTTCCCACCCCTAATTTGCATATGCAAATGGAATATGCAAATTAGGATTCGGTTCGGTATTCGGCCGAATCTTTCGAGAAGGATTCAGGGGTTCGGCCGAATCCAAAAAAGTGGATTCGGTGCATCCCTAGTACAAATTAGGGCATAATCTCTCTGTACAGGGATAGTGCCCCCATGTATTCGTATTGTTTGTTCTCCATTCGCTTATGAATTAAAGGTAAAATCACTGTGCAAAGAACATTCCCAGGAATTGCAGAATTATGAGCATGAGTGAATCTCACCGATCTCCTTGTCTAATTGCCATAATCTTTCCAATAATTCTATAGCAAGAATAGGCTTTGTGTCTGGGTGAATTTTTACCGAGCCCTTTATCTCCTGCCTTTAACTGGTCATACGCCAGGCAGTGCCCACCCTAAAATAAACTTTAACTTGGTCAATTTATTTGCTATGTTTTTATGCACCAGTGTGTATAATATACAGGGCTCCAGAGTATTTTATGATGTCTGATGAAAGTGCATATCCTCCCCTCTCCCCATCCGTTCAGCTGCGGCACTGAATATATTTGCACTCTTTCCCCAATGGTGACTGCGAGGTGTGAACTTGCTAATAGGCTTTTTCTCGCCTCATTGTGTAGAGCTGAGGATGTGACAGTCGTGTTGAATTCTCTAGTCGCATCCTAGGGATGTGGAACTTAAAGGAATTGTTCAGTATAAGAATAAAAACTGGGTAAGTAGATAGGCTGTGCAAAATAAATAATGTTTCTTATATATATAGTTAGCCAAAAATGTAATGTATAAAGGCTGCAGTGACTGGATGTCTAACAAAAAAGCCAGAACTCTACTTCCTGCTTTTCAGCTCTTACTTTCCACTGATTGGTTACCAGGCAGTAACCAATCAGTGACTTAAGAGGGGCATGTGGGTCATATCTGTTGACTTTGAATCTGAGCTGAATGCTGAGGATCAATTGCAAACTCACTGAACAGTTATGTCCTATGCAGCCCCCCTTATAGTCACTGACTAACTCAGAGTTAGAGAGCTGAAAAGCAGGAAGTAGTGTTCTGGCTATTATGTTACACATCCAGTCACTCCAGCCTTTATACATTACATTTTTGCCAAACTTGCTATATTAGAAAAAAATGTTTTATTTTGCACAGCCTATCTATTTACCCAGTTTTTATTTTTATACTGAACTGTTCCTTTAAGGTGGCCATAGACGATACAATTACGACCATTCCTGGAAAAGACGTTTCCGGGAAAGAGTGTAGAACTGAATGGTTAGATATACAGTAGAAACAGTAGAATTCTACTTGTAACTGATGATTCATCACTAACAATTAAAGGCGCCCAATCAAAATTTTTCAGTTCGGCCGACTGATGAGCCGACCAATATCCAAGTCTTCTGCCGATATCTGTCGGCTCATCTCCCACCTTACATGCACCGAATATCGTACAAAAATTAGTTTCATACGATATCTGTCCGTCTATGGCCATCTTTAAAGCTTGGGATTTTATCTCTCTCAAGCCCTAATGCACTGAAATAATAAACCTAACAGGCCTTTAGAAAGCACTGATCTGATATGTGCCCTTTAATTACTGTCTTCTTTAGCAATATGCCCATCTCCCCTTTTGTGTAACTGTTAAGAAGTAACTTCTGATTCTTGTATTATCTCTGCATTTCACTTCATGAGACTAATTGATCTTTCATTTTGTTTTTTAGGAACTGAATGACTTGCAACGGGACCCTCCGGCTCAGTGCTCTGCCGGCCCAGTAGGAGATGACTGTAAGTTTTAGACAATAGATCTGTTTTTGTACAGTCCATGGTCAATGAATTGTTGCTTATGGTGTGTCCTCTCATTTCAGTATTCCACTGGCAAGCAACCATTATGGGACCAGTAAGTATCTACCGTACTAACCTTCTCATACTACTGTTTTATTATTCATGCAAAAGATTTAAAGGAACAGTTCAGAATATAAATAAAAACTGGGTAAATAGATATGCTGTGCAAAATAAAAAATGTTTCTAATATAGTTATAAAAATGTAATGTATAAAGGCTGCAGTGACTGGATGTCTAATATAACAGAACACTTCTTCCTGCTTTTCAGCTCTCTAACTCCGAGTTAGCCAGAGACTTGAAGGGGGGCTACATGGGACATAACTGTTCAGTGAGTTTGCAATTGATCCTCAGCATTCAGCTCAGATTCAAAAGCAACAGATATGTCCCATGTGCCCCCCACCCTCAAGTCTTTGGTTACTGCCTGGTAACCAATCAGTGGAAACAAAGAGGATCAATTGCAAACTCTTTGAACAGTTATGTACCATGTGGCCCCCCCCCTTAAAGTCACTGACTAACTCAGAGTTAGAGAGCTGAAAAGCAAGTAGTGTTCTGGCTATTATGTTACATATCCAGTCACTCCAGCCTTTATACATTACATTTTTGGCCAACTAACTATATTAGATACATTTTTTATTTTGCACAGCCTATCTATTTATCCAGTTTTTATTTTTATACTGAACAATTCCTTTAAAGGGGTTGTTCACCTTCCAAACACTTTTTTCAGTTCAGTTGTTTTTAGATTATTCCCCAGAAATGAAGACTTTTTTTTTCAATTACTTTCCATTATTTATTCTTTAATGTTTTTCTAAATTCTAAGTTGAATGTTTGGGTCTCTGGTGTTTGAGTCTGGCATCTGCATTCTTTAAACTGTTACAATTTTGCAACTTTAAACTGTTACAATTTTGCAACATTTAGTTGATACATTTTTAGTTGATACATTTCTCAGCAGCATCTCTGGAGTATCAGCAACTATTGTATCAATTCTGACTGCTGTCTGTAATGAAACCCAGAGATTCTGCTGAGCGGGGAAAAGATAAGAGATGTATCGACTAAATGTATCAATTTAGAAAAGTTTACAGGGTCAGCGACACCCCCCCCCTTCCAGAGATGCTTTAGAAGATGAAAAATGACACTTTACACTTCAATATTAGAAAAAAAGATCACACATAGAAAATAGAAAGTAATTGGGAAAAAGTCATTATTTCTGGTGATCTATCTGAAAACAACTATTTGTTTGAAGGCAAACAACCCCTTTAATGTATAATTAGGGAACAGTGGTATTCAACCTGTTATGCTATATAAGCGGTGCCTACTGCCTGCACCAGTTATAGCAGGGATCCCCAACATTTACAACCCATGAGCAACATTCAGAAGTAAAGAGTTGGGAAGCAACACAAGCCAAATAAGGGCTGTGATTGGCCATTTAGTAGCCCTTATGTGGAATGTCAACCTACATTAAGACTCTGTTTTTGGCAGTACATCTGGTTTTATAATTAAAATTTTAATTAAAAAATAAGCACCTGCTTTGAGGCCATTGTAGGCAACATCTAAGGGATTGGTGAGCAACATGTTACTCACGAGCTACTGGTTATAGCATAACAGGTTGTGACTTTTGACACAACTGGATCACAGTAAAACTATAGTAAAGGGTGTGCTTTCCAAATGCAGAGGAGACATATAATACACTTGTAATAGATATATTGCAATACAGAGGTGGTTTTCTGTTGTAGGAATTAAATTGAAAGACTCCATACGTTGTGTGCCATTTATTTATCCTGCCTGGTACCACTGTGCTTTAAACCAGTACAAGAATCTGGAGTGACTTTGACTTTTGATTTGTAGTAACCTATACCCCCTATACCATCCAGTCAGGTACTTAGTAACTGTTATTTGTGAATAAGCCCCAGTATATCAAAACCTTGTGCCTCCTGCCTGTCCACCCTGTTATCAATGTCCGTTGTAATGTTTGTATATCTGTTTTCTTTTTTCTTTTTTTAGACTGACAGCCCATATCAAGGGGGTGTCTTTTTCCTCACAATTCACTTTCCAACAGACTATCCTTTCAAACCACCAAAGGTAATTATCCAAAATTCCAAATTCTATTGGCTTACTGCAGTTTATTTGCATAATGCTGGCACATATATGGATCTGGATATATGTATGGGTTGTATTAAATGATCTTAAAGGGAAGGCCACATTCAGGTGCCTCTTCACGTGTTAAAGGAACTGTTCAGTATACAAATAAAAACTGGGTAAATAGGCTGTACAAAATAAAAAAATGTTTCTAAAATAGTTAGCCAAAAATGTAATGTATAAAGGCTGGAGTGACTGGATGTGTAACATAATAGCTAGAACACTACTTCCTGCTTTGCAGCTCTCTTACTTTCCACTGATTGGTTACCAGGCAGTAACCAATCAGTGACTTGAGGGGGAGCACATAACTGTTGCTTTTGAATCTGAGCTGAATGCTGAGGATCAATTGCAAAGTCACTGAACAATTATGTCCCATGTGGCCCCCCTTATAGTCACTGACTAACTCAGAGTTAGAGAGCTGAAAAGCAGGAAGTAATTATATTAGATATCCAGTCACTCCAGCCTTTTTACATTACATTTTTGGCTAATTAATTATATTAGAAACATTTTTTTACTTTTTACACAGTTTTTATTTTTACACTGAACTGTTCCTTTAACACGTGAAGAGGCACCTGAATGTGGCCTTCCCTTTAAGATCTATTTAATACAACCCATACATATATCCAAGAGTAACTTTAACCTCTTAACAACTTGTTTGCTCTAGTTGTCCAGCCCTCTCTGATATCATCCTTTTGTATTTGGAATCCCAACTGCTCCTTACTCAAGATTGGAGATTACTTTGCTATAGACCCCTCTCTAAATGCATGTTTCAGTAATACTATGGATTGGTATAACAAAGCTTGAATACTGTTATATTTAGAACAGGTAAAGGTTTTTATAGGTATTGTATTCTTTATCCCGAAACCTGTTATAGAGAAAGCTCCGAATTACGGAAGGTGTCTCCAATAGACTCCTTTTTATCCAAATAGTTCACATTTTTAAAAAATTATTTCCTTTTTCTATGTAATAATAAAACTGTAGCTTGTACTTGATCCCAAATAAGATATAATTAATCCTTATTGGAAGCCTATTGGGTTTATTTACATGATTTTTTAGTAGACTTAAGGTATGAAGATCCAAATTACAGAAAGATCCATTATCCAGAAAACCCCAGGTCCCAGGCATTCTGGATTACAGGTCCCATACCTGTAGTATGAGAATGTATCATTGGGTTTTTCCAAGAAACCTCTTGTTCATATGTGTTTATTTTACTGCTATAACTTTTATCTCGTCTCTTCTGATTTGTTTTTTTTTTTCGTGTGTAGGTTGCATTCACAACAAAAATCTATCACCCAAACATAAACAGCAATGGAAGTATTTGTCTCGACATACTAAGGTCACAGTGGTCCCCAGCGCTGACTGTGTCAAAAGGTAAAACTTTAACATCTCATAAGTTGGGATGCACCGAATCCAGGAATCGGTTGGGGATTCGGCCAGGATTTAGCCTTTTTCAGCAGGATTCGGCCGAATCCTTCTGCCCGGCCAAACCGAATCTAAATTTCCATATGCAAATTAGGACTGGGGAGGGAAATCGTGTGACTTTTTGCCACCAAACAAGGAAGTAAAAATATGTTTTCCCCTTCCCACCCCTAATTTGCATATGCAAATTGGGATTTGGTTCAGTATTTGGCTGAATCTTTCGCAAAAAGGATTCGGGGGTTCAGCCGAATCCAAAACTGTGGATTGCATCCCTAATTAGAAGTCTAAGGAGAAAGAAAGAGGCTACTCTGATGTTCTTCTGCTTAGGAATAAAATTAGAAATCTTTCTCACATCTTTCCTAAGCAGAAGAACATCAGAGCAGCCTCTTTCTTTCTCCTGACAACTTCCTTGACTACTTGGTGGTCAGACTGGTGGGAAACTGACCAGCAGGTGGCGCTGTTGTAACAAAATTCATTCATATTAACAGCACATGTATCCCTTAATATCTTGGAATTAAAAGAAAATAATTAATGAATGTAAATTACAAAAGTTCTTAGAATAAGACCCTCATCAGTTTTACATTCACTTATTTTAAAGGTTTACTTCTCCTTTCAGTAATATGAATATGATTAAATGAATCACAGTAAATAAATATGTAGGGTTCTGTTTTGGGGCGTTTGTCTGTATTACTGCAGTGCGGGAAGGATGAGGAGATTCCATAGTGTGTCCTTGAACTAAACATTCTCTGTGTATTTCTTTCCACAGTTTTGTTGTCAATATGCTCCTTACTTTGTGATCCAAATCCAGACGATCCTTTAGTACCAGATATTGCACAAATCTACAAGTCAGACAAGGAAAAGTAAGTATGATTTGCCAGCTCGGTATAGTCGCTCCTAGCCCCTGTGTTGCCAAGATGTATATGATGTAGGCAGGAGTCCTACCATTTGAAAGGGGTAAAAATAACTTGTTGGTAGTCATTTTGGAGCAAAGCCAAATGAGAATAGGCCAATGAACATGAGTGTGAAACATGAGGTGGCAGCAGCGAGTGTGTTGGGGATATTGCTCAGCAGGAGTCACTAAGAATATAAATACAGATACAGCCAAGTCACTGTGACAAATCTGCTGTTTAGTGAAACTTGGCTGCAACCTCAGCTTTATAATGCAAGCTCAACAAGGCACCCTGCCAAACTACCCCGGCTAAGGATCTGTTAAAGGATGTGAGAGGAGTGACCCCTAACAGTATTGCACCATCCCACCATGTATATCCCAGTTCTCTATTGAGCAGAAATAAAACATAACTTTTAATTAGGGTTGCACCGAATCCATTCTTTTGGATTCGGCCGAATCCTTTGAGAAAGATTCGGCCGAATACCGAACCGATTCCGAATCATAATTGTCATATGCAAATTAGGGGTGGGAAGGGGAAAACATTTTTTACTTCCTTGTTTTGTGACAAAAAGTCACGTGATTTCCCTCCCCACCCCTAATTTGCATATGCAAATTCGGATTCGGTTCGACCAGGCACAAGGATTCGGCTGAATCCTGGCCAAATCCTGAATCTAATCCTGAATTCGGTGCATCCCTACTTTTAATAGTGATATAATAAAAATACCAAATTTCCTGTAATTTCCGGTAAATTAAATTGATCATATGAATCTGGAGCAAATTGTTGCTAGGTAAATTATAGGTTGTATGATAAGGTCCTAAGCAAGAGCCACCTCAGTCATGGATTCTGCCCAGTGCCCTCGTACACGTTGGTGTGAGACAAAAGTTCACCGTGACCAGGTTTGCTATACTTAAAGGGATATTGTCATGGAAAAACATGTTTTTTCCAAAACGCATCAGTTAATAGTGCTGCTCCAGCAGAATTCTGCACTGAAATCCATTTCTCAAAAGAGCAAACAGATTTTTTTTATATTCAATTTTGAAATCTGACATGGGGCTAGACATTTTGTCAGTTTCCCAGCTGCCCCAGTCATGTGACTTGTGCCTGCACTTTAGGATGGAACTACTTTCTGGCAAACTGTTATTTCTTCTATTTAAAGGGATACTGTCATGGGGGGAAAGTTTTTTTAAAAATGAATCAGTTAATAGTGCTGCTCCAGCAGAATTCTGCACTAAAATCCTTTTCTCAAAAGCGCAAACAGATTTTTTTTTTATATTCAATTTTGAAATCTGACATGGGGCTAGACATATTGTCAATTTCCCAGCTGCCCCAAGTCATGTGACTTGTGCTCTGATAAACTTCAATCACTCTTTACTGCAAGTGTAAGAGTGATATCACCCCCCTCCCTTTTTCCCCCCAGCAGCCAAACAAAAGAACAATGGGAAGGTAACCAGATAGCAGCTCCCTAACACAAGATAACAGCTGCCTGGTAGATCTAAGAACAACACTCAATAGTAAAAACCCATGTCTCACTGAGACACATTCAGTTACATTGAGAAGGAAAAACAGCAGCCTGCCAGAAAGCATTTCTCTCCTAAAGTGCAGGCACAAGTCACATGACTTGGGGCAGCTGGGAAATTGACAAAATGTCTAGCCCCATGTCAGATTTCAAAATTGAATATAAAAAAATCTGTTTGCTCTTTTGAGAAATGGATTTCAGTGCAGAATTCTGCGGGAGCAGCACTATTAACTGATTCATTTTGTAAAAAACTTTTTTTCCCATGACAGTATCCCTTTAATGTAACTGTGGAAGTTATCAGGAGAAAGAAAGAGACTGCTCTGATGTTTTTCTGCTTCGGAAAGATGAGAGAAAGCAGCCTTTTTCTTTTTCCTGACAACTTCCTTGACTACTTGGAGGTCAGACTGGCCGGAAACTGACCAGCAGGTGGCGCTGTTCATTCATATTAACAGTACATGTATCCCTTAACATCATGGAATTAAAAGAAAATAATTAATGAATATAAATTACAAACGTGCTTAGAATAGCCCCCTCATCAGTTTTTTACATTTACTTATTTTTAAGGTTTACTTAAAATTTAATAATTAACTCTGTATTTCTGTTCTTTTTATCCCACCAGATACAACAGACTAGCAAGAGAATGGACTCAGAAATATGCAATGTAAATTTGTGGGGGGGGGGGAATTTAATTTCGTATAATCTGTTGTACTGTAAATTCTAGGTTTTTGGAAATTAGAAGAGACCGAGCACAGTTTGAGTCCTTCAGAGCTCCCCCCCCCGTTTTATTTTTAGACACTTAAAATTGCCACTCGGAAGCAAAAAGCAAGCCCCAAATCCGAGAAGAGTATTTTGTGTTCACTTCCTATACACTTCATTGCGGTTTTTAAGGTACCTGAATTTTTGCACCTCTGCTGATCGAATCCAAAATGGAGATTTAACCCTGACAGCACCAATGATGACTGTCCAAGCAGGGATTAAAGCATCCAACACTCATTAAAGACTAGATTTTTTTTTTTTTACTTGAGTAATACTGCGTTTTGTTTTGTTTTTTTCTTTTGTAAATCTGTGTTCAGATTCCATTCTGTTAACTCACTATTTAATTTGTATTTTTTTACTGTATAGACTAAATATATTTTATTTACCTTTGTAAGGAAACTCATTTTAGATCCCCCCTCCTCTTAAAGGCACAGTATTCTCAAGACACAACTGCTAGTCTTCAAACTTTTTTTTTTTTTTTTTTAGTAGATTAATCTTCAATTGACAGATTTCTTAAAAAAAAAAAAAAACGTAAATGACGTTTGCACTGTAATTCCGAATATGATCACTAGAGGGAAACGGTTGTTTTTCTTTTTGTGTTGATTCTGGTGTATACTTGACACCAGTTGATTGCAATGTGAACGAATTACACTGCTATGTAGAGGGGGAAAAAAAACATGTATGTTTGTCGCTCATCACACTTTGAATTTTTTTTTTTTTTTGTACGGGCAATATAAAGAAAACTCACAAATCTTTTACAACTCTTACTGTAGCTTTTTTTTGTTTTCCATACAAATAAAATGCATTTTCTACTATGTCTGTATATACTGGTTTTCTGCTCTGGTCAAGGCTTTCCAAGGGTTAATTCACCTTTAAATTAACATTTGGAAGGATGTAGCCAGTGATATTCGGAGATAATCGTTTTTTAGTGGCTTTTTTATTTAAAATTAAAGAAAACAAAAAATGACTAGGGATGAACCAATCCAGGATTTGGTTCAGGATTCTGCCTTTTTCAGCATGATTGAGATTCGGCCGAACCGAATCCTAATTTGCATATGTAAATTAGGGGCGCTTAGGGAAATCACGTAACTTCATCACAAAAATATTTTTTTTTCCTTATGCTGCATTCGGTATTCAGCCAAATTTTTCATCAGGGCCGAATCCCAAATAGTGGATTCGGTTCATCCCTAAAAAATGACCAATTAAAAAGATGCTAAGAGTACATTCCGTACCATGGTAATTGTTTTAAAGTTGAACATTCCCCTTAATCATGTTGCTGGTCCTTTAAGTTAACTTGCAATATCAACGAAACATTTTTTTAAAAATTCGTTTGTATAGAACGAAAAAAAAAAAAAACACCGAGACATATGTAACTTTAAAATCTTTATTAAAAGTCTTCATTAAAAAATAACTTACCGAAACTCCGCTTGCGCTCCTCTTCAGAAACGACGATATCGTGCGGCGCTTGATTTCTCCTCCCTGCCTTCTATAGGAGATAGCCAGGGAGGAGAAATCAAGGATCGTCACCGTTTCTGAAGAGGAGCGCAAACGGAGTTTCATTTTTTTTTTTTAAATGTTGATGTTACTGGTCCTTTAAAGGGTGAACTACCCCTTTAAATAGTAACACTACCTTTTTTTACATTTTATTATTATAAAACTTTATTAAAGGGCCATTGTCTTTTTAATTTGCACTGATAAAAATATTAAGTGCTTGGTTTACATAAGTGGTTTCTATGAAGGTGTTAGAGCTCTTACACACGGGCATTTTTACCTGCGCAGGAGTAGACGCACTCAATCATTTATAAGGGGGCTGTACTCACACAGATGCATGTAAGATGCATGGGACGCAGCATGTTGCATTTTACCTGTGTTCGGTGCTTACATGCGTCTGTGTGAGTACAGCCCCTTTAAAAATGATAGAGTGCGTCTATTCCTGCGCTCCCCTGCGGCTGAACGGAAGAAAGCGCAACGCAGGGGCGCGCAGGTAAAGACGCAGTCTTATGTGTCATTGCCTGGCAACACTTCCTTATAGAATCCCATAGCCCTCCTATAGTGTTGTTATCCCAATACAACTGTGGGCAGTGGAAGAATACTCTGCAGTCCAGTAATGGGGAAATTAAAAGGAGAATGTTTTACTTTCTGCAGTATACGGAAGAGAGAGGTAAGTGGACACCCCTTCTAATTGCAAATAACCTAATTTCACCCCAACTGAATATCCATGGGATGAAGTGGAGCCCCAAATGTGAGCCATTCCTGATCCTCAACCCTCTTCAGCCAACAATGTTGAAGCATCTAGTGGGAACCTTCCCAGAAGAGTAGGGACTTGCTTGGGAATTAGATGTCCTTATACTTCTGGCCACATATGGAGTTATGTAATAAAAGGCTCTTAAGTTTGCCATGGGGCAATAACCCATAGCAACCAATCAGCAGGTAGCATTTACTGGTCACCTGTTTAAATGAAAGCATCTTATTGGTTGTTATGGGTTACTGCTCCTGGGCAAACTTAGTGCCTTATCTTACATATGATGGATAGTGTTTAAAGGAGAGTTCAATCCTAAAGTTTAAAAAAAAAAAAAAAAACCCTACAATGTAGACCTCCTCCCCCCACAGCCTAAGTGTTACCCCAGCAAATGCCCTTAAGTCTCTACTTACTCCATGCGTGCAGAATTTGTCGAGTGGCGTTCACGGGCGCCATCTTCAGCTGCTTCAGAATGAGACCGGCAATTTTCGAGAGTTCCGGCACATGCGCAGTTGTTGCGAGATAGAAAATTGCTCCAACTGCGCATGCGCTGACATGCCGGTCGCATTCCGAAGATTTACGTAGAGAAGAAGATGGCGACCGTGAACACCGATGCCTGAATCTGCACCGAGGGATAAGTAAAACGTTAGGGGCATTTGCCCGGGGGAAGGGAGGGGGGGTAGGGTTTTTTTTTAACTTTAGGGTTGAATTCTCCTTTAAGGGGTTGGTCGCCTTTTGAGTTAACTTTTAGTATGATGTAGATGGTGATATTCTGAGACAATTTGCAATCGTTTATTTTTTGTTTGGGGTTTTTAGGTTTTATTCAGCAGCTCTCCAGTTTGCAATTTCTGTAATCTGGTTGTTGGGGTCCAAATTCCCCTAGCAACCATGCATTTGATTTGAATAAGAGACTGGGATATGAATAAGAGAAATGAGTAATAAAAAGTAGCAATAACAAAACATTTGTAGCCTTTGTTTTTTAATTTTATATGGGGGCCAGTGACCCCCATTTGAAAACTGAAAAGAGTCAGAAGAAAAAAGGCAAATTAATAAAAATACCATAAAAAATAGACCAATTGAAAGGTGGCTTAGCATTTGCAGTGCTATAACATACTTAGGGAGCTTACCCCATTATATTAAAAATGTAACCACGATCTGGCTTCATTTACTAAATACAGTAGAAACCCCCATTTTATGTTTTTTCAGGGGCCCAGAAAAAAAATGGTGTAAAATTCAGGGAAATGTATTATGTATAATCTATAGTTGCAACCACAAAACAACAATGTAAAATGAGTGAAAACCCCAAATCAGGGGATGTAAAATTGAAAAATAGTACGTGTGGCAAAGGTCAACTAAATCGTGCAACAATTTGAATAGTGTGACTTTCTAATTGTTGCACGAAAAACTCAAATTTATCAGCATTATCGAACGGAATCCAAGGTGAAACAGCCCGAAACGCTTGACAATCGCGAAGGCAAAACACGTTTCAAATGCAAAAGGGACCATCTGCCATTGACTTTTACATGACTGTCAGGTTTCAGCTGGGGCACCACCTCTCTAATTCCTGTTTGTAGTATTGCAGGAGAATTAATAATTCAGAACGGTGTTAAGAGTTCAGTGGGGAATATGTCACGGGGAACCCTGGCCCTGTGTCTGATTTGTACAGATGTCACTGGATACATGTGATAAAGCACCTCCCCAGGGCGGTTCATTGGATTAAAGGGATACTGTCATGGGAAAACATGTTTTTTTTCCAAACCCCATCAGTTAATAGTGCTGCTCCAGCAGAATTCTGCACTGAAATCCATTTCTCAAAAGAGCAAACAGATTTTTTTTTATATTAAATTTTGAAATCTAACATGGGGCTAGACATATTGCCAGTTTCCCAGCTGCCCCAAGGCATGTGACTTGTGCTCTGATAAACTTCAATCACTCTTTACTGCTGTACTGCAAGTTGGAGTGATATTACCCCCTCCCTTTTTCCCCCCAGCAGCCAAACAAAAGAACAATGGGAAGGTAACCAGATAGCAGCTCCCTAACACAAGATAACAGCTGCCTGGTAGATCTAAGAACAACACTCAATAGTAAAATCCAGGTCCCACTGAGACACATTCAGTTACATTGAGAAGGAAAAACAGCAGCCTGCCAGAAAGCATTTCTCTCCTAAAGTGCAGGCACAAGTCACATGACCAGGGACAATGGGGAAATTGACAATATGTCTAGCCCCATGTCAGATTTCAAAATTGAATATAAAAAAATCTGTTTGCTCTTTTGAGAAATGGATTTCAGTGCAGAATTCTGCTGGAGTAGCACTATTAACTGATGCTTTTTGAAAAAAACATGTTTTCCGATGACAGGATCCCTTTAAGTTTCCTTTTACTATGTTATAGGCTAGCCAATTCTAAGCAACTTTTCAATTGGTCTTCATTATTTATTTATTTATTTATTGTTTATAGTTTTTTAATTATTTTCCAATTTCTTCTGACTCTTTCCAGCTTTCAAATGAGGTCACTGACCCCATCTAAAAGCAAATGCTCTTTAAGGCTACGCATTTATTATTATTGCTATTGCTCCTTTTTAGTACTCATTTTTATATTTAGGCCTCTCCTATTCATATTCTAGTTTCTTATTCAAATCAATGCATGGTTGCTAGGGGAATTTGGCTGAAATTGCAAGCTGGAAAACTGCTGAATAAAAAGATAAATAAAAAAAACACAAATAAGAAAAACTGATTGCAAATTGCCTCAGACTATCACTCTCTACATCATACTAAAAGTTAATTTAAAGGTGAACAACCCCTTTAAATAAAAAAAACAAAACATGTATGGTATGTTTGTGTGCACAGTGAATCCTACGTTTCCAGGGGGCGGCCCTTATTTTTTAAAATGGCAATTTTCTATTTATGATTACCCAATGGCACATACTACTAGAAAAGTATATTATTATGAAAATGGTTTATTTACATGAAGCAGGGTTTTACATATGAGCTGTTTTATGCAATATCTTTTTATAGAGACCTACATTGTTTGGGGGGGTATAGTTTTCCTTTAATGTTTACATGATTTTCTAGTAGACTTAAGGTATGAAGATCCGTTATCTGGAAAACCCCAGGTCTCATACCTGTAGTTGATTTTTCACATTTACATTAAAAGCAATTTTTAAGTGATGAGAATATTAAAATATACGAATACGTTGTATGTAAAAAGGCATCCCACCCCGGCAGGAAGGGGGGAATGCAGGTTGAGCTCTTCTGACTGCTCTCCCTGCCTGTGACCTTCCAAATGCTGCCTTCCGACTTCTGGGTAGAGCTTTTATAGACATGCGCCTCTTGTCCCGCCCCTTTTGTGACATCATCTGCAGGGCAGGTCGGCGCGGGTCTATAAAAGAAACCCAGAAGTCAGGCGCGGGTGGTGGGCAGGTGTGTGCGGGAAAAGCCCAACCCACACATCAAAACATGGGACTATACATAGTCAGTTTCCCAGGTGCCACCAGTCATGTGACTTGTGCTCTGATAAACTTCAGTCACTCTTTACTGCAAGTTGGAGTCATATCACCCCCTCAAAAACAAAACAATGGGAAGGTAACCAGATAGCAGCTCCCTAACACAAGATAACAGCTGCCTGGTAGATCTAAGAACAGCACTCAATAGTAAAATCCAGGTCCCACTGAGACACATTCAGTAACATTGAGTAGGAGAAACAACAGCCTGCCAGAAAGCAGTTCCATCCTAAAGTGCTGGCTCTTTCTGAAAGCACATGACCAGGCAAAATGACCTGAGATGCACCTACACACCAATATTACAACTAAATAAATACACTTGCTGGTTCAAGAATTAAATTTTATATTGTAGAGTGAATTATTTGCGGTGTAAACAGTGTCATTTAGGAATAAAAACTACACCATAAAAATCATGAATTTTAGCATGTTAAAGAATGGCTACTTCTAAGCAACTTTTCGTTTGGCCTTAATTTCTCATATAAATATTGAATTATTTCCAGCTTTCTGATGGGGGTCATTGACCCCATCAACAAAAACAAATGCTCTGTAAGGGGAGTTGCGAAGTTTTCTCCCGAGGCGACTTCGGAAGAAAGAATCGATGCGTTGGTTTTACTGCCATCAATTTTAATTGTTTCCAATGGATATGCATTTTCAGGAGATTTGCCGCCGGCAGTCATGCATTTTTAACGCGGGTGACAAATCTCCCTGACGGCAACTGCCTTAACGCTACACATTTATTGCTGTCGCAACTTTTTGTTACTCATTTTTCTATTCAGGCCTCTCCTAATCATAATCCAGTCTCTTATTCAAATTGATGCATGGTTGCTAGGGGAATTTGGATCCTAGCAACCAAATTGCTGAAAATGCAAACAGGAGAGCTGCTGAATAAAAAGCTAAATAACTCAAAAACCACAAATAATAAAAAATGAAAGCCAATTGCAAATTGTCTCAGAATATCCCTCTCTACATCCTACTAAAATGTGAACAACCCCTTTAAGAAAAACTGCTCCAATTGGACAAGTTAAAAGGGAAACATGAAAGAAATAGAAAACTCTCCTGATATTTATTTCGATTTGATCTAGCTGCGGTTTGGAAAGTCAATGTTAATATACTTTGTGCATACTATATAAATATATATTTATTTAGGTAAAATTGTAAATGACATTGACAAGGTGACTAATAGCCAGCACATGTGCCTCCAAAATCCAGATGAGGTACTTTCCATGTTCCTTTGCCCCTTCTGCGAGGTGTTGCTCTCTGTATAGGAATCAATCCCTATGGAGTCTTATAAACGTACAATCATCCAAATTCCTACAATCTCGCCAGCTCCTCCCACTATAAAGCAGCTTCCTATTAGTCTCCCAAAATTAAAGGAGGAGCCAGGAGCGACCGACATGTTGCCGTTATTTTCGGAATTTCTTCTTCTTCTTCCGGTTCTTCTTGCCTTCAGCAATAGCAGCCTTTTCTGCCACGATCTCTCTATATTTCTTCTTATTGTATCTTTAAGACAAAATCAAAATGGTGACTGATGTACAATAACAATAATACTAATTTAACGTATAATTCTTCACCAAGTAATGCACATTTCAAAAGTAAAAGTAGTAACCTCCGCTGTATGCTGCAAATGCACGGAGTTTGTCGGGTAAAATGGGAGACCTAGAATTAATTGCTCTAAAAATTATGATATAATTGGTATCACTGAGACCTGGTGGGATGAGACATGTGACTGGATTGTGAATTTAAATGGTTACACCCTTTTTAGGAGGGACAGAGGGATTAAAAAGGGTGGAGGAGTGGGTTTGTATGTAAAGCCTGAATTAAAGCCATGCGCTAAAGAAATAACAATAGCTGGCACTGGTGAGGGTCTAGAATCACTCTGGGTAGAGATTTCGACTGGGCAAAAGGTATCAAAAAGAATTATCATTGGTGTATGCTATAAACCACCTCGTATAAGTGTCGAGTATGAAGCCCAGCTACTCTTGCAGATACAAGCGGCTTCACAGCTGGGTCAAGTTGTTGCTATGGGTGACTTCAATTATCCAGACATTGACTGGGGTAATGGGGTTGCTAAGACAGAAAAAGCTAGTAGGTTTGTAAATATGCTGAATGATAACTTTTTATTCCAGCTCGTTCAAGAACCTACTAGGAATAACTCTCTTTTGGACCTTGTAATAACTAACAATACTGAACTCATCTCTAACATTTGTGTGGGTGAGGGGCATTTAGGGAATAGTGATCATAACATGGTCTCCTTTGAGATTCTGTTGCAGAAGCAATTCTATAAGGGAGTAACTAAAACACTAAATTTCAGACGTGCAAACTTTGACAGTATAAGGGCATCTCTGCAACATATTAAGTGGGAAAATGCTTTTCACAGGGTTAAACACAGAACAAAAATGGGAAGTCTTTAAAATGCTGCTTAATAAATATACTTGTCAGTATATTCCACTTGTAAGCAAGGAACGTCGTTGCAAAGCAAAACCTTTTTGGTTCAATAGAAGCGTTGGTGTTGAGGTGGGTAAGAAAAGACGTGCTTTTAAGGCTTTCAAGTTAGCTGGTACAGCCGAAACATTTATAAGGTACAAGGAGGCCAATAAATCAGGCAAAGAAGCTATAAGGCAAGCTAAAATTGCTATAGAAAAGGATATTGCAGCAAGCAGTAAAAAAAATCCAAAATTATTTTTTAAATATGTCAATAGTAAAAAAATGAAGCAGGAAGGGGTGGGACCCTTACTATCAGAGGGGGGTCAGCTGGTTGATGAAAACAAAATAAAAGCGCAGATTCTGAACTCGTATTTTTCATCTGTCTACACAAATGAGAAGGTTTCCTTCTTAACACTCCCAATTCTAGTAATACAACTAATGATGCATGGTTCACACATGAAGAAATTCAAAAGAGACTTGAACATGTTAAGATTAACAAAGGTCCAGGGCCAGATGGTATTCATCCCAGGGTAATTAGCGAGCTTAGCTCTGTGATTGCCAAACCTCTTTACTTAATTTTTCAGGATTCATTGAGATCTGGCATAGTGCCAAGAGACTGGCGAATTGCTAATGTGGTGCCTCTATTCAAAAAAGGATCCCGTTCTCAGCCTCAAAACTATAGGCCAGTTAGTCTGACGTCAGTATTAGGAAAGCTTTTCGAAGGGTTAATAAAGGATAAGATACTGGACTTCATAGCAAATCATAATACTATGAGTTGTGCCAGCATGGTTTTATGCGTAATAGATCTTGCCAGACTAACTTAATTTCTTTTTACGAGAATGTAAGTAGAGACCTCGATTCTGGGATGGCAGTGGATGTGATTTACTTAGACTTTGCTAAAGCATTTGATACAGTGCCACACAAAAGGTTACTGGTTAAATGAAGGAATGTTGGCCTGGAACATAGTATTTATACCTGGATAGAGAACTGGCTAAAAGATAGACTACAAAGAGTGGTGGTAAATGGAACATTTTCTAATTGGACCAGTGTTGTTAGTGGAGTACCGCAGGGCTCTGTACTAGGTCCCTTGCTTTTCAACTTGTTTATTAATGACCTGGAGGTGGCCATTGAAAGTACTGTTTCTATTTTTGCAGATGAGACTAAATTGTGCAGAACTATAGGTTCCATGCAGGATGCTGCCACTTTGCACAGTGATTTGTCTAAACTGGAAAACTGGGCAGCAAACTGGAAAATGAGGTTCAATGTTGATAAATGCAGGTTATGCACTTTGGCAAAAATAATATAAATGCAAGTTATACACTAAATGGCAGTGTGTTGGGAGTTTCCTTAAATGAGAAGGATCTAGGGGTCTTTGTAGATAACACGTTGTCTAATTCTGGGCAGTGTCATTCTGTGGCTACTAAAGCAAATAAAGTTCTGTCTTGCATAAAAAAGGGCATTAACTCAAGGGATGAAAACATAATTCTGCCTCTTTATAGGTCCCTGGTGAGGCCTCATCTGGAGTATGGGGGCAGTTTTGGACTCCAGCCCTTAAGAGGGATATAAATGAGCTGGAGAGAGTGCAGAGACTAAGTGCAACTAAACTGGTTAGAGGGAGGGAAGAGTTAAATTATGAGGGGAGACTGACAAGGTTGGGGTTGTTTTCTCTGGAAAAAAGGCGCTTGTGAGGGGACATGATTAGACTTTACAAGTACATTAGAGGACATTATAGACAAATAGCAGGGGACCTTTTTACCCATAAAGTGGATCACCATACCAGAGGCCTCCCCTTTAGACTAGAAGAAAAGAACTTTCATTTGAAGCAACGTAGGGGGTTCTTCACAGTCAGGACAGTGAGGTTGTGGAATGCACTGCCGGGTGATGTTGTGATGCTGATTCAGTTAATGACTATAAGAGGGACTTGGATGATTTTTTGGACAGACATAATATTAAAGGCTATTGTGATACTAAACTCTATAGTTAATATAGGTATGGGTATATAGAATTTTAATTAAAAGTAGGGAGGGGTGTGTGTATGGATGCTGGGTTTTCATTTGGAGGGGTTGAACTTGATGGACTTTGTCTTTTTTTCAACCCAATTTAACTATGTAACACTGTTGCCTTATTGCTTGTATAATCAAACTGGTTATTGAGCTTTGTTTCATGTCTATAACGTCCATCCCAAAGGAGTCCCAATATGTAGGGAAGGGCTGAGCCCCTTGTGTGGCCCCCCCCACCTACCTGCTGTGTCTGATTACCATATGTAAGATTTAAAAGGTATCACTACAGAGATTAACTGGCCCCTGCATTGTCTAAACCTCAAATTCACACTAATCCCCCTGTATTGTTCACACCTGTGACACCTCTATTGTTTATACCCTAAACCCTGTACTGTTCTAC
This sequence comes from Xenopus laevis, assembly GCF_017654675.1. Lineage (NCBI taxonomy): Eukaryota > Metazoa > Chordata > Amphibia > Anura > Pipidae > Xenopus > Xenopus laevis. The sequence goes on from NC_054384.1 coordinate 7,597,773, forward strand.
CTGAGACCCAGACTGAAACTGCCACATTGTTCACACCTTATTCAAACTGCTAATGGGGCACCAGCACTGTGTCACTGTATGTAGTACATCTTAGTGTGGTCCTGATAGGTTTCCCTGTCTCTTGCTCTTTTTGCCTTCCCTATGCTCCCTGTGTGTGACATTCTCTGCCTGTAGAACATAAGCCTGGCCCACCGGGATACCAGGAAAACTCCCGGTGGGCCATGGTATCAGTGGGCCCTTCTGCTCACCCAATTGGACTTGTATGTCTATACCACAGTCATTTCCCTATTTCTAAGAAAGAAGAGAGGTAATGGAGGGAAGACTGGATGATAATATGTAGGGAGAAGTGATTAATATAATAAAGAAAGAAGAAAAAGAAGATAGAAGAAAAGTGAATGAAGAAAAAATAATTTGGAGAATGGGGCTACAACAAGTAAGTGTCACAAGAACACACACACTTTTTATACATCTCAGTAATATGTGACTTGAGTGGTTTTATTGGATTTCTCAGATGTGATTGCATTCTGCCTTCTTTTTGATAGGGATGCACCGAATCCAGGATTCGGTTTGGGAATCCGAATCCTAATTTGCATATGCAAATTAGGGGTGGGGAGGGAAATCACGTGACTTTTTGCCACAAAACAAGGACGTCTAAAATGGTTTTCCCTTCCCGTCCCTAATTTGCATGCAAATTAGGATTCTGTTCGGCCGAATCTTTCCCGAAGGGTTCGGCCAAATCTTTCCCGAAGGGTTCGGCCAAATCCAAAATAGTGGATTCAGTGCATCCCTAGTTTTTAATCCCTTGTTTTTAGCCGTGAGAACTTGAGTGCGCCCATTTTATTTCCTCTACATGCCAACCGGTGCGGTGAAGTGGGCATATATTCCAGCATTAAGCACATTTCTGATTTATACCTCCATATTTAGAAAAATATTTGTTAAAAATACATATTTTGCAAGTGAAATGGGACACTTAGGGCAGGGGTAGCCAATCTTTTCTACCCACGAGCCACATTTAAATGTAGAATAAATTGGAGAGCAACATAATCCTGCAAGAAGTTCCTAGAGGTGCGAAATATGGAATATTATTGGTTATTTGGTAGGACTGGCAGCCTACATGTGACTGTTTGACGGTACATCTGGTTTTACACAACCAAAACTTGCCTCCAAGCCTGGAATTCAAAAATAATCACCTGCTTTAAGGCCACTGGGAGCAACATCCAAGGGGTCGGAGAGCAACATGTTACTCACGAGCTACTGGTTGGGGGTCACTGACTTACAGGTGAAGTCATAGAGAGGTTTCTGATACAGAGGAAACGTACAATAAATGGAAACAATTCCATTGTAAGTTCTGCTGATGGAGACACTAATGTTTATAAACAAAAGCAATGATTGTGCTACTTTGTTACTGGTCCCATTGCACTCACTTGCCTCCTGCCCCGCGTCACACTGGTATTGTGTATGTTTGTGTAGACTGGCCAGTAAGGGGTTAATGTGACTGCAGGTTTCACTAAATGTGTTTTCTCTCTAGTCTGACCCTGTCCAACCTGCAACTCCCAGAATCCCCCCTCCCCTGCAAGTTGCCCATCACTGCTGTGGAGCTTGGAAAGCTGAGCTGGACTACAACTCCCAGAATCCCCCTCTCCTGTAGATATAAAATCACTGCTGTGGAGCTTGGAAAGCTGAGCTGGACTACAACTCCCAGAATCCCTCTCTCCTGTAGATATAAAATCACTGCTGTGGAGCTTGGAAAGCTGAGCTGGACTACAACTCCCAGAATCCCCCTCTCCTGTAGATATAAAATCACTGCTGTGGAGCTTGGAAAGCTGAGCTGGACTACAACTCCCAGAATCCCCCTCTCCTGTAGATATAAAATCACTGCTGTGGAGCTTGGAAAGCTGAGCTGGACTACAACTCCCAGAATCCCCCTCTCCTGTAGATATAAAATCACTGCTGTGGAGCTTGGAAAGCTGAGCTGGACTACAACTCCCAGAATCCCCCTCTCCTGTAGATATAAAATCACTACTTTGTCGTATGCAAAGCTGAGCTGGACTACAACTGCCAAAACTTTACATGAGAAGCTGCAGTTCTAGATCCATTATAATGTGGTTATCCAGCCTGGCAGTCTCGGTACCCACCTCTTCTTGTCCCCCCGAATCAGCTGCAGTTTCCTCCGGCCCCACACGCGTGCCTCTTCTGGTAGCCACCATCTTCCTGTCTTACATCGCGCATGCGCAACAGAAGTCAAGGCAATGTGCTCAACTGTGCGCTGCAACCCTGATACCAGTCCTCCCGGAAACTGTGCGCAGTACTTAACGTTCCGCAAGTGTATCCCAGCTGCAGAACGGGCGGGGAGCCATTAGAATTACGTGTCCTTCACCTGCAGCCACGGGTTTTATTTTCTATCCCTGGACTGTAAGTGACGCGCTGGATCCTATTCTCATAACCACAATTTACCGCTAGGTGTCGCTTGTATCCAGCAGTAGCCGCATGACAGGCCTGGGGAACAGCGATTATAACTGTATATATTTATAACTTTCTTCCCAATAAAACAGTCTGAACATGGAAAGCTGAACGGGTACAAGAGACTGCGGATGATTCCAGTCCACTGCTTTATAAAATGGCTATGTATGGAGCGCGGTTCCTTTGAAGGCAATTAGACCGGCGGAAGTGACGTCTCCTCCCGACATTCATCAGCCCGGAAGCACAAGCCGTGGTTGAGGGAGCAGGTTGGAAAGATCGTGTTGTGTCCTCAGTCCCATTGGTCATGGTGTCCTTGTTGTCCCGTGGAGTTGGGGGGCTGCTCAGGTCCTTGGCCGGGATTAACTGCAGCCAAGTCATAAGGTGCCGCCCTCCAGCCCTTCCCTTGTCTCTTGGATGCTTTCATTACAGCTCTGGCACAACTACAACTCCCAGCATTCTTATATTAAATACCTTGTGGCCATTTCTAGTCAAACCAAAGGAATTCATTGGTTCTCCTCTATGTTAAAACCTTTAGTATGTTATAGAATGGCTCATTCTAATCAACTTTAAAGATAGTTAGTTGTTCTTTTAATTACCTGCCTTCTCCTTCTGATCCTTTTAAGCTTTCAAAAGGGGGTCACTGACCCCATCTACAAACAAATGTTCTGTAAGGCTACAAAGTATTGTTACTTTTTATTACTCCGCTTTCTATTCAGTCCTCTCCTATTCATATTCCAGTCTCTTATTCAAATCAGTGCATGGTTGCTAGGGGAATTTGGACCCTAGCAACCAGACTGCTGAAATTGCAAACTGGAGAGCTGCTGAATAAAAAGCTCAAAAGCTACAAATAATAAAAAATGAAAACCAATTGCAAATTGTCTCAGAATATCCCTCTCTACATCATAGTATGATGTAGAGAGGGATATATTTTAAGAAAATTTGTAATTGGTTTTCATTTTTTATTATTTGTGTTTTTTGAGTTATTTAGATTTTTATTCAGCAGCTCTCCAGTTTGTAATTTCAGCAGTCTGGTAGCTAGGGTCCGAATTCCCCTAGCAACGATGCACAAATTTGAATAAGAGACTGGAATATGAACAGGAGAGGCCTGAATAGAAAGAGGAGTGATAAAAAGTAGCAATAACAATACATGTGTAGCCTTACAGAACATTTGTTTGTAGCTGGGGTCAGTGACCCCCATTTTTGTGGAAAGAGAAGAAGAAGGAAACTAAATCAAAAGTTATATTAAAAAAAAAGTGTATTTCTGCCAGCTGCAGGTAGAACAAAAATTGATTGGTTGCTGTAGGGGCAGGTTTTCCCAATGTAGTTGCCCCCTTTCCCCTGCCCAGGGCACAGATTATCACTTAAAGGAACAGTTCAGTATGAAAATAAAAACTGGGTAAATAGACAGGCTGTGCAAAATAAAAAAAGTTTCTAATATAGTTAGTTAGGCAAAATGTAATGTATAAAGGCTGGAGTGACTGGATGTGTAACATAATAGCCAGAACACTACTTCCTGCTTTTCAAATCTGTTATCCAGGCAGTAACCAATCAGAGACTTGAGGGGGGGCCACATGGGACATAACTGTTGCTTTTGAATCTGAGCTGAATGCTGAGGATCAATTACAAACTCACTGAACAGTTATGTCCCATGTGGCCCCCCTTATAGTCACTGACTAACTCAGAGTTAGAGAGCTGAAAAGCAGGAAGTAGAGTTCTGGCTATTATGTTACACATCCAGTCACTCCAGCCTTTATACATTACATTTTTGCCTAACTAACTATGTTAGATACATTTTTTGTTTTGCACAGTCTATCTATTTACCCAGTTTTTATTTTCACACTGAACTGTTCCTTTAAGGACGTGTCTCATGGATAATATTAATGAGCTTGTCAGTGCAATGGGACTTGTGTCTTACGTTTTCCTGCACCTACTGCCCTTGCTTCAAACCAACCAATCAGATCCCAGCTTTCATTTCCCAGTGAGTAGCTTTCATAACAAATTGCTGATTGGTTGTTATTGGAATTGACTGCACTGGTGCCATTTAGCTCCTGTATCTGTAAATCTGCAGCTTATATATTAAAGGGGTTCTTCCCCTTTAAATTAACTGTTAGTATGATGTATAGAGCAATAGTCTGAGACAATTTGCAATCGGTTTTCATTTTTTTTTATTATTTTTGAGTTATTTAGCTTTTTATTCAGCAGCTCTCCAGTTTGCAATTTCAGCAGTGTGGTTGCTAAGGTCCAAATTACCCTAGCAACCATGCATTGATTTGAATGAAAGGCTACGATATGAATAGGAGAGGACTTGAATAGACATAGAAGTAATAAAAAGTAGCAATAGCAATACATTTGTAGCCTTGAAGAGCATTTGTTTTTAGATGGGGTCAGTGACCCCCATTTGAAAGCTGGAAAGAAGAAGAATTCTATTAATTAAAAAGCTATAAGAAATTAATAATAAAGACAAATTTAAAAGTTGCTTGGAATTGGCCATTCTTTAACATACTTAAAGGTGAACCACCCCTTTAATACCAGGGTTCCCTAACCTGCAGTGGGGTAACGATGAGTTGCTATACTGCCCATTAACCCTTTAGATACAGTGAAGGTTCCTGGCAAAGGTACAGAGTAGAAAGTGGGAATTAAATGGAAACACGTAACTTTTATTGTAGACCATATTTCTACTGCCTCTGGTTCTGTCCCATTAAAGTCTATGGAGTTCATGTGCTGCCTGTGCTCTCTGGTCTCTACACTGTCAATCACTTCATTGGGGGGTGAACGCAATTTTTGATACCTGACTGTGTTTTATATTAATCCTAGATGCACCAGTGTTTCCAGTGGAATCTTGGGGCTCCAGTGCACCCCATGCAGATGGTTTGCGAAACGCTCCGCCCCCAGTGATTATCTGAAGCGGCCGCTGACAGCGTATCTGCGTTTTTTTATAGAGCAGCGACCCAAACTCTGCAAACAGTATCCCGGTGAGTCTGACTATGAAAGAAAATGGAAGTATCACAACCTTAATCATGTGGGTCTGCTTAAGATAACCAGTTTATTAAAGTATTAATAAACCTTTAAAACAGGTGAATGTAAAACTGATGAGGGGGCTATTCGAAGAACTTTTGCAATTTACATTCATTATTTATTTTCTTTTAATTCCAAGATATTAAGGGATACATGTACTGTTAATATGGATGAATTTTGTTACAACAGCGCCACCTGCTGGTCAGTTTCCCACCAGTCTGACCACCAAGTAGTCAAGGAAGTTGTCAGGAGAAAGAAAGTGGCTGCTCTGATGTTCTTCTGCTTAGGAATAAAATTAGAAACCTTTTTTTTTTAAATCTTTCCTAAGCAGAAGAACATCAGAGCAGCCACTTTCTTTCTCCTGACAACTTCCTTGACTACTTGCTGGTCAGACTGGTGGGAAACTGACCAGCAGGTGGCGCTGTTGTAACAATCCATTCATATTAATGGTACATGTTTCCCTTAAAGGGATACTGTCATGGGAAAAAAATAATTTTCAAAATGAATCAGTTAATAGTGCTGCTCCAGCAGAATTCTGCACTGAAATCCATTTCTCAAAAGAGCAAACACATTTTTTTATATTCAATTTTGAAATCTGACATGGGGCTAGACATATTGTCAATTTCCCAGCTGCCCCAAGTCATGTGACTTGTGCTCTGATAAACTTCAATCACTCTTTACTGCTGTACTGCAAGTTGGAGTGATATCACCCCCCTCCCTTCCCCCCCCAGCAGCCAAAGAAAAGAACAATGGGAAGGTAACCAGATAACAGCTCCCTAACACAAGATAACAGCTGCCTGGTAGATCTAAGAACAACACTCAATAGTAAAAACCCATGTCCCACTGAGACACATTCAGTTACATTGAGAAGGAAAAACAACAGCCTGCCAGAAAGCATTTCTCTCCTAAAGTGCAGGCACAAGTCACATGACCAGGGGCAGCTGGGAAATTGACAAAATGTCTAGCCCCATGTCAGATTTCAAAATTGAATATAAAAAAATCTGTTTGCTCTTTTGAGAAATGGATTTCAGTGCAGAATTCTGCTAGAGCAGCACTATTAACTGATGTGTTTTGAAAAAACATGTTTTCCGATGACAATATCCCTTTAATATCTTGGAATGAAAAGAAAATAATGAATGAATATAAATTACAAAAGTTCTTAGAATAGCCCCCTCGTCAGTTTTGCATTCACTTATTTTAAAGGTTTACTTATCCTTTAAAGGGATAGCAAAACATTGCTGAGCTGGAAGAACTAGAGATGAGGGAATGTCAGGCCTGTAGCAGGGATACGCTGCCCTTTCTTCCTCTGGTGCAGTGAGTGGGTTAAGCTTTTGGAATAGAGAAGTGAATGTAGATATGATTATGTCCTGTGATTGATTTGTGCTGAACTGTATCACTCTGCAGAAACTAAATTGATGGACCTGACCAAGATAATCGCCCTGGAGTGGAAAGGCCTCCCTTCCGCAGACAAAGAGGTAAAACCAATCGGAGAGAGTTTTATAGTGACACCGTATAAATAAACTATGTCCCACCCATGAGGTTCAGCTGAGCTCTCTGATCCCGTGTGATTCCTTTTACAACTGTCATATCAGTTTGAGTCTCAATATAAAGTGTAGCGCTGGAGTTTCTGCTTGTTTTCCAGACTGCGAGGCTTTGTCTGACTAAAATCGACACAGACAATATGAGCTGTAGGAAAGGGATGGGCAGCTCTGTTGCTGTGCCCCTATAAGGCCTGGGTTTTTTGTTGTTTTTTTTGCATATAAACCTGACCTGCTTTGCTTGCCGTAGCCATACGAAACAGTGGCAAAGGCCGAACAGAAGAAATACAGAGAGGAGGTGAAACAATACCGAGAGGCACTGAGTCCAATGCAACTAGAGTTACAAAGGGAGCAAAGGCGGCAGAGACTGGCGAAAAGGAAGAGCGTAAGAAAAAAAAGGGTAAGTAATGTGATTTATATAAAAAAAAAGACAAAGGCTCTACCCATTATTGGCTGCATATAAATCAGAAACATGCACAGTTTCTTACCATACTTAAAACATTTATTGGTGCATTTTTATCCACAGCTAAAATTCATAGTTAATAAATTCTAAAACACACCACAGTGCAGGGTCTGCCTACCTTGTGTCAGCCACTCCCTCCTGACGCGTTTCGAGCTTTTGGGCGCTTCATCAGAATTTTTGCTGTGGATAACTGAATTTCCACTGAATCAGTGTAAGGCCAAAGGCCTCAGGAGTAGTGAGGACCAAGGGAGGAAATAACAATGTCCAAGTTCGCAGTACAGATAAGGATGAAACAGAAGAATGGTCAAACAGGCAACAAGATCAGTCCAGGCAGAAGAGGTTCAAGGTCGAAGTTTTCAGGCAAAGGTCGGTACACAAATATCAAGAAGTTCGCAATGAATCACACCCAGGAGTAGTAAACTAAACCTATAATCAGGCATTGAGGGAATCCCGGAGTTGCTTTAAATAGGCCAGGTTTCGGCGCCAATTTTGGACGCGCTGACGTCATGACGCCGACGCACTGACGCCAGCGTCCTGACGTTGACGCACGTTCTGACGCCGGCGTCCGTTCCGACGCCGGCGACCAATCCGGGGACGGAAAGACGCTGACGTCATCGTGCTGCGACCAGCAGGATCCAGGGGGCTGCCATCTTGGACGCCATCTTGGGAAGGACTTACGGTTTTCCTTACAATCAGTGGAAAGTAAGAGAGCTGCAAAGCAGGAAGTAGTGTTCTGGCTATTATGTTACACATCCAGTCACTCCAGCCTTTATACATTACATTTTTTCCTAACTATATTAGAAACATTTTTTATTGTGCACAGCCTGTCTTTTTAACTAGTTTTTATTTTTATACTGAACAACTCCATTTAAACAGTTTTTTTCCTGTCCTATATATCTTTGTAAGCTGTAGCATAGATGAGGATGTCTCCTTGCTGATATAACACAAGCTTCTCCCTACTTACCTTGGTACTTTTTCCCCCTGTATACAGGAGCTGACAGTATTGGGACGGCCCAAAAGACCCCGTTCATCTTTCAATATATTTATGTCTGAGCACTTTCAGGATGCTAAAGGCACCTCTAGTCAGGTGAGAAATGTGTTTATCTCTTGTAAAGGAAAAGGGATGTTTATATATATATATATATATATATATATATATAATATATATATATATATATATATATATATATATATATATATATATATATATGTATTGCCTCTGTCCAATCCTCCCTTCTCAACAGTGGTACTTGTGTGTGCCATTCTCTGCTTGCCTAGTGCTGCTTGTGTGTGCCATTCTCTGCTTGCCCAGTGCTGCTTGTGTGTGCCATTCTCTGCTTGCCCAGTGCTGCTTGTGTGTGCCATTCTCTGCTTGCCCAGTGCTGCTTGTCTGTGCCATTCTCTGCTTGCCCAGTGCTGCTTGTCTGTGCCATTCTCTGCTTGCCCAGTGCTGCTTGTGTGTGCCATTCTCTGCTTGCCCAGTGCTGCTTTTGTGTGCCATTCTCTGCTTGCCCAGTGCTGCTTGTGTGTGCCATTCTCTGCTTGCCCAGTGCTGCTTGTGTGTGTCATTCTCAGCTTGCCCAGTGCTGCTTTTGTGTGCCATTCTCTGCTTGCCCAGTGCTGCTTGTGTGTGCCATTCTCTGCTTGCCCAGTGCTGCTTGTGTGTGCCATTCTCTGCTTGCCCAGTGCTGCTTTTGTGTGCCATTCTCTGCTTGCCCAGTGCTGCTTGTGTGTGCCATTCTCTGCTTGCCCAGTGCTGCTTGTGTGTGCCATTCTCTGCTTGCCCAGTGCTGCTTGTGTGTGCCATTCTATGCTTGCCCAGTGCTGCTTGTGTGTGCCATTCTCTGCTTGCCCAGTGCTGCTTGTGTGTGCCATTCTCTGCTTGCCCAGTGCTGCTTGTGTGTGCCATTCTCTGCTTGCCCAGTGCTGCTTGTGTGTGCCATTCTCAGCTTGCCCAGTGCTGCTTGTGTGTGCCATTCTATGCTTGCCCAGTGCTGCTTGTGTGTGCCATTCTCTGCTTGCCCAGTGCTGCTTGTGTGTGCCATTCTCTGCTTGCCCAGTGCTGCTTGTCTGTGCCATTCTCTGCTTGCCCAGTGCTGCTTGTCTGTGCCATTCTCTGCTTGCCCAGTGCTGCTTGTGTGTGCCATTCTCTGCTTGCCCAGTGCTGCTTTTGTGTGCCATTCTCTGCTTGCCCAGTGCTGCTTGTGTGTGCCATTCTCTGCTTGCCCAGTGCTGCTTGTGTGTGTCATTCTCAGCTTGCCCAGTGCTGCTTTTGTGTGCCATTCTCTGCTTGCCCAGTGCTGCTTGTGTGTGCCATTCTCTGCTTGCCCAGTGCTGCTTGTGTGTGCCATTCTCTGCTTGCCCAGTGCTGCTTTTGTGTGCCATTCTCTGCTTGCCCAGTGCTGCTTGTGTGTGCCATTCTCTGCTTGCCCAGTGCTGCTTGTGTGTGCCATTCTCAGCTTGCCCAGTGCTGCTTGTGTGTGCCATTCTATGCTTGCCCAGTGCTGCTTGTGTGTGCCATTCTCTGCTTGCCCAGTGCTGCTTGTGTGTGCCATTCTCTGCTTGCCCAGTGCTGCTTGTGTGTGCCATTCTCTGCTTGCCCAGTGCTGCTTGTGTGTGCCATTCTCTGCTTGCCCTACGCTAACTGTGGAATTTAAGCCTGTTAGGGGTTTGTTCTTGGGGTTTGTTAGCATTTGGAAAGTGTTTAATCATGTGTTGGGGGGTTGTTGTATTATCCACAGGGGAAGATGAGGCATATAGATCTAAGGGTATGTTTTAACATGACTTAAATTTTTCACATATGATTTCCCTTCAGTGAGCACCAACCATTTGGTTTTTTGGTGTGCTACCACCATTAATATGGATATGATCTTAAAAGTAACATGGGTGTGGTTTAAAAGGGGGAGTGGCCAACATTGACGTCTATTATCGGCCCTCCACCACCACCAGTAAAAATGTTGGCCCTTGGTACCACAGAAGTTGGACAGCACTGCTTAATATAATGAAAAAATAAAGTACGGTGCAAGAATGTAAACATCCATTCCTTCTATGATCCAGACACATACAGCTCTGCACTTAACCCCTCAGTCCGGCTGCCGGAGATACTCAGTGGAAAGGAAAGGCCGCGTAACCTCAGATGTTTACAGTTTTGTAAACCAGTGTTTTGTGCTATTCTCAACACTTCAGTTGCTTCTATGTTACACCACGTGCAGATAATACTATATGTAGTTGCTAGTATATACTTGAGTGATGCGATTTTTATCCCCTTTGAGTACTATTAATGGTATTATACTGCTCACTGATCGCTTAGCGCTATGTTTGTCTTTCTGTCTGATCTTTTACATTTTATTTATTTGATTTTTAAATGTATACATTAGGTCGTTTTATTAGGATGTGGAAGGTATAACTATTTATCACATGATTGTTTGATACTTTGTTTTTTTGTCACAATTTAACTTTTCCACTGGTGATACATATAACTATTGTAGCATGGTTGTTTATACAAATGTTTTACACTCTATCACAACTTTTTTGGCAGTTTTTCCTATGTTTTTCCTGTGTTTTAATATTATGAGTTACACGTCATGAGCTCACGTCACTTTGGGTAATTTAGTATTTTGGGTATATCAGTTTTTTTTAGACTGCACCCAGGCAACAGTGAGAACATAATCGTGTGAGTGCAGGTATCCATCTGTATTTGTGTGTGTGTGTGTATATATATATATATATATAATCTACAGTCTGGTCATTTCTCTATGGGACCAGACTGTAAATTATATCCTTATAAACGGTGCGTTCTGACGTCACAACATGCCGTTTATAACACAGGTCCCCGGCTGCTGAATTTGACGCAATGCGTCTGAATTTGATGCCGATGCGTTCAAATTAAACGCCGGCACACCCGTATTGGATGCCAACGCACCCAATTTGGACACCGGTGACCAGAATTGGATGCTGACCCCCCTCCCAACATTTCACACAAAATGTAGATTATAATGCATAACGTACCCCCTACTGAAATTTATAAAGATATTAGAAGTCCCCACTCGTGCTTTTATATGGTCACATAACTCCTCGGGGACATAATATCTTTATAAATTACAGTAGGGGGTACATTATCCACTATATATATACACTATATATATATATATATATATATATATATATATATATATATATATATATATATACAGGTGTATGTATGTGTATATATATATATATATATATATATATATATATATATATATATAGTGACGAAAAGTCACGTGATTTCCCTACCCGCCCCTAATTTACATATGCAAATTAGGATTTGGATTCGGTTCGGCCAGGCACAAGGATTCGGCTGAATCCTACTGAAAAAGGCCGAATCCCGAAGCGAATCCTGGATTCGGTGCATCCCTAATACATAGATATATATATATAGATAGATAGATATATACATAGATATATATAGAGGGGTGTTTATAAAGACAGTCCGGCTCTGAAATTAAAGGGAAAGTTGCTGTAAGTTGATGTAAACCGTTGCTGTCCAACACTTTCAAATGCTCTGGGCAGTTATCCACTATATAAATAGTGACACTCCTGTGTTTCCTTTCAGACGAAGATGAAGAGTCTGCGGGATGAATGGGAGAGGCTACATAATGCACAAAAGCAGGTATCTGGTTACCCCTATTATTTACACATACTCCAATACCTGTAACACTGCATTTTGTAGTCCAGGTATGGAAACAGTTATCCGGAAACCCATTATCCAGAAAGCTCCGAATTACAGTATAGCTTTCTCCCATAGACTCCATTTTATCCAAATAAACCAAATTTTTAAAAATGATTTCCTTTTTCTCTGAAAAAATAAAACCGTAACTTGTACTTGATCCCAACTAAGATATAATTAATCCTTATTGGAAACAGAACCAGCCTGTTGGGTGTATTTGATGTTTAAATAATTTTCTAGTAGAATTTAGATATGAAGATCCAAATTACGGAAAAATCCATTATTCGGAAAACCCCAGATCCCAAGCATTTTGGATAATGGTTCCTATACCTGTAGAGCTTCAAGGGTCGCAGTTGCAGCCCCATAACCTGGTCTGTTTCAGTTAAAAGCCAATCAAAAGAAATATATATTATATATGTGGTATTTGGAAATTCACAGCTATGTGGCTGGCAGGGCCCAATTTACCATAGCAACCAGATTGTGGTTAGAATGAGAGACTGGAGGATGAGCCGCAATAGTATGATAAGTAATGAGAAGTAACCACAAGATTGTAGCCTTACAGAGAAGTAGTTCTTGGCTGCTGGGATCAGTGACCCCCATTAAAAGGACTGCAAAGAGACAGAAGAGATAATTATTGAGCCCTATAATATAGTGAATAAAGTACCCCCTCTTGTAAAATATAAGGATATTATAAGTTACCGAGGAGTTTCATGACCATATAAAAGTACGAGGCCGAAGGCAGAGTGTTTTTATACAGGTCATGGAACTCCGAGGTAACTTCTAATATCCTCATATTTTGCAACTGGGGGTACTTTATTTATTATAATACACAAGTTTTAGTGAGTCATGTGACAGAAATGACATCAGAACTCACCGTTTATAACTGATGACATCAGAACTCACCATTTATAAGGATATAATTTACAGGATATTCATGGCTTTTGTGTATTATATTACATATATACTATGGAGACTTGTATCTCGCAGCCGTACAACCACCTTGCTGAGGATGACAAGATCCGCTATGAAAATGAAATGAAGTCCTGGGAAGAACAGATGATGGAAATCGGCCGATTGGATCTGGTTCGGCTGAATCAGAGGAAAAGGTTTAAGAAGCCCAGGGCAGCGAGAGCTTCCTCTAAATCGAACACGGCCAAGAAAGCACTGACTGAATCATCCAGCCACAATGAAGGCTTCAGGGGCCCCAAACAACATGAAGAATAAATCTGGGAATCGTTTTTTTTTTTTGGTATTAAACAGACCATTTACTGCTTTATAGGCATAACTATCCCCTTTATGTATCCCTTGGTTAAAGGAGAACTAAAGCCTAACTAAAGAAGTAGCTAGAAATGTTGTACATGATGTTTTGTGCTTCTGTACCAGCCCAAGGCAACCACAGCCCTTTAGCAGTAAAGATCTGTGTCTCCAAAGATGCCCCAGTAGCTCCCCATCTTCTTTTCTGCTGATTCAATGCACATGCTCTGTGCTGCTGTCACTTACTGAGCTTAGGGACCCACTCACAATATACAGTACACATAGAATAGAAATGTCACAATATAAGGCTGATTAGTAATTAATACACATAATTACTACATGGCAGCACAGAAACCAGTGCAATTAGCATCAGAATTGAATAATCAGCAAACCTGTAGCATCAGCTTATATTACAGCCAGGGAAGCTCATTTTCTGCTGGATAATTAGTGACGAGCCCTAAGCTTAGCTTCTCAACAGCCAATCAGAGCCCACTGAGCATGTGAGTGTCACAGACACTTTCCAAGATGGTGACCCCCTGTGACAAGTTTGAAGTCCTGGATCATTGCTGCTATTGACAAGCTGAAGCTTTATAAGTTCACTATATAAAATATGGAATTTTAAGCCATGTTTATTTTTAGGGTTTAGTTCTCCTTTAAGCTGACAAGGTAGTATGGCACACTGGGCAAGTGATGGCTGGGCCCACAGCAAAATTCACTTGCAGCTGTTGTTGAAGTACAACTCCCAGCACAGACTGACAACCAGTGGCTGCTGGGGATTGTATGTGTCACATTTAGGGATGAACCGAATCCACTATTTTGGAACCCCTGAAACCTTTGCGAAAAATTAGGCAGAATCTGAATCCTAATTTGCATATGCAAATAAGGGGTGGGAAGGAGGGAAAATGTTACTTCTTTGTTTCAAGACAAAAAGTGTAATTCTTTCCCCGCCCCTAATTTGCATATGCAAATTTGGATTAGATTCGGCTGGATCCGGTGCATCCCTAGTCACATTTAAGTAGGGATGCAGCAAATACAGGATTCGGTTTGGGATTCGGCCTTTTTCAGCCAAATACTTGTGCCTGGCCGAACTATAGGGAAATCACGTGACTTTTCGTCACAAAAGAAGGATTTTTTTCCACTTTTTCCTTTCCTGACCCTAATTTGCATATGCAAATTAGGATTCGGTTCGGTATTCGGCTGAATCTTTCACCGGGGCTTTGGCCGAATCCCAAATTCGGTGCATCATTACATTTAAGTCAAATAAATGCAGATTTGGCTGTTGGTTTTACCAGTATTTCTGCCGTTATTTTCTCGTACAAATCAGCGTAATACAACATTTCAGTGGTGGTTACAATGAGACGTTACCCGTTTTCTGTAGTTTTTGTGTTCTTTACACCTGTGAGTAATTGTGCAAATCCCTCCATTTTCAACTCTGCTATTTAAATTATTAATACAACTGTTCTATTTTTGTAATGAACATCAGGAAGTGAAAATAAACAAAGAAACCCTCTGTTTTATACCTTGGCAGGGTGAAAATAACCAAAATCTGAATCCTACCTGTATGAAAGGCCCCGGTAAAGGGAAACTAAGCCCCAATAAATAACTTGTTAAAACTGGGGTAAAAACTTTGAGGGGCAATGGTGCATCCGGCTTTAACACCTCTTACGTGATTTCGTTTGTTGGGGCAGTTTATTTGCAGTTATTAATGTGCAGCCAGACTATGGGTGAATGCTAATTGCTGCTGGGGTCAGATAAGCAACTGGTATGGATAACTATTAAAGTTTAGTTTGAAGGAGAACTAAAGCCTAACTAAAGAAGTAGCTAGAAATGTTGTACATGATGTTTTGTGCTTCTGTAGCAGCCCAAGGCAACCGCAGCCCTTTAGCAGTAAAGATCTGTGTCTCCAAAGATGCCCTAGTAGCTCCCCATCTTCTTTTCTGCTGATTCACTGCACATGCTCTGTGCTGCTGTCACTTACTGAGCTTAGGGACCCACTCACAATATACAGTACACATAGAATAGAAATGTCACAATATAAGGCTGATTAGTAATTAATACACATAATTACTACAAGGCAGCACAAAATAACAGTTTATTTATAAATGGTTTAGGAGAAGGCTACAAAAAGCTATCTCAGAGGTTTCAACTGTAAGGAATATAATCAGGAAATGGAAGGCCACAGGCACAGTTGCTGTAAAACCCAGGTCTGTCAGGCCAAGAAAAATACAGGAGCGACATACGCGGAGGATTGTGAGAATGGTTACAGACAACCCAAAGGTCACCTCCAAAGACCTGCAAGAACATCTTGCTGCAGATGGTGTATCTGTACATCGTTCTACAATTCAGCACAATTTGCACAAAGAACATGTGTATGGCAGGGGGATGAGAAAGAAGCTCTTTCTGCACTCACGCCACAAACACAGAGTCGCTTGTTGTATGTAAAATCTCATTTAGACAAGAAAGTCATTTTGGAGACAATAATTGAGTTATTTGGTCATAACAAAAAGTGCTTTGCATGGTGGAAGAAGAACACGGCATTCCAAAACAAAAACACCTGCAACCTACTGTCACATTTGGTGGAGGTCCCATCATGCTGTGGGGCTGTGTGGCTAGTTCAGGGTCGGATGAATTCAACCCAATATCAACAAATTCTTCAGGATAATGTTCAAGCATCAGTCACAAAGTTGAAGTTACGATGCAGGGGTTGGATATTCCAACAAGACAATGACCCTAAACACACTTGGAAATCTACAAAGACATTTATACAGAGGGAGAAGTACAATATTCTGGAATGGCCATCACAGTCCCCCGACTTGAATATCATGGAAAATCTATGGGATGATTTGAAGCAGACTGTCCATGCTCGGCAGCCATCAAATTTAACTGAACTGGAGAGATTTTGTATGGACAAATGGTCAAAAATAGCCACATCCAGAATCCAGACACTCATCAAAGTCTATAGGAGGCGTCTAGAGGCTGTTTGGTGGCGTTTTTCCCGACTGATAGTCGACACGCAAGGAACATTTTAATGGGAATTCTCACACTGAAGAAGATCGAAGTAACAAATACCAGGAAAACAGAAACCATATTGATGGGGACATCGATGTGCCTTTTAGGGGAACTCTTCCTGCTCTTCGTGTGGTTGAGGATTCTCGATAAAAGTCAATAGAAAACTTGGGCAGATCTCAAAATACATTTGAGAACTTTTATGTTGAGCGACAAGTGAGTTGAGTAATGTTTGGGGACACAGAGAGTTGATCAAAAAAAAAAAAATCTAATTTTTTTTGGAATTCAGATAATCCTACCTCTTTGTGTCTGAAAAGGAGGATGGGTAGCAGCAGCCATGTTGGGTGATCAGCCTTTTTAACCACTCGAGGAGATATTGTTGACCAGTGCAAAGCTGATCAGCGAGGGGAGACAGACGCCAGTCCCCGGGAACAGATTACAAGGAATTCATATCGACGCACAACTACTAGATTCTCTTTATTATTCCAAATATTCCTCCTCTTTCAGGAAGTTCTGTGGAATTTTTTACCTCTGAGACTGAAGCTCCATATATACAGAATTTCAGCGCCGCCTGGGTTTTAAGATAAAAAACATTTTTCCATACGAGTGGAACTGCGGCGTATTTGATATCAAAGCACTCAGAACACCCAAGCTGATAAAACCCTCACTTCGACAGATCAGCCATCCGGACGGAAGAAAAATAAACGAGGGCAATTTTCTAAATAAATGGAAAATTTAACCGGATCAGCGTTTTTGCCTCATTTGTGAAGACGAGTGAGCGATGCTTATGGTTGAGAACAAGTACATTTGCGTACATGTCTCCTTGAGAAATAAAGGAAAAACGGCACTGAACGATGCCGATAATGATTCACAGTGTCTTGCATAATAGGAAATTATATCCATTTTAATCCCACATTGTAACACAACAAAACTGGGAGAATCCCAAGGGGCAGGGGAGGTATGTTTCCAGCGCCCACATACTCTTGCCCCCGATGCATGTGCCTTCTTTTCCATCAGACGGGCCTTGCCTTGGAGAGTGGTTTGTGCCTTGTCCTGTGCACCATGGAGAGGGGCTTTTGCCTTGGCCTGTACTAGTGATGTACCGGTCAGAGGCTGCCGGTGGGGAACACCGGCACGGTAAAGTTGAAGGCCGAGAGAGTGGAAGGAAGAGCTCAGCCCAAAATAACCTGCAATCTGGTGTGGAAGTCAGCCAGAACCTGCCAACGATGCGGGTTTCAGGCTGGTCCACACATCATTAGCATGTACCCGCTTCAAATAGGCTTCTGTTGTGCCTTCAAATGAGTGACAGATTTTGGATGAATCACTGCTGTCCTTTCTATATCTGTATCATCATATATCCGTAACCTTGTTATGAAAGTGACGAAATGTTGGATCTCAAAGGAAGGTGAATGAATTGGAAAAGTCCAAACAACACAAATTTCAAAACCAGTAGAGGCTATGCACCTTCTCAGTGTGGAAAGGAGCCACTAGATGGAGCCAGTCATATAGTAATATCTAGTGATGGGTGAAATGTTCGGGAAAAAAAAGTCCCATTAACTTAAATGCATTTAGACAATTTTCACCTAAAAGCTTAACTGAAAAATTAGCAAAATGGGACAGAATCGCTCATCACTGTCTGCCTGTCATTTGTCTACCCGACTGTCAGTCTATACGGACTTTATACCGAGTCTATACTATTTACTGATGGACAGATCAGAGTGCCATCGCTAATAATTCATGGGTTTATTGTATAAGGCAGGAAAGATTGATGGAAATAAAACCTGCAGTTAGTCTCGAATTGGTTTTGCAGGGAGTAATGAGGAACGGAGTGATGTGGACAGTTTGGGGGCCTTTAAGAACCTGGAGAAACAATGTTTTACAGGGTGAGCAGCCAGGTGAAAGGTTGGAATTTTATGCAGCCGGAGAGTTTAAGGATTAATGGGACACTGACATTTTCTCTGACAGTCAATAGCCCTGCAGTTAGCTATTACTGACACACAAGCCAGACATATAACAACTGATACCAAAGGACCCGGAGTTATTTTATAAACCCTCGGCCAGATAAACTCTGGGATAAGCTTTGGCTGAGAGCTACAGGGGCATCTATAACCAACCCCCTGTGCTAATGCCCCAGAGCCAGGCATGAGTTTCTCATTGGCTCAAGTCTATTGTGAATCATGGATCTGTCTTTTTCTGCATTTCTCTAGACTTTCTAATGAAGTCCACCAGTTTTTTCTAATGAAGTCCACCAGTTCTTTTTAATGATTGAAAATTTCCCTTCAGCTATTTAGTTCATTTAATACAGTAAGTTTAGAACTGGAACCTGCAAGGAAACCATAAATTGGTTCCTAAACCTTGCGCACATGGGCCACTAAAATCTGCTAACTGGGTCCCTCCAGACTGAGTTGGCATTTTATTTGCCTATATATGGGCCCCCCAACAGTCTGCCCGACCTACATTTTGCCCAAAATCAGGCAGGTTAAACAATCCCATTAACGAAGAGCACATTGATATGTTAGTGGTGTTGGTGTGAGCTGACCGTGGACCAAAAGATTGGCTCAGCCCATTTGACCCAGACCATGAGTGGTCAAGTCAACCAAAAATCTGCCCAATACTGGATAAAAGATTACATTTTTGTATAGTGTTGCTCTGTGTATTTTCTACTTTCTCATCCAGTAAAAAGAGGTGAAAGAGAAAGTATATTTACATGTTTAGCTTTGTTCGCCGCTATATGCTTATTGCTGGCTTGTAGAAACATTTTCCCATTGGGTCCGGCGTGCCAGAAATGACTATACGAATATTTTGGAAAGGCCAAGATTTCAGTTCACAGCAGGATCTTGTTTGTTTGTGCAGAGTGTAATGTCTGACATCATGGGAGCTGGCCGAGAAGGTAAGATATTTCTATAGCATTTGCCATTGACATTAATTAGTGAGCAGAGGAATGCAGGGAAACTCCCCAGAAATCAGCCCTTCTATTAGCATCGTAATGAAAAATCCAGATATTTGGGGGTCAAGTACAGTATATAGAGAAAGTTGATATAGATATATAGATGACAGTTATAGATGTCAGTTAGATGATAGATAGAATTGATAGATTGATAGGTAGATAAATAGACAATAGATGATAGAGAGATAGATGACGGTTATAGATGACAGATTGATAGATGTTGATTAGATAGATAAATTATCATTAAATTGAAAGAGAGATGATACATTGATAGATGATAGCGCTAGATAGATGATTGATAGATATAAAAAGCTAGATAGATATGTATAATTCGATGTATAATTTATGGAAAGATAGATGACTGATGATTGAGTCATAGCTAGAGGACAGAAAGATAGATGATGGATAGATAGATGACAGGAAGATAGATGTTGATAAATGATTGTTAAATTGATAGATGGATAGATTGATAGGTAGATCAATAGATGATAGAGAGATAGATGACAGTTATAGATGACTGATAGATGTTGATTAGATAGATAAATTATCATTAAATTGATAGAGCGAAAGAGAGATGATACATTGATAGATGATAGAGCTAGATAGATGATTGATAGATATATAAAGCTAGATAGATAGATAGATATGTATAATTTATGGAAGGATAGATGACAGATTGATGATTGAGTCATAGCTAGAGGACAGAAAGATAGATGATGGATAGATAGATGACAGGTAGATAGATGTTGATTAGATAGATAAATGATTAAATTGAAAGAGTGAGAGAGAGATGACAGATAGATGAAAAAAGATAGATATGTATAATTCGATGTATAATTTATGGAAAGATAGATGACTGATGATTGAGTCATAGCTAGAGGACAGAAAGATAGATGATGGATAGATAGATGACAGGTAGATGTTGTAAATGATTGTTAGATGATATATAGATGCAAATTTATGGAAAGATAGATGACAGATTGATAGATGATTGATTTGATAGATAAATGATAGATCTATGACATGATATATATTCAGTTCCACCTTAAAACAGTTTGAAGAAAGAGACAATGAAGATACCAGAAATGCAATGAGAGTGGGAAATATTTAATTTGTTCAAAATCACTGCAGTCGCTCAGCCCAGAAAGTGTTTGGCACCCGGGATCCTTCATTGGAGCAAAGACTTGAAGAAAGAAGATTAAAGCCCCGCACTGAAATCCCGATAGCAGAGGATTATTTGTATTGCATGTATCAGGGAGGAATGTTATTTACTGACTTTATCAGATGGAATGTTCAGTATGTTTAGCCTGCAACCCGCTGTCTTCACACTTTTCTCGTTGGGCTGGCGTTGGAGGGGCCGAGATAAGGCACTGACCTACAGGGAAAGACAGGTGAGCAGAGTGAGAGGGATAGTGTTTTATTGTTTCCAGTCCCTCTGAATAAACAAGGTTTATCTGTCATGAGAAAAGGGAATAAAAGTAAAATAATGAAATGTCAAATGTTTGTGAAATTTTAAATCATCAGATGTTTAAGTACACAAATTTATTATAAATCGGACATTTATTCCTGGATCCCAATATGGATTGAATTGTGGTCAAAAAAAGTTCTGGAGTTCAGCAAAATCTAAAACCAAATCTTGGTTTCATCCCTAGGAAATAACAAGGGCTCATTTACAAACAGCACAATTGTCATGACGTAAATGAACATGGTTTTTCTACCCACAATGCAGAATTTTTGTTCCAGAATTTAAGGGTAACTGCAGTGACCAATTGCGTCGGTTTTAGCGCGGCCACACTTGTAGGTGCATTTGTAAATGACCCGTATTATGTACATATTGCCTTTATACAAGTATGGGCAGGTTGTATATCTAGTGGAGTTTAAGTTAAGGGTAAGACTCGGTAGGATACTTATAACTGTACAGTCAGAGTAGAAATGTGAGCTGGAAAGAATCAAAGCACTTTGTCCTGTAGAGTTTTAGTTGGATCCCAGATCAATTCTGCTTGTAAAAATGTTAGCGCAGATTTATCATAACCATATGGACAGCATGAAGGCAGAATATCAAGACTCAGAGTAGAAACCTGGCTGAATGTGAAACAAGGGCTATTTCATGAAAAGCAGAAACTCTCCAGCTTCAGCAGGAGTGCAACTCCCAGCCTCCCTTTGTTAATTAATCTGGCAGTGGGATATCAGGAGTTGTAATTCTGCAGCCCGTGGAGAGAAATCTCTTAACTAGAGTCAAGGCCAATGAGGTTTGAGATGGAGCAGTTAATGGTTTAACTCTTCTAGGACCCTTTATTTTCTGCTTCTAGAGCCTTGAACATTAAATGTACACTATAGATCTGAAATGTAATATGAAACCTGACTATGATGGATTGGTTTACTGCTGCAGCTCCATCAAACCTTCTCAGTCACTGACCAGTAATGGTAACAGTGCCATAGTTATCAATAGATAAAGCTTCTTCTGACATGAAGGACAGAAGTTGACCAACCAAGTAACTAGTGTGACCATCCAACATCCTACTTTGATAATTTCCTTGTTATTCAATGCATGTCTGTAGGTCCAGTGTCCTAACAACTAGACCCATGAAGAACTGTCTTCTCTAATTCCTGTAGGTCTTGCTTGCCCATTCTTCTTCTGAGGAACTTTTGATTTTTCAGAGCTTCTCTATATGGAAGTTCCTGGTAGATTTTGCCAGGTTATCTAGTTGTGGTTCATTTAACCCTGGAACTTGGAATGGAGGAAACATACATGATAGGTAGTTCCAGACTGTATATGTGTATGCGACCCTTCATACAATCTCCATGTTCACCCTACTGATCAGATGTCTAATATCTACTACTACTACTATTTTATGAAGTTGAGCAGCTCTATCCATGGAATGATATTTCTCTTCAATTCCACTATAATTTTTTTGGCAGATTTGTCTTCCCAGTTTCAAGTAGGGATTGGATTTTACCCCTAATGAGAGTTGAGGGACAGAAGATGGCAACCGGTCAAGCTTACACTTGGGTCCCTGGAAGAGCAGACCTCCTCTACAAGGACCTTCTTCATCAGCCATGACCAACCAAATGAAGAAGAAAGAAAAAGTTTTGAGGTCTTGAGACTTCTAGCAAAATGTACAAATATTATATGACATAATAGATATATTTTATTTACAGTATTCATGCTCACATTACAGCTATTCAAATTGACATATACAGTGTAGGACCATCATCAACCACTTATTTTTTGTTGTTGACCAAGGACTGTGAAAACATTACTGAACCTTTCACCCGTTTGCCTCGAGAGGGAACCGATCACGCTTGACTTTTGAACTGCAAATTTCTCCCCAGTGCAAATTTGAGCACAACTGTGAGTTGCTTCCTGCATCTCAGAATATTCGGCTTTATCCAAAAATGATTTCCAAGTGTTTTTTTGAGGTATTTAAGGTTTCTGCCAGCAAATTCTCCTCTGGCAGAGAATTCCCGAATTTTATGACCCTTACTGTGGAGAGATTTTATTAAAGGCAAAATCTTTTGGGATGGTCTGTTGCTCTTGCTCTTTCTCTGTATATATTTAAGCAACGTTTGCCAGGGGTGCACTTTGTATTGAGCCTAAACAGAGTTGTAGCTAATATAATCTCTTACAATATTTATTCTTAAGAGAAAATGATGTTGTTTGCCGGGCCTTTAACCTCAAGAAAACAGGGATCTTGATTCATTGGTGGTAGCTTTGTCTTTGCATTATTGTGGTTTTATACAGTACTGAAGGTCACTAGACAGAATGTTGACGTATAAAAATTATTAATATAAATCCTTTTTTCAGGCATCTTATGGACTGATAACCAATCACTGCAGTGCTTATTCAAGGTAAGGGTTTGTCATATATGCCCTAATAAAACTTAATCAAATCTCTGGTGCCACCTCCCGAGACTGACCTATGTATCCATTGAGCTGTAAGAAAAAGAACTCATGAAGCAAAGAATGCTTTAAAAGATGAGGATCTCCAAAGGCATACTGTATGACATGTTAATCTCCTCGGTGGAGCCCAGAGCTGCTTAATATAGGAAGCCCTACTCCTGACTGGCTCTCCTAGAGACACTATTAAAGGTTCTAACTTCTTCTTACATAACCCTATGCT
Source organism: Xenopus laevis (assembly GCF_017654675.1). Classification (NCBI taxonomy): domain Eukaryota; kingdom Metazoa; phylum Chordata; class Amphibia; order Anura; family Pipidae; genus Xenopus; species Xenopus laevis. The sequence continues at coordinate 7,621,287 of NC_054384.1, forward strand.
CTCCTGGGGTTCCACTCCTTCCTAGCTTCTCCCTTGGGGAAGCTGCTGGCAAAAAAGCCCTTAGAGCGGCATGATTCACCTTTTTAAATTAAAGCACAATGCCTCTTTGTGGCCAAAGATGGGACAGCTATGAGTCATCCTATACACCCAGGAAGTGGAAAATTACTCACTGTATTATCTAAGGGTCCCCATGGTGATCAATCTTTTGAGGATTGCGCTATAAATAGGGATGAATGTATCAGTCCCTTACACTTCAATTAAAAAAAAAAAGTGAATAAAAATATTTGACATGGCAAACTTGTATAGAATTCAGCAAAAGGTGTAATTTCAACATTCAATCTATTTTATACGTTTTTGTTTTTCAAACAGTCGAATTTCTAAAAAGGACTTAACGCAGGTTTCTAGAGATTATAAATAGTTTTTTTAGGGAATGCCAATAGGGTTGCCACCTTCTGCCCCGTGGAACTCCGGATGGGGAGGCAGAGTTGCGATGTGGCGAGGGCGGGTCAGTGATTTCAGGGGTGGAGCTGTTACGTTGTGATCTGTGATTGGCCAATTTCCACGTCAATCATAGGAAATCCTGTCCGGTTTTCCTAATTTGGAAAACTAGGCAGGCAGTTTTGACCTGGGCTGCCCTTCAAAAAAACGGGCTGTCTGGGTCAAAACCGGACAGGTTGCAACCCGTAAATGTCAACCAGATAATTTAAAGGACAAGCTGATCACTACAATTAAAGCTGGGGAAGGCAAATTTATTAATTTTTTATTATTAATAATTTATATATTTTGCACCTAGGGTCACCTTAGGTGTAATGAAATTTCAACACACTGTAATAAGTGTATTGTCAAGTTTCTTGAAACTTGATTGCAAAAAAAATCTAATTTTTTTCCCACAATTGTTTCAAAGTTAAATAATTTTGTTTATAAAAAAAAAAAAAGCTTGATCCAGTTTCATCTGGTTTTTTTTTCCCATCAGGTTTCCAAAAAATGAAATATTTCATTTTTTTCTGCAATCACTTTTCAAAAAACTTTATTTGTAAAATCTGCGTGTCTGTACTTTATTTGGTTGGCTTTTCCGTTGGTCTATTTTTTTATATTTTTTAAAGTGTTTAATCCAACACTGTCCCCAGACCTTAAGGACAAACCGTAACCAGAAAAACATATGAAAATCTTCAAATGGTCTGGATACATTACACCTACGACCTCCTGTCCATTTCTATTCTTCTATGCGCTAGAGTTAAACCATTCCGATACTGGCAGGCGATATCTAATAAAGGATTTTACGAGGTGCGATTTGATGTCCGTCCCTTATTTATTAAAATGACCCAGTGGTTTGTTTTACAATGGAAAATTCTTCCAATAACAATGCAGAAATGAGAGTTCTGGGACATGACATATAAAAGGTTGCTCGAGGGCTCTCCTAAACTGGCTTATTTTAAAAATATATGTATTGTAATGGATGTCAAGTAAATAGACTTTAATGTTTGGACAAATGTGGTTGAGACAAAGCAGATATGTATTTAATGAAAACCTTACGCCTTGGATTATTTTGCATGTAATTGTAATGGTGTTGTGTAGTATAGAGATATCGGTCCTTTTTTCATCAAATACAGGGTAAATCATATATTTTAATATATAAAGGGATACTGTCGCTGGAAAACCTGTTTTTTTCAAAATGCATGAGTAAATAGTTTTGCTTCAGCAGAATTCTGCACTGAAATCTGTTTTTCAAAAGAGCAAAGGGATTTCTTTATATTTAATTTTGAAGTTTGACATGGGTTTAGACATATTGTCAGTTTCCCAGGTGACCCCAGTCATGTTACTTGTGCTCTGATAAACTTCAATCATTCTTTACTGCAAGTTGGATTGATATCACCCCTTGGTCCGGACTTCTCCGCTAGGAGCCGATAGGCCCCTGACAGGTTAATCTCTTCGGTGGAGCCCAGAGCTGCTCAATATAGGAAGCCCTACTCCTGACTTGACATGGGGTTAGACATATTTTCAGTTTCCCAGGTGACCCCAGTCACTTGACTTGTGCTCTGATAAACTTCTATCACTCTTTACTGCTTCACTGCAAGTTGGATTGATATCACCCCCTACCTTCCCTCCCCAGCAGCCCATCAGCAGAACAATGGGCAGCTAACCAGATAAAGAGTGGCTTAAAGAGTTTGGAATGATAGTTCCAGGGGTACCCAGGGTACAAATAAGCACTCATCCCAAATCTACCCCTAACTGACCTTCAGACTGGGCCCCCTTAGCTCATAACAAGGTTACAGATATATAGAAACATTGGGGTGTCACCCTGCTATAGTTCCAGGGGTACCCAGGACACAAATAAACACTCACCCCAAATCTCCCCCTAACTGGCCTTCAGGCTGGGCCCCCTTAGCTCATAACAAGGTTACAGATATATAGAAACATTGGGGTAACAGTCACCCTGTTATAGTTCTAGGGGTACCCAGGGCACAAATAAGCACTCATCCCAAATCTACCCCTAACTGACCTTCAGACTGGGCCCCCTTAGCTCATAACAAGGTTACAGATATATAGAAACATTGGGGTGTCACCCTGCTATAGTTCCAGGGGTACCCAGGGCACAAATAAGCACTCACCCCAAATCTCCCCCTAACTGACCTTCAGGCTGGGCCCCCTTAGCTCATAACAAGGTTACAGATATATATAGAAACATTGGGGTAACAGTCACCCTGTTATAGTTCTAGGGGTACCCAGGGCACAAATAAGCACTCACCCCAAAGCTCCCCCTAACTGACCTTCAGGCTGGACCCCCTTAGCTCATAACAAGGTTACAGATATATAGAAACATTGGGGTAACAGTCACCCTGCTATAGTTCCAGGGGTACCCAGGGTACAAATAAACACTCACCCCAAATCTCCCCCTAACTGGCCTTCAGGCTGGGCCCCCTTAGCTCATAACAAGGTTACAGATATATAGAAACATTGGGGTAACAGTCACCCTGCTATAGGGGTACCCAGGGCAGAAATAAGCCCACAAATATCCCACCTGGCCATCAGGCCACCATCGATTGCATTCTCTCAGTGTTGAAGGACAAGCGCCAGATCTAAAGAACCCATGGATAGGGCTGCTTTACTGCTCCAGCTACACACTATGTACATTAATAAGCCTGGACAGTAAATGAGCAGGAGGGGAGTGAAATATCTGTTTGGGGAGGCTAACAATAGAAGACTTTCCACTGGAGAACATAAAATATATGAATAGAAAAGCACTTGGCATCTTTTTGAGGCCTCCAAACATTTCCATAATTCTCTGACCTATGGGGGGAGCTGGAAGTTTGTTTTTGGATTTACCAGTGTATGTGGTTATCCAACTTTTCCCACAGATAACCCAGTCAGATTAATGTCTCAGATTAAAGAATAAAGTTTAATTTTTTTTGATTTCTGTCCTGGTCTCCTTGATAAAGAGAAAAGCAACCGGGCAGTTTTCTATATCATAACAACAATGTGTGGGACGCTTGGCTTGATCTCCTAATGGTGTTTTACATGAAAGCAACTTCTGTTTCCATAAAGATAAAACCAAACAATTTCTCGATCACTTGATTTGTTCCCCTTTATTTCCCTTATCCCCGTGTTCTTTCCAAATACAGTTGGATTTCGCGGCTCTCTGACTTTTCGCATTTTTGGCTTCAGCCTCCGCTTATCTTCATGGCAGGACACTAAGCCTCTGGAATCACATACAAGACCAATTGTACTTTATTGAACGTTTCCAAGTTTCCAGTGAATTTTTAACTAGAGAACTCTTGTTCTATTGATATAACATACGACTGGCGCAGGGAAATTTGTTGCAATAACATGTAAGTGACTCCGAAAATAGTGTTCTTGGCCTCCATTCTACTAGGAACCATTAAGCGTCATTCGATATTTATATTATGCATTTAGAATATAGTGTTCTTTCAGTATCTGTTTGATTGTGTTCATCTGTTTTCCTTATCTCAGTCCAGACTTGTTACAAGAAACTATAAGGGACTAAAGATCAAACACATGCCCACTGGGGACTTTTTACTGACATTTAAATACGATTGTGCGAATGTAACAATTTTTTTTTTTAATTTTTTTAAAAGTCATCAAAACTTAAGTTTGGAACAAACCATGTACCTTTAAATGGTCACAGAACAACCCCTCAGTGACTTCTAATATCCTTATCATTTACAGTAGGGGGTACATTATCCCTTATAATACATGAGTGATACTCAGAGTTCCCTGTATAACTCAGCCTGCAGCCTTGTGCCTTTATATGGTCACAGAACAACCCCTCAGTGACTTCTAATATCCTTATCATTTACAGTAGGAGGTACATTATCCCTTATAATACATGAGTGATACTCAGAGTTCCCTGTATAACTCAGCCTGCAGCCTTGTGCCTTTATATGGTCACAGAACAACCCCTCAGTGACTTCTAATATCCTTATCATTTACAGTAGGGGTACATTATCCCTTATAATACATGAGCGATACTCAGAGTTCCCTGTATAACTCAGCCTGCAGCCTTGTGCCTTTATATGGTCACAGAACAACCCCTCAGTGACTTCTAATATCCTTATCATTTACAGTAGGGGGTACATTATCCCTTATAATACATGAGTGATACTCAGAGTTCCCTGTATAACTCAGCCTGCAGCCTTGTGCCTTTATATGGTCACAGAACCCCTCAGTGTCTTCTATTATCCTTATCATTTACAGTAGGGGGTACATTATCCCTTATAATACATGAGCGATACTCAGAGTTCCCTGTATAACTCAGCCTGCAGCCTTGTGCCTTTATATGGTCACAGAACCCCTCAGTGTCTTCTATTATCCTTATCATTTACAGTAGGGGGTACATTATCCCTTATAATACATGAGCGATACTCAGAGTTCCCTGTATAACTCAGCCTGCAGCCTTGTGCCTTTATATGGTCACAGAACAACCCCTCAGTGACTTCTAATATCCTTATCATTTACAGTAGGGGGTACATTATCCCTTATAATACATGAGTGATACTCAGAGTTCCCTGTATAACTCAGCCTGCAGCCTTGTGCCTTTATATGGTCACAGAACAACCCCGCAGTGACTTCTAATATCCTTATCATTTACAGTAGGGGGTACATTATCCCTTATAATACATGAGTGATACTTTAGAAGGGGGCTGTACACTTCCCCGTAGCAGATCTCCTTTAAATATTTCAATATATTTTCTGTTTCTATCAAAAGAGTAAACCATTGTGGATTGAACCATCTCAAGTCGTACTTATATGGAATGTACCAGTAGGGCGAGTGGGGAATAAGACAAACATTCCAGTCGGTAATAAAACCCAGATGGCCAATATTTATCACTTACGACAGGTTCACTTTGGCAAAGTGTGGGATACTTTTTTTTAATGTAATTTTAAAAAAACACCAGACTTTTCCTAAATACAATTAAGAAAGGATACGTTTCCTGAGCCAACATTTTCGAGTGTTTCCAAGTTTCCCCTGATTTTGATAATGTCTGATTTCCATCCCGATGATGAAATGTACGACTTTTCTACAGACAGTTGCGAGAATCACACAGAACGTTACCTATGGAGAGACTTTGATACATTATCTGAAGTACTGGCTGCAGTGGATATTGGCAGTTGCTCTGCATCATATTTAACGTGGGACTTCGCTTGGGGATATTCAGCAGGAACATTTTCACCCAGCGAATCTGGCACAGCGCTCTGTAACAGGTACATATCTAGGATGAAAATAACAAACCTTTCCTGTTTTGGGCGTTTCTTGACACTGAAACTGCACCGGGAGTCCAGAACCTCCTTGTACCCAGAAAAGAATTTGATGGTTATGTCTAGAAAAATCACAGGTCAGGAATTTGTGCTGGAAGCAAAAACAACGAGGGATTCAGGGCATCAATGTCCAACTGGAGATCCAGGGGCCTCATTTTTTTATTGTATTTACCCATGTCTTCCATCACTTCCCTGACTTCTATTTATGACATCATCAATTCATTATAACCCAAGCCTTCTAAAAATATCAATAAACTTCTACTCCTGACATCATCATTTCATTATTACCCAAGCCTTCTAAAAATATCTATAAACTTCTACTCCTGACATCATCATTTCATTATTACCCAAGCCGTCTAAAGATTTCCATCAACATCTACTCATGACATCATCATTTCATTATTACCCAAGTCTTCTAAAGATTTCCATCAACGTCTACACCTGACATCATCATTTCATTATTACCCAAGCCTTCTAAAGATTTCCATCAACTTGATTTAGTTAGGGGCATTATTTTGGCACCATGCACAGTTATAGCTGTAGGTCTGTATGTACTACAACTACCTCACAGCTTTGGCCTTACAGTTGGAGCCCAACCAGGGCACCATGTGAACTTTGTATCTTCCCATTGAGTAGGTTTCCTCTTGGTGCTCCAAGTTTACCGAAGCAGCCCAAAAACATAGCAGAAGGTTAATTAAAATAACCCGAGTGCGTGTCTGCAAATAGATTGTAAGCTTCACTGCTGAAGGGAATACGTAAACATGCTTTGTGGGATATATCAGTGCCATAGAAATAAACCACCAATGGGCTTCCTGCCACCCTCCAGAGGGTGTTGCACTGCAAATCCCAGTCTGTAGTGCAGTTCCCCAACCTTTTTTGTGAGCAACATTCAGATTTATGTGGACTGGCAGCCTACAGCCTTCTGTTTGTATATCTGGTTTTATGCAACCAAAACTTGCCTCCAAGCCTGGAATCGAAAAACAAGCCCCTGCTTTAAGGCCATCTGGAGGAACATCCATGGGGTTGGTGAGAATCATGTTGCTCGTGAGCTACTGGTTGGGGATCACTGCTGTAGTGTATGAGAACATGATCTTTAACATGGTGGCATCCTCCAGATGGAGATTAATTACAAATTTGGAGTCATTCTGGAATTTTCAATTCCCAAGTGCCTACAAAAATACTCTTGTGTATTTTCAAATTCTATTTATGGCAGCCAGGATACAGGGCCACTACAACCAAATTGGGCTAAAGGTTTCCTATAGTACACAGTCTACTATATATATATGTGCAGGGAATTCAGTCTAGTTGACCTGTGTATTGAATGTCTGGGCACCCTCACAATTCTTTACCTTTCTATATAAAAACTCTTACAATATACTCTTTATTTATATATGTATCATGCATGAGAGCAGAGGCAGCTCATAATCCCTTCAGGTCCAGTGAGATACCAGGAGATGTAGCCGTGGACACTATTTTCAAGCCCAACATTCTTTGTGTGCACCATAACTCTTTTCCCATAACTCAAGCCAATGTAGAAGAATCAAACAAGACCATCAATCCAGCCTGCGCTCTTGAGTATACTCACCATATGAAACCCACTGAGCCTACTGAAAATAGACCTCACCACTGCTCACCAGAGGGAAATGTCACAGCTTTTTATTCACCTTTATAGCAATTTTAGGCGCATAGTTGTAACACACACTCCGTAATGGCTGCTCTTCTGTTGAGGGTTGACGAAATAGCAAGAGAAATGGCAAAATTAAATGAAAACGAGATGAAAAGAAGTAAAGGGGGGAAGTGTAAGGCCAAAAGCGAGAATAAAAATGAGAAAGTTGAACAGTAGAGGAAGGACAGGGGATGAGGAGACAATAGAATAGTGGAAGACAATAGAAATGTAGAATCTGGCAGTGGCTTAACTTTTTAGGTTCAACAGTTGTCCCCTTTGCTCATGAAATCAGTCATAGTTCCAAGATCATCTTAAGAACTGCTCAATCCCAACATTGCTCTAAATGACCTCCAAGATGGGAGCAAATAAGCATTTTCTCCATATCTGTCCCTAAATGACCTCTAGGCTGATTCCCCCTGCCCCAAACCCACCATTTCAGAAGCTTTTCAGAAGCTGGGAAGGTTTATGAAGAGATGAGGATTTTGTGGTGGGGCTTTGTTGGACATTGTTTATGCTATTAGTGAAAGACACAAATATATATATATATGTGTGTGTGTATTATGCAGTATCTGAGCTATAATAAGCCTTTAATTAGCATCCAGTACTATTAGATACCCATATGTTTGCTTGCGTAACGCTTTTCATACCAAGTGATTATGTAACCGGCCAGTGTTGTAGTCAGAAGAAGGATAAATATGCAGCTGCAGAAAAAGGTACATTCTGGAACCAGAACAGTGACCTAATCCCGTTGGAATGGCACACAACATGGAAGATCTCACACAAGAATTTTCTGCCATAAATAAACAAGGAGAAAAAAAATTCTGTCCCCCACTCCAAAAAAAAAAAAAAAAGAAAAGTCACAAACAAATCCTTTTTCCGCGCCCAGCAGAACGTAAGCCTAACGAATGAGGAGTCTGAAAGATTGGCCGAAGTCATTAAATAAACATTAGAGTTGAAATGTTGTTGCTCTTCTGGATTAACGATCCTGTGGTTTGTCAGTTAACAAATCTCCTGACCCGGCTCATTAGGGATCTGTTTTCAGATGTTTTGGTTCCATGTTCCAAGTGAGGAGGAAAACAAAGTCAAGTCGACTATAAGGGGAAATGAAGCTTTTATCCACAATATGGAGAAAGGAGGGTTATGTAACATAGTGGGACTTTACTAGATCTTCTGTGAGGTTTCAGGTGCCAGGTGGGAACACAAGTTTTATGACCATTAAAATAGACAACCTAGCTTAGGTTGTCCCTATTGGGAATTTAGTCAAATGATGGGAAGCCACATTTTAGCTGGGGAAATACACAAAAAGCAAAATGCCTAGAAATTCTGCTCAGGTACCAATGGACTCAGGATCCAGTAGAATCCAATCCCTGAATGTCTTCTAGTTACATTTCTGGTTCTAGAGTCAGCCATCCAGGAAAGAACAACTTTTAAGGCTTTTTTGGGGGGCTTGTTAATGGATGTTTGGCAATAGAATAAATTATACTGATCATTTATTAAAAATATTTATTATCATGAAAAATAAGGTCCATTTACGCTTGTATATAACGATCTACAAGACCTAGAGAAAAAGTGGATAAGTGACAATGGCTCCCTAAACTCCTTTTTGTACACATTTTGTACACGTCTGATCAAAGACACAGTAAGTTTAAGAGAAGGAACCATGTCTAGATGTCCATGTGTCCCCCCAGGGGTACTGCCGTCCTCTATGAGACTTGCCTTGGGCTGTAGCACCCAGTAGGTTATAAGGGGCGGCAAAAAATGGGCTAATAAGACTAAAATGGGTGATTTGTGGGTCACTGGAGGGTGGGCTTGTGGGAACTTGTTGGGGTTTGGGTGGATCATGGGCAGGGTGTTGGCATAATTGGGGCATGGCTAGGCCAGATCTGGCGTGAGACCCTGCATGTAAGGTGCCTTTTTTGTTTTCATTGGGGTCCCAGATGACCAGTGAGCTAATAAATTGGGTCCCCTGGGGAAGGGCCCTACAAACATATTATTGTTCCCCATGATTACCGATAGTGGCCCCATATTAAGGCTACAATTTACTGTACAAAAGGTACTGAGACCAATTAGACTAGTATGGCCGTGCTTTTCATTGGCACGTGTGTTAGTTTATCATGGCTGAAGTTACGTCTTGGTTGAGAGCCTGAAACCCTTATTTCCTGTAGTGAGCACATTCAGTACAGTGGGACCGAATACATGGGATGTGTAACGCTCTGCAGACTTTCTTTGCACTCTAATTTGTCAGGGATTCTTGTTGTTTCAGGCAAGACTCTGCGTGATGGCCCAAAATTGTTCTTGACTGGAACTTATCAGAAGTAATTGGGCAGCTCTGCTACATTTTGCCGGTAATCTGAAACTTTGGGATCGGAGGAAATAAATGAAGAAATTCCCTCGACTCAATAGCGAGCCATAGAAATTCTTGGAAGAGGCCGTTGTTTACAGGAGGAAAAAAAATGGAAATTCTGTTGCTCCGGTAGGTGCGAGCGGGTTTGTGCTAAAGGCTCAGTTCTGAGGGGATATGAGGACAGTGGCCGTGGGAAGTAAAACTCAGGCCTCGCCAAAGGGGACCGGAACTTTTGGTATCTGATCTGTTTGCTTGACAGTTTGGAGGAGATTGGGTGGTCCTTTTGGTTAGGGCATCAGGGGCCAAATTAATCTGATCAATATAAAACTAAACATGCTCAAAATCTTGGTGAATTGTCCACACATTTTATTTAGTAGGCAACCAAATTTATACTGGAATTCAAACTGGAAAAAAATGTAATTTTGGGTATAAAACGTGCAAATATTGCATTTAGCATATACAGTAGATGTTGCCTTCTCAATGATCCCTCCTATGAGCCTGTTGGTCTGCTACATATAGCTTTAGGCTCAGATGTTTGATTCTAAACAATACTTTAATACCTTACGGCATATTTATTCATCAAAGGGGTCATTTACTTGCAGAACGCAAAAAAATACACACAATCCGCCATGTTTTTTGCATTTTGCACCCAACCCTGACTGCAGAGACCTGTGTCCTAGTGATGTATGGTCAACAATTCCTTGACCTGTGCCCACCTGAAATGCCTTGTTTCAGCCCAAACCTGACCCACCATGCGGCACCGCACTACCATTTATATAGTCAGGCCTGATGTCACAGAAGGGGGTGGAGTGGTTGAATGTGAATTTATAAAAGGGGGCATTGGAGAAATATGAGCCAATATGAAACACAGATCAGGTGGTTGGTTGTCACATGTATTTTTAGACCTGTCACTTGTTAAATTGCTGGCTGAACCCGCCAGACCCCAGGTAAACAGATGGGTCCCATGGGTTTTGGTCTGGCCCATGTACTTACTGCTGCGATCTCCAACTTTTTTTTTACTCGTGAGCCACATTCAAAAGTAAAAAGAGTCGGGGAGCAAAACAAGCCTGAAAAAAGTTCCTGTGGGAACAAATAGGAGGTATATTTATCAAAGAGTGAAGTTAATAGTGAAGTTCCACCACTAGAGTGAAATTCCGCCACTCTCCATTCATTTCTATGGGATTTTTATAGGCGTATTTATCAAAGGGTGAACTTTCACTTTCACACATTGATAAATAAGCCTTTCAAAATCCCATAGAAATGAATGGAGAGCTGCGGAATTTCACTCTAGTGGTGGAACTTCACTCTTTGATAAATTTACCCCTAAGGGTTCTAATTGGCTATTTGGTAGCCCCTATGTGGACTGGCAGTCTCAAGGAGGACTTGTTTGGCAGTACATCTGGTTTTATGCAACCAAAACTTGCCTCCAATTCAGGAATTCAAAACAGAGTGTCTGCTTTGAGGCCACTGGGAGCAATATCCAATGGGTTGGTGAGTAATATGATACTGGCTGGGGATCACTGCTCTACTGCATCCCCCCCCCATAATTACAGTTTTGCCTGCGTTTGGCAACTCTGTATTCATGAGGGGCTGGTGTATTCATGAGGGGGTGGAAATTTATTTAGAGATGGAAATTATGGAGCAGCGTTGAGGGCAGGGCTCCATTCTGCCTGCTGGCGATGCACTTGGCACTAGGTGCAGACTACAAATTCAAATTCAAAAAATATCTCTATATCCATGTTTTTTGTAAAAAAAAGTTTTATTATATCATATTAAAAATCACAAAAAAAACCCCACATGAACGCGTTTCATGCTTACCTAGCACTTGATAGGCAATTAGGTAGGTTTTAGGCATAGGTGCAGACTGACTGGGGTAATTATAAAAGACCCACCCCTCTGTCCAATCTGTCAACCACCAAAATAAGTAGCCTTCAGTGTAGAAAATATATAAAATGTATAAATAATGAATGCATAACTTGAAACTGGATCTAATTCCAGGGAAACGCAGTGCAGCTCGGCTTCCCATAGCCGTAGAGTGTAGCGCAAGTGGAAAACATATGTCATTTAGCCCATGTTATAAAGCTGAGTTTTATGAGTCTATTTTCAGAGGACGTGTGTGGCTTGTTGGTCCATTTCCCGGCCTGCCCTGTCCACCCAGTGTTCTGTAGGGATAATACACTCATGTCTCAGGAAGCTGAAGGCTTTGAGAAGAGCCAGTGCCTGGTGTGATTCCTCTGAGCCTTTTGTTCCATGACCACATGCAAATCAGACTGATCTCATTATAAAAAGGCAGAGAGAATGCGAGAGAGAGACTCGCACATGGATAACAGAAAGGAAAACAACATTGTTTCCACCTACGTTGGTATGAAATAAATGCACAGAGCTTTCCAATATTTTTCTAATGCATGTCCCAGAGGGAAGAGCCCAAGCACACGATACCCTCACAGTCTGTTCTCCAGCTTCTGCTTGTGCTTTGTTATAGTCCTTGTATTTAGCTTTGTAGGATCAGACCTTCCACAGCTGTCCAACTGTTTCCATGGAGTGGGCAAGTTATTCTTTATTCTGCATAGTAGAGGATGGGGGAGCTCGTGAGCTGTCTGGTGGCCACATATAGGTCCTCGCCTCCAGTTGTCCTGTAGGATCAGATCTTCCACAGCTGTTGAACTGTTTCCATGGAGTGGGACAGTTATTCTTTATTTTGTGTAATAGACGTTGGGGAGCTATTGAGCAGTCTGCTGGCCACATATACAGTAGGTCCTGGCCTCCAGTTGTCCTGTAGGATCAGAACTTCCACGGCTGTCCAACTGTTTCCATGGAGTGGGACAGTTATTCTTTATTTTGTGTAGTAGAGGTTGGGGAGCTCTTGAGCAGTCTGGTGGTAACATCTAGGTCCTGGCCTCCAGTTGTCCTGTAGGATCAGATCTTCAACAGCTGTTGAACTGTTTCCATGGAGTGGGCCAGTTATTCTTTATTCTTTGTAGTAGAGGTTGGGGGAGCTCTTGAGAAGTCTGGTGGTAACATCTAGGTCCTGGCCTCCAGTTGTCCTGTAGGATCAGATCTTCAACAGCTGTTGAACTGTTTCCATGGAGTGGGCCAGTTATTCTTTATTCTTTGTAGTAGAGGTTGGGGGAGCTCTTGAGCAGTCTGGTGGTCACATCTAGGTCCTTACCTCCAGTTGTCCTGTAGGATCAGATCTTCAACAGCTGTTGAACTGTTTCCATGGAGTGTGACAGTTATTCTTTATTCTGTGTAGTAGAGGTTGGGGGAGCTCTTGAGCAGTCTGGTGGTCACATCTAGGTCCTGGCCTCCAGTTGTCCTGTATGATCAGATCTTCCACAGTTGCCCAAGAGTTTCCATGGAGTGGGCCAGTTATTTTTTATTCTGTGTAGTAGAGGTCGGGGGATCTCTTGAGCAGTTTGGTGGCTGCATTTAGGTCCTGGCCTCCAGTTGACCATTAGGATCAGATCTTTCACAGATGTCCAACTTTTTTGATGGAGTGGAAGGTGAGTTGCGGGGTGGAAGGTTATGCTTGAGGCTGGGGATTGTAACCATAAGCCAGTGAGACGTGGGGTTGTGGTGTTTAGCAAATGGTTAATTTGCAGGATGGGGTAAGAATGGATCAAACAAATCTTCATATTCATAAAATTCTGAAAATTCCACCTTGTGCCACTGTCCTAAGGCTAATGGCAGATGTAACAGCTGAAATAAATACCCCACTCCTGCCTCCTCTCATTGTCATGAATATAAACCGCCTGCCCTCTTCCCCAAAACAACCAACAATCCCAAGAACAAGGATCTGTCCAGTCTTTCACCAGCCATTGTGAAACACAGATATAAGCCACAATGGAATACATTTTATTTAAATAATGGAATTCCGGTAACGCTACATTTACCCCCCCCCCACACACATTTATTATTGTACAAAATCACATCTCAGATTTTCTCATTGAAAACAAACAAGACCCACTTGAAAGTACAACCTTGGTAACCAGTGACAGTGATGGATTGTGGGATGCTTGGATGGCCAAACTAATCTTTTGCCGGCACCAACAGGACTCGTAGTATCCAGGCAGCTGTCAGATCAGATATGGATTCTGTTCAATGAACCCATAACACTCAACTCTGCTGACGTAATGGTACAAGATAGACATCACATGTAGGAACATCCCACACCTCTCGGAAGCTTTATTTAGTCACTGAAGCATCAAATCCAAACCCACTCAAGGTCATTTTGGACTCAAATATAGGTACAGGTATGGGATCTATTATCTGGAATGTTTGGCACCTGGTGTTTTCCAGTTGGGACCACCAGGCGACTAATCTCCCCGAATCTGAGCGTGTGTCTCTGCCCTAAGGGTCCCACCTCCATTGTCAGTAAATACTTGCTTTGTTCCAAACACAAACAGTGGAAAAAATAACAAAAACATTCTCAACGTTAACCCTTTCCTGCTTTGACCCGGCCGCCCTGATGTCTGTAGACTGTACAGACGATGATCCAATAGGAACCTGGGGAAAAGCAGAATCGACACCGCCGGCACGTTGGACTCTTTGGGGCAGATTTAGAATTTTTATGGTTTAAACTGTCAAATTTGAATTATCCAAACTCGATTCAAATTTTTTTTAAAAAATCTGAATTAGATTTTTGAGATTTATCAAACTCTGGCCCTTTAATAATTCAAATTCAAATATTTGCCACCTAAAACCTGCCGAATTCATGTATAAGTCAATGGGAGACGTCCAGTGTGAGTAGCCTTCCTGACATTCAAGTTTTTTTCGGACAAAAAACTCGATTCAAGTTTGGTCGAATTCGATTCGAGTTTTCGGATCGGTAAAATTCGTCCGAGTTTAAGATATTCAGTTTTTTTAATAAATCTTCTGCATATTCCACATGTCATATCCTACATATGAGAAAAAATATAAGATCTTATCCAAGAATTTTGGGTCGCAAGATTTTTTTTACTTTATTCTGGGTTTAAAAAAAAAATTGCATTTTCATTTGGAAATATTTGCGGATACCTTCAACCTTACGTACCATTTCTAAAGTAACATTTTCTATGTGTGCAACAAATTTGTATAACAGTAGGGGGCGATAATAATACACTCACATAGGGACAGCAGAGAATGTAGAATCAGAGCAGCAGTCTGATAACACTGTAACATAATGTGGGGCTCACGGAATAGGAATAAATCAGACAAAATTGTCCTTAAAAACTAACAAGTGCAGTATTATGATTATTATTAATAATACAGGTCCTGAGCATTCTGGATAACATGTAATAATAATAATAATAATTATAATAAGCATTTATAAAGCAGCAGTTACACTTCAGACATACAGATACATACAAATAATGACAGAGAGGTGTTAGTGCTCTGTTTGTTAGAGCTTCGGGCAGGACTATACTAAAAAAAATTCTGTTCAGAGAATCTCACAATTGAACTCTCATTGCCAGAAACTCCCAGCAGAAACTGGTGCTAATGAAGTATTTGTCATGTTTATTGCCCCAACACCTCGACGGGTTTTACACACTCACCATCTCCCCAAGTACTGGGGGCAGCGACTTCCTGAATCCTCTACTTACAGGTATCGGCCGGGCAACTGTGTAAACAGCCTCATCCCCAGAGCTAAACATGGTGCTGACCCCCTTGAGTCAGTTCATTTGGAGATTGCAAAAAACAAAATAACTGCTTAGGGTTTGGTTACCCTTTAAAATTTAGTATGTAAGTATGTGGCTATAGGATAGGAGGTATAGTAGGGAGAGATGGTGCCTATAATAACAGTGGATAATAGTCTCTGGGAAGGGAGTGTGACTGTGGGATAGCAGGTATAGTAGGGAGAGATGGTGCCTATAGTAACAGTGGATAATAGTCTCTGGGAAGGGAGTGTGACTGTGGGATAGCAGGTATAGTAGGGAGAGATGGTGTCTATAGTAACAGTGGATAATAGTCTCTGGGAAGGGAGTGTGACTGTGGGATAGCAGGTATAGTAGGGAGAGATGGTGCCTATAGTAACAGTGGATAATAGTCTCTGGGAAGGGAGTGTGACTGTGGGATAGCAGGTATAGTAGGGAGAGATGGTGCCTATAGTAACAGTGGATAACAGTCTCTGGGAAGGGAGTGTGACTGTGGGATAGCAGGTATAGTAGGGAGAGATGGTGCCTATAGTAACAGTGGGATAATAGTCTCTGGGAAGGGAGTGTGGCTATAGGATAGGAGGTATAGTAGGGAGAGATGGTGCCTATAGTAACAGTGGATAACAGTCTCTGGGAAGGGAGTGTGACTGTGGGATAGCAGATATAGTAGGGGAGAGATGGTGCCTATAGTAACAGTGGATAATAGTCTTTGGGAAGGGAATGTGACTGTGGGATAGCAGGTATAGTAGGGAGAGATGGTGCCTATAGTAACAGTGGGATAATAGTCTCTGGGAAGGGAGTGTGACTGTGGGATAGCAGGTATAGTAGGGAGAGATGGTGCCTATAGTAACAGTGGATAATAGTCTCTGGGAAGGGAGTGTGACTGTGGGATAGCAGGTATAGTAGGGAGAGATGGTGCCTATAGTAACAGTGGATAATAGTCTCTGGGAAGGGAGTGTGACTGTGGGATAGCAGGTATAGTAGGGAGAGATGGTGCCTATAGTAACAGTGGATAATAGTCTCTGGGAAGGGAGTGTGACTGTGGGATAGCAGGTATAGTAGGGAGAGATGGTGCCTATAGTAACAGTGGGATAATAGTCTCTGGGAAGGGAGTGTGACTGTGGGATAGCAGGTATAGTAGGGAAGATGGTGCCTATAGTAACAGTGGATAATAGTCTCTGGGAAGGGAGTGTGACTGTGGGATAGCAGGTATAGTAGGGAGAGATGGTGCCTATAGTAACAGTGGATAATAGTCTCTGGGAAGGGAGTGTGACTGTGGGATAGCAGGTATAGTAGGGAGAGATGGTGCCTATAGTAACAGTGGATAATAGTCTCTGGGAAGGGAGTGTGACTGTGGGATACAGGTATAGTAGGGAGAGATGGTGCCTATAGTAACAGTGGATAATAGTCTCTGGGAAGGGAGTGTGACTGTGGGATAGCAGGTATAGTAGGGAGAGATGGTGCCTATAGTAACAGTGGATAATAGTCTCTGGGAAGGGAGTGTGACTGTGGGATAGCAGGTATAGTAGGGAGAGATGGTGCCTATAGTAACAGTGGATAATAGTCTCTGGGAAGGGAGTGTGACTGTGGGATAGCAGGTATAGTAGGGAGAGATGGTGCCTATAGTAACAGTGGGATAATAGTCTCTGGGAAGGGAGTGTGACTGTGGGATAGCAGGTATAGTAGGGAGAGATGGTGCCTATAGTAACAGTGGATAATAGTCTCTGGGAAGGGAGTGTGACTGTGGGATAGCAGGTATAGTAGGGAGAGATGGTGCCTATAGTAACAGTGGATAATAGTCTTGGGAAGGGAGTGTGACTGTGGGATAGCAGGTATAGTAGGGAGAGATGGTGCCTATAGTAACAGTGGATAATAGTCTCTGGGAAGGGAGTGTGACTGTGGGATAGCAGGTATAGTAGGGAGAGATGGTGCCTATAGTAACAGTGGATAATAGTCTCTGGGAAGGGAGTGTGACTGTGGGATAGCAGGTATAGTAGGGAGAGATGGTGCCTATAGTAACAGTGGATAATAGTCTCTGGGAAGGGAGTGTGACTGTGGGATAGCAGGTATAGTAGGGAGAGATGGTGCCTATAGTAACAGTGGATAATAGTCTCTGGGAAGGGAGTGTGACTGTGGGATAGCAGGTATAATAGTAGGGAGAGATGGTGCCTATAGTAACAGTGGATAATAGTCTCTGGGAAGGGAGTGTGACTGTGGGATAGCAGGTATAGTAGGGAGAGATGGTGCCTATAGTAACAGTGGATAATAGTCTCTGGGAAGGGAGTGTGACTGTGGGATAGCAGGTATAGTAGGGAGAGATGGTGCCTATAGTAACAGTGGATAATAGTCTCTGGGAAGGGAGTGTGACTGTGGGATAGCAGGTATAGTAGGGAGAGATGGTGCTATAGTAACAGTGGATAATAGTCTCTGGGAAGGGAGTGTGACTGTGGGATAGCAGGTATAGTAGGGAGAGATGGTGCCTATAGTAACAGTGGATAATAGTCTCTGGGAAGGGAGTGTGACTGTGGGATAGCAGGTATAGTAGGGAGAGATGGTGCCTATAGTAACAGTGGATAATAGTCTCTGGGAAGGGAGTGTGACTGTGGGATAGCAGGTATAGTAGGGAGAGATGGTGCCTATAGTAGGTAATAGTCTTGGAGGAGTGTGACTGTGGGATACAGGTTAGGTAGGGAGAGATGGTGCTATAGTAACAGTGGGATAATGTCTCTGGGAAGGGAGTGTGACTGGGGATACAGTATAGAGGGAGAGATGGTGCCTATAGTAACAGTGGATAATAGTCTCTGGGAAGGGAGTGTGACTGTGGGATAGCAGGTATAGTAGGGAGAGATGGTGCCTATAGTAACAGTGGATAATAGTCTCTGGGAAGGGAGTGTGACTGTGGGATAGCAGGTATAGTAGGGAGAGATGGTGCCTATAGTAACAGTGGATAATAGTCTCTGGGAAGGGAGTGTGACTGTGGGATAGCAGGTATAGTAGGGAGAGATGGTGCCTATAGTAACAGTGGATAATAGTCTCTGGGAAGGGAGTGTGACTGTGGGATAGCAGGTATAGTAGGGAGAGATGGTGCCTATAGTAACAGTGGGATAATAGTCTCTGGGAAGGGAGTGTGACTGTGGGATAGCAGGTATAGTAGGGAGAGATGGTGCCTATAGTAAAGTGGATAATAGTCTCTGGGAAGGGAGTGTGACTGTGGGATACAGGTATAGTAGGGAGAGATGGTGTCTATAGTAACAGTGGGATAATAGTCTCTGGGAAGGGAGTGTGACTGTGGGATAGCAGGTATAGTAGGGAGAGATGGTGCCTATAGTAACAGTGGATAATAGTCTATGGAAGGGAGTGTGACTGTGGGATAACAGGTATAGTAGGGAGAGATGGTGCCTATAGTAACAGTGGATAATAGTCTCTGGGAAGGAGTGTGACTGGGATACAGGTATAGAGGAGAGATGGTGCCTATAGTAACAGTGGATAATAGTCTCTGGAAGGGAGTGTGACTGTGGGATAGCAGGTATAGTAGGGAGAGATGGTGCTATAGTAACAGTGGATAATAGTCTCTGGAAGGGAGTGTGACTGTGGGATAGCAGGTATAGTAGGGAGAGATGGTGCCTATAGTAACAGTGATAATAGTCTCTGGGAAGGGAGTGTGACTGTGGGATAGCAGGTATAGTAGGGAGAGATGGTGCTATAGTAACAGTGGATAATAGTCTCTGGGAAGGGAGTGTGACTGTGGATAGCAGGTATAGTAGGAGAGATGGCTATAGTAACAGTGGATAATAGTCTCTGGGAAGGGAGTGTGACTGTGGGATAGCAGGTATAGTAGGGAGAGATGGTGCCTATAGTAACAGTGGATAATAGTCTTGGGAAGGGAGTGTGACTGTGGGATACAGGTATAGTAGGGAGAGATGGTGCTATAGTAACAGTGGATAATAGTCTTGGGAAGGGAGTGTGACTGGGATACAGGTATAGAGGGAGAGATGGTGCCTATAGTAACAGTGGATAATAGTCTCTGGGAAGGGAGTGTGACTGGGGATACAGGTATAGAGGGAGAGATGGTGCTATAGTAACAGTGGATAATAGTCTCTGGAAGGGAGTGTGACTGTGGGATAGCAGGTATAGTAGGGAGAGATGGTGCTATAGTAACAGTGGATAATAGTCTCTGGGAAGGGAGTGTGACTGTGGGATAGCAGGTTAGTAGGGAGAGATGGTGCTATAGTAACAGTGGATAATAGTCTCTGGGAAGGGAGTGTGACTGTGGGATAGCAGGTATAGTAGGGAGAGATGGTGCCTATAGTAACAGTGGATAATAGTCTCTGGGAAGGGAGTGTGACTGGGGATACAGGTATAGTAGGGAGAGATGGTGCTATAGTAACAGTGGATAATAGTCTCTGGGAAGGGAGTGTGACTGTGGGATAGCAGGTATAGTAGGGAGAGATGGTGCCTATAGTAACAGTGGATAATAGTCTCTGGGAAGGGAGTGTGACTGTGGGATACAGGTATAGTAGGGAGAGATGGTGCCCATAGTAACAGTGGGATAATAGTCTCTGGGAAGGGAGTGTGACTGGGGATACAGGTATAGAGGGAGAGATGGTGCCTATAGTAACAGTGGATAATAGTCTCTGGGAAGGGAGTGTGACTGTGGGATAGCAGGTATAGTAGGGAGAGATGGTGTCCTATAGTAACAGTGGATAATAGTCTCTGGAAGGGAGTGTGACTGTGGGATAGCAGGTATAGTAGGGAGAGATGGTGCCTATAGTAACAGTGGATAATAGTCTCTGGGAAGGGAGTGTGACTGTGGATAGCAGGTAGTAGGGAGAGATGGTGTCTATAGTAACAGTGGATAATAGTCTCTGGGAAGGGAGTGTGACTGTGGGATAGCAGGTATAGTAGGGAGAGATGGTGCCTATAGTAACAGTGGATAATAGTCTCTGGGAAGGGAGTGTGACTGGGATATGCAGGTATAGTAGGGAGAGATGGTGCCTATAGTAACAGTGGATAATAGTCTCTGGGAAGGGAGTGTGACTGTGGGATAGCAGGTATAGTAGGGAGAGATGGTGTCTATAGTAACAGTGGATAATAGTCTCTGGGAAGGGAGTGTGACTGTGGGATAGCAGGTATAGTAGGGAGAGATGGTGCCTATAGTAACAGTGGATAATAGTCTCTGGGAAGGGAGTGTGACTGTGGGATAGCAGGTATAGTAGGGAGAGATGGTGCCTATAGTAACAGTGGATAATAGTCTATGGGAAGGGAGTGTGACTGTGGGATAACAGGTATAGTAGGGAGAGATGGTGCCTATAGTAACAGTGGGATAATAGTCTCTGGGAAGGGAGTGTGACTGAGGGATATCAGGTATAGCAGGGAGAGATGGTGCCTATAGTAACAGTGGATAATAGTCTCTGGGAAGGGAGTGTGACTGTGGGATAGCAGGTATAGTAGGGAGAGATGGTGTCTATAGTAACAGTGGATAATAGTCTCTGGGAAGGGAGTGTGACTGTGGGATAGCAGGTATAGTAGGGAGAGATGGTGCCTATAGTAACAGTGGGATAATAGTCTCTGGGAAGGGAGTGTGACTGTGGGATAGCAGGTGTAGTAGGGAGAGATGGTGTCTATAGTAACAGTGGATAATAGTCTCTGGGAAGGGAGTGTGACTGTGGGATAGCAGGTATAGTAGGGAGAGATGGTGTCTATAGTAACAGTGGATAATAGTCTCTGGGAAGGGAGTGTGACTGTGGGATAGCAGGTATAGTAGGGAGAGATGGTGCCTATAGTAACAGTGGATAATAGTCTATGGGAAGGGAGTGTGACTGTGGGATAACAGGTATAGTAGGGAGAGATGGTGCCTATAGTAACAGTGGGATAATAGTCTCTGGGAAGGGAGTGTGACTGAGGGATATCAGGTATAGCAGGGAGAGATGGTGCCTATAGTAACAGTGGATAATAGTCTCTGGGAAGGGAGTGTGACTGTGGGATAGCAGGTATAGTAGGGAGAGATGGTGTCTATAGTAACAGTGGATAATAGTCTCTGGGAAGGGAGTGTGACTGTGGGATAGCAGGTATAGTAGGGAGAGATGGTGCCTATAGTAACAGTGGGATAATAGTCTCTGGGAAGGGAGTGTGACTGTGGGATAGCAGGTGTAGTAGGGAGAGATGGTGTCTATAGTAACAGTGGATAATAGTCTCTGGGAAGGGAGTGTGACTGTGGGATAGCAGGTATAGTAGGGAGTGATGGAGCCTATAGTAACAGTGGATAATAGTCTCTGGGAAGGGAGTGTGACTGAGGGATATCAGGTATAGTAGAGAGAGATGGTGTCTATAGTAACAGTGGATAATAGTCTCTGGGAAGGGAGTGTGACTGTGGGATAGCAGGTATAGTAGGGAGAGATGGTGCCTATAGTAACAGTGGGATAATAGTCTCTGGGAAGGGAGTGTGACTGTGGGATAGCAGGTATAGTAGGGAGAGATGGTGCCTATAGTAACAGTGGATAATAGTCTCTGGGAAGGGAGTGTGACTGTGGGATAGCAGGTATAGTAGGGAGAGATGGTGTCTATAGTAACAGTGGGATAATAGTCTCTGGGAAGGGAGTGTGACTGTGGGATAGCAGGTATAGTAGGGAGAGATGGTGCCTATAGTAACAGTGGATAATAGTCTATGGGAAGGGAGTGTGACTGTGGGATAACAGGTATAGTAGGGAGAGATGGTGCCTATAGTAACAGTGGGATAATAGTCTCTGGGAAGGGAGTGTGACTGAGGGATATCAGGTATAGCAGGGAGAGATGGTGCCTATAGTAACAGTGGATAATAGTCTCTGGGAAGGGAGTGTGACTGTGGGATAGCAGGTATAGTAGGGAGAGATGGTGTCTATAGTAACAGTGGATAATAGTCTCTGGGAAGGGAGTGTGACTGTGGGATAGCAGGTATAGTAGGGAGAGATGGTGCCTATAGTAACAGTGGGATAATAGTCTCTGGGAAGGGAGTGTGACTGTGGGATAGCAGGTGTAGTAGGGAGAGATGGTGTCTATAGTAACAGTGGATAATAGTCTCTGGGAAGGGAGTGTGACTGTGGGATAGCAGGTATAGTAGGGAGAGATGGAGCCTATAGTAACAGTGGATAATAGTCTCTGGGAAGGGAGTGTGACTGAGGGATATCAGGTATAGTAGAGAGAGATGGTGTCTATAGTAACAGTGGATAATAGTCTCTGGGAAGGGAGTGTGACTGTGGGATAGCAGGTATAGTAGGGAGAGATGGTGTCTATAGTAACAGTGGATAATAGTCTCTGGGAAGGGAGTGTGACTGTGGGATAGCAGGTATAGTAGGGAGAGATGGTGCCTATAGTAACAGTGGATAATAGTCTCTGGGAAGGGAGTGTGACTGTGGGATAGCAGGTATAGTAGGGAGAGATGGTGCCTATAGTAACAGTGGATAATAGTCTCTGGGAAGGGAGTGTGACTGTGGGATATCAGGTATAGCAGGGAGAGATGGTGTCTATAGTAACAGTGGGATAATAGTCTCTGGGAAGGGAGTGTGACTGTGGGATAGCAGGTATAGTAGGGAGAGATGGTGCCTATAGTAACAGTGGATAATAGTCTCTGGGAAGGGAGTGTGACTGTGGGATAGCAGGTGTAGTAGGGAGAGATGGCCGCCCCATCGTACACATCACTGTGAGTAATATGGTACAAAAGAATCAGTGATAAAACCCCTGTAGATAGAAGAAATAACTCTATACAGGTATGGGATCCGTCATCTGGAAACCTGTTATCCAGAAAGCTCTGAATTACAGAAAGGCTGTCTCCCATAGACACCATTATAATCAAATAATCCAATTTTTTTCAAATGATTACCCTTTTCTCTGTAATAATAAAACAGTCGCTTGTACTTGATCCCAACTAAGATATAATTAATCCTTATTGGAAGCAAAACCAGCCTATTGGGGTTATTTAATGTTTCTATGATTTTATGGTATGAAGATCCAAATTTTGGAAGATCCCTTATCCAGAAAACCCCAGGTCCTCAGCATTCTGGATTACAGTACGAGTGTGAGGAGCGGGTGCCTCGGGGGCTGTACAGATACAGGTGATTCTGTGGGAAGTTACTATTTGTATTTCTAATTGACGGGGGTCTTTATGGTGTTAATGACAGCGACAAATTGGTGCCAAAAGACTGACTTTAAAAAGTGTTATTTCTACTTTGTTTTACTCCTCTTTCTATTCATCCCCTCTCCTATTCATATTCCAGTCTCATATTCAAATCAGTGCATGGTTGCTAGGGTAATATGGACCCTAGCAACCAAATTGCTGAAACTGCAAACTGGAGAGCTGCTGACTAAAAAGCTAAATAACTCAAAAATCATCAGTAATAAAAAATGAAAACCAATTGCAGATTGTCTCAGAATATCCCTCTCTACAAGGTGAGTACTTTGCCTGAGGCAGCAGAGAGTGGCCAGTTACAAGGGGCAGCAAAAAGGCTCCTCTTATAATTATAAGAACCAAATTTCCAGTTTTTAACCTGAAAATTTGACTTTGCTAGTGCACAAAGTGCTACTGAGTTCAATGGCTCCCCTTTGACCCGCTCCAACACTGATTTTTAAACACGGGGAGGGGGCGGCAACAGGATCACCCCTACTCTACCTCATACTCAAAGTTAATTTAAAGGAGACATACAGGATAAATGAAAAAAAAACTAATTTTTTAGGCAATTATAAGTAATATATGGTGTTACTTTTACACGGTGTTAAATATTAATATTATCTTTAAGAATCACCTCTTTGTTGGAGCCCCCTATAGATGTTCTCTGGTCCCTGTCTGTGTTTCAAATGAGGGGTGGGCGTGTCCTAACGGTCCCTGCCAGAAGCCCAGTAGGAGGGGGACAGCCAATCACAGCCCTGCAGTCACACAAGCACAGACAGGCTTCAGTTCCCTATCAGGTCCTGCTAGCTGCTGATTGGTTCCTGTCCTACAGTGCAGTGAACTGAGAGCACAGCCTGGGAATTCAGGGAGCAGGAAGTGGAAGGGAGAGATTATTAGGGTTTTTGCAGAAATATTCAATATCAGCCTGAAAGAAACACCACTTTTTTTAAAACACAATTCTTCTATATCTATATGAGTATAATGCAGCTGTCCCCAACCTTTTTTGGCCCGGGGACCAGTGTAGAGCCAAATTGTTTTTTGCAAGGCCCGGGGGAGGGGGTCGGTGAGGTTGGGGGAGGGGGTCGGCATCCAATTCGGCGCGCCAGCGTCCAATTCCTGCCTTTTGATCTTGTTTTGATTATTTGTGCCCCTTAAGGTCAAAACGCGTTTTGCTCACCAAATATTATTTTGTAATTTTTGTTCTATATTTTTTTCTATTATGGTAATAATTTTTTTTTTTTTCTAACTGGGTGTTGTATCCATTTCTGATTATATTTAGCAGCAGAATTTGGAGACCCTGATGGGGAGTCTCCTATGGATAAGCACCCGGCATTCTAATTTTCAGGGTGCGCGCCTTCTCTCTTAATTCTCCGGCGTCCGATTGGTCGCTAAATTCGTCGGGCCAGTTTAAGACTGTCCGTGGCCTGGTTCTGGGTCGTGGCCGGTGCTTGGGGACCCCTGGTATAATGCGCTGGTACATTCTTACTTTTTGTACATAAAATGTGTCCTTTAAAGGGGAAGAAGTCCTTTAATCAGGTGACTTCTGCTACATTGTTTCAGGAGTGAGAAGCAGCAGGACAGGGATATAGAGAGATGCCAGAGAATAGATCTAATGAATCCAGTGATGTAATTAGAGGTCACTGGGGCCCCACAGCCATACCTCCCAACTGTCCCTTTTTCGGAGGGACAGTCCCTCTTTTGACAGCTCAACCCGCAGTCCCTCATTTGTACGGAAAGTCCCTCTTTTCTCTGCACTGAACAGCCAGAAAAAGAAACAAAGTTTCTCACTTAATTGGCTTTTAGCAGAGAGCCCAGAACAGCTAACAGGTGCAAATAAGATACTTTTGTAACAATTTTGAGACACAAAAACACAGTTTAGATAAGGAGAAATATTTTCAAACTTTCATAACCTGCCAAATTTTGTAAAACAAACATGGTAATTAGGGGGTGTGGCCACACAAAGGGGTGTGGTCAAAAAATTTGCTGCGCTATGTGCGGGAAAAAATTTTTGTCCCTCTTTTTACTTCCAAAATGTTGGGAGGTATGTCCACAGCTAATTCATTTTAGGGCCCCAACATATCCAGAGTTTATCCTGTTTTTACCAATATTGGTTGAAATTGCTGATTAATTAGGGCCTCCCCCCTGAATGAATAAATAGAAAGTTATATTTGCCTTTATTGTGTTTTGGGTGAAGTTCCGGTGGAAGTGCAGGACTTGCTATAGGCAAGAATATAAAGTGTAGGGATTGAGTAGAGAGATGACTGACAGACCAGATCTCTGCAATAAAGTTCAGCCTCCCGGCGGTGTGACGTCAGGCGCTAGTCCCAGAGCGGAGGGACACTAGCGGCGCGCGCAGGCGGAGAGGAGTCAGTCGGTGAGTGAGTGCGCGGGGCAGGGAGTGAGTTGGACTTGCGCTTCTCTCCCGACTCTGAGCAGCGAGTGCGCCCCGGGCGCTGAGTAGAATGGCGGCTCAGTGCGAGTCTATCGGCGGAGACATGAACCAGTCGGACCCGGGATCCAATAGCGAGCGGAGCGCTGACTCCCCAGTCCCGGGCTCCGAGGATGATTCCCCCCACGATCCTGAGTGGAGAGAGGAAAGGTTCCGCGTGGATCGGAAGAAGCTCGAGACAATGTTACAAGGTCAGTCCCCTCCGCTTCTACTTCTTCATCTCCCCGGGATTCTCCTTATTCTCTCATGTCCGGGACTCGGAGTCACATAACGGGACTGATCATCCCTCTCCCTCCTCCTCCGTCCCGTCCAGTTTTCCACTTGTCCCGTGTTTTCTTCCCCGACTCCTGCTCCATCCCGACCCCTGAGCTCCGCGTGTTCCCCCGACTCACCGCAAACTTCTGTCTGTGACTCTCATTCCTCTGATTTACATCTCCCTCCCTCCATCTCTGCGCCTCTACCAGCAGCTCTGAATTCTCATATATACCCACATAGGGACACAGAGCACCCAGCACCTTGTCCAGTACAGCACCCTGATAACTATAGCACCCTGATTAAGGGCAGCACCTTGCTCAATTTAGCACCCTGATTATAGCACCCTTTATGAGCTCAACATCTTGCTCAGTATAACACCCTGATAAGTATAGCACCCTGATAAGTATAGCACCCTGATAAGTATAGCACCCTGATAAGTATAGCACCCTGATAAGTATAGCACCCTGATAAGTATAGCACCCTGATTAGGGGCAGCACGTTACCCAATGTCCAACACTATTAGACTGAGCCCCCTGTATAGAGTTGCACTGCCAGTGCCCAGTGAGGTGCCAGTTATGGATCTGATCTGCTGGAACAAGGGCCCAACACCACAATCCTTATAGGACCCCGTCACCCACTAAACTACTAAAAGAAATGTTTTTATGAAGATATAAAGGTGCCCTATTGGTTTGTCTTACACCCCTTGTACAGGTATGGGACCTGTTATCCAGAATGCTCGGGACCTGGGGTTTTCCGGATAATGGATCTTTCTGTATTTTGGGTCTTCATGCCTTAAGTCTACTAGAAATTCATTTAAACATGAAATAAACCCAATAGGCTGGTTTTGCTTCCAATAAGGATTAATTGTATCTTAGTTGGGATCCAGTACAAGCTACTGTTTTATTATTACAGAGTAAAAGGAAATCATTTTTAAAAATTTGGATTATTTGGATAAAATGGAGTCTATGGGAGACAGCCATTCCGTAATTCGGAGCTTTCTGGATATCAGGTTTCCGGATAAGGGATCCTATACCTGCTTGCTTTGGTACAGAGTGGGCACAGCCTCCCTTATTCCTCCTCTTTGTAATTCACCTCCAGGCTCAGCTCATTGGCCTCTCACCCTCCCGGGTACAGTTTCATCCCAACTGCCAGTGTCGGACTGGCCCGGCGGGAAACCGGGAAAAAACCCGGTGGGCCCCGACCCTCGTGGGCCCCCGCCGGGCCAGAACCCTTCTCTAGATATTTCCAATCGTGGGGGAAAAAAATTTTTCCGGCGATGCGCATCGCCGCCAGCGCATACACGCCGAACGGCGCTGTTGCGCATGCGCGCCGAACGGCGACGTTGCGCATGCGCGCCGAACGGCGCTCTTGCTCATACGCGCCAAGCGGCGGTGTTGCTGGCCCGACGCATCTTAGTAGGGGTGGAGGGGGGCCCCTGGACAGCAGTCCCGGTGGGCCCCGGGCCCCCCAGTCCGACCCTGCCAGCTGCTCAATGGCTGCTGTAAGCAATTTACTTGGTTCTGTACCTGACAAGGTATCAATCAGCTGTTTAACTGGCACAGTATTATCCTTGTATATAGCACCTTCCCTTGCACAGTATTAGCCTATTATATAACCTTACCTGACACTGAATCCCTCTTATAGCACCTTCCCTTGCACAGAATCCATTCTGTATAATATTATACACTGGGTAGGGATTCGCCCTGCCAAACATGCCCCCCTACGACCCAACCGAAATGCACAGAGCACCCACTTCTCATCCCTTGTCTCCCCCCTTATAGATGGACTTATCCCTTATCCCCCTGAGCCTGCAATAGTGACGGTGCTGAGACTCTGCTGCTGTTTAGGGGGGTTGTCTAACTAGATCTAAGTCTCATTAACGGAACCAAATAATGTTTTTGGATGTTTTAACATTGAGTTTTACCTATGAGTAAGTGCCCCAGCAGGTACGAAACGCGTTAGGTCTTGCTCTGATGTCCTAATACATTTTTAATTTTTTTAATTGATTGATTCATTATTTTGGGGGACACTCGCATTTTTTCTTTTTTGAAATATTATTGTGTCTCCCCCCTCAATCACACTTGTTTTTTTTTCTTGGTCGGCAAAAAGAAGTGAGTGGTAGAGATGCCAAGGCAACGTCATTGACTCTCAGGGGTTGCTGGGAGATGTAGTTAAAGAGCAGGTTACACATAGAGGATCTGTGCATTGGTTTTACTAACACAGTGTAGTGAGTCTCACTGACCAATCAGCAAGTTGAATAATGCCCCATTGCTTCCCATGAGAATGACACGGCCAATTGTCACCGTGTGATTTTCACCAGCGCTTTTACCAGATTCACGTGTGTTTTTGTGCAACGTTTTTATTATTATTATTTGTTATTATTTATTATTAGTCACATGTATTAATAGAGGGCCAGCATATTGCCCCTTCCATCTCCTTCTGCCCCTTGGCCTTAATATATCACTTTTCAAGCCAGTTTTGCAGTTGGTCTTCGATGCTCTTCTGCAGCTTCCAAGTCTGGAGACTCTTATCCGGTTGCTAGGGTCCCGCGACCCTAGTAACCAGCTGCTGACTGTAACAATAGCCCCGGGTGACGACTAAGAGAATGCTTTTAAATAATAAGCAAAATATATATAGAGCGCTTCAGTATAGCAGATAGGAAGTCCCCTTTTGTGGAATGATCCCTAAGGCCTTTGTATTGAGTGCAATAGCCTCCCCTGCTGGCAGTGGTGAGTACTTTACCCATATCACCATTATTTGGACTGAATACAGGGCTCAGCCTGGGACTTTGCAGCTGTTGTGGAACTGCAACTCTCAGTGGTGCCGTCAGCCTGTGGGCTCAACAATGAAGCAGACGGGTGAATCTTTGCAGACTCTTATGAGCAGCTTGGACTTGTGTTTATAAGGAAGTTGTTGAGTTTTCCCTTGGGATTCCGAGGATTAGGAGCAGGGAAAGACCTTCCCCCTAGTCGGAGCCGTTTGCTATAGGAATGCTTGTCCCCCTGTAACCCAACCCCCCGGGAACACAAACTCGCATTATGTTATAACAGTTTTTTGCCTTTAAGTTTGGGGCAGTTATTTAAAAGTGTAGGTTTTATTTTTATCCCAACACGGGGGCATTTCATTGGCTGATTCATTCTGTAGCTCTTCAAACAATAACATTCCCGGACTGGGCTCTGCACAGTAAAGAAAAGCAGATGTTCCACTGGAGCCCGAAATAATGGAAATGTATTTCCTTGGTGTTAACCCTCGCTGTGTCAGCCTTGCACCATTAACCCTTTACATGCTGGAGTGGGTGAAGGATAGGGCATAGTGGGGGGTTGAGACATGGGGAGTGTGTTTTATTTGTGGACTTGAGATGGTTTTTTTGAGGAGTATTTTTAAAGGAGAACTAAAGCTTAACTAAAGCATTAGACTAGAAATGTTGTACATGATGTTTTGTGCTTCTGTACCAGCCCAAGGCAACCACAGCCCTTTAGCAGTAATGATCTGTGTCTCCAAAGATGCCCCAGTAGCTCCCCATCTTCTTTTCTGCTGATTCACTGCACATGCTCTGTGCTGCTGTCACTTACTGAGCTTAGGGACCCACTCACAATATACAGTACACATAGAATAGAAATGTCACAATATAAGGCTGGTTAGTAATTAATACACATAATTACTACATGGCAGCACAGAAACCAGTGCAATTAGCATCAGAATTTAATAATTAGCAAACCTGTAGCATCAGCTTATATTACAAGCTCATTTTCTGCTGGATAATTAGTTGTTTATTTGTGGTTTTTGACTTATTTAGATTTTTATGCAGCAGCAATCTGGTTGCTACAGTCCAAATCCCCCTAGCAACCATGCATTGATTAGAATAAGAGACTGGAATATGAATAGGAGTGGCCTGAATAGAAAGAGGAGTAATAAAAAGTAACAATACATTTGTAGCCTTGCAGAGCTTTTGTATTTTAGATGGGGGTCAGTGACCCCCATTTGAAAGCTGGGAAGAGTCAAAATAAAAAGGCAAATAATTCAAAAATTATAAAAAATAATAAACCATGAAGACCAATTGAAAAGTTGCTTAGTACTGGCCCTTCTATAACATACTTGAAGGTGAACCACCCATTTAAGTTATTTTTAAGTATGTTATAGAGCAAATTTTCAGTTGGTCTTCATTTTTTATCTTTTATACTTTTTGAATGGTTTGCCTTCTCTTTCAAGCTTTTCAATGTTAAGGCTACAAATGTATTGTTATTACTCCTCTTTCTATTCAGGCCTCTCCTATTCATATTCCTGTCTCTTATTCAAATCAATGCATGGTTGCTAGGGGAATTTGGACCATAGCAACCAGATTGATTAAATTACAAACTGGAGACCTGCTGAATACAAAGCTAAATAACTCAAGTTTAATTTATCTTGGTGTTTTTTTTTTTTTATGTATACTAACGAATTTTAATTTTTTTTTTTTTTTTTTTTTTTGATGTTACTGGTCCTTTAAGATAGGATTCTGTAAATGGGAATTCATAGCTGTATATTGTGTTATGTTTTTCTTTAGCCCTATGTTCCCACGTGGGGAAAATATTCTCACCATTCGTTATTCGATGTTCTTGCCTTTTAAAACCTGTAGTACAGGTATGGGACCTGTTATCCAGAATGCTCAGGACCTGAATAACAGATCTTTCTTTAATTTGGATCTTCATACTTTAAGTCTACTAGAAAATCATATAAACATGAAATAAACCCAATAGGCTGGTTTTGCTTCCAATAAGGATTAATTGTATCTTAGTTGGGATCAAGTACAAGTTACTTTTTTATTAATACAGAGAAAAAGGGAATCTTGTTTTAAACTAGGGATGCACCAAATCCAGGATTTGGTTCGAGATTCCCCCAGGATTCGGGCCTTTTTCAGCAGAATTCTGATTCAGCCGAATCCTTCTGCCCGGCCGAACCGGATCCTAATTTGCATATGCAAATTAGGGACGGAGAGGGAAATCTCGTCACAAAACAAGGAAGTAAAAAAATGTTTTCCCCTTCCCACCCCTAATTTACATATGCAAATTCAGATTTGGTTCGCTTTCAGCCGAATCTTTCAAAAAGGATCTTCGGCCGAATCCAAAATAGTGGATTCGGTGCATCCCTATTTTAAAACATTTGGATCAAATAGAGTCTATGGGAGATGACCTTTCTGGATAATGGGTTTCTGGATAACGGATCTCATACCTCTATAGTGTAATTCTATATCTTAGTGTAAAGGCCACATACAGTGACATGTTTGTGAAGACATAAAGCACAGAGTTAATTTCCTTCTCTCTTATGTGACGACTTCTAATACAACTTCTTTTTCTCTGTATCTCTCCTCATGCAAAACCCAGTCTGTAGGAGAGCGCAAGGCTGAAGGTAAGATGCTTTGGCTGTTTGAGCCGTGGGTTTCTTGTGTCTGGGCTGTTTTTGGCAAAACAGTGGATTCCAATAAAGGAATTAAAGGCACATTCCGCATTCTTTGTGGGAGGAAGAAACACTGGGCAGTTGTCAAGGTGTTGGGCCCGTGAGCAGAACTATGTGAACTCAATTCCATTTGAGATGTTTTGTGTGAGCCCATGAATTCTACTACAACTGACAGGGCAACGTTCAATAGGAGCTGCTACTCCACTGCTTTTCTTTCAATTTACCTTCTGAGTTGTATAGAAAGTAGGATACATGTGGGCTCGTTCTTGCCTTTGCCTTATATTTGTATGGCAAGTAGGGATGCACCAAATCCACTATTTTGGATTCGGCTGAACCCCCGAATCCTTCACGAAGGATTCGGGCGAATACCAATCCGAATCCTAATTTGCATATGCAAATTAGGGGTGGGAAGGGGGAAAACATTTTTTTACTTCCTTATTTTGTAACAAAAAGTCACGCAATTTCCCTCTCCGCCCCTAATTTGCATATGCAAATCCTGCTGAAAAAGGCCGAATCCCGAACCGAATCCTGGATTCGGTGCATCCCTAATGGCAAGGAACAGAATCTTCTAGAGGGGTATCCAGGCCGCAGAGGGGTGTCCAGTTTTGAGCCATCCCTGTCCAGTGGAGGTTGCAATGCAAGATCAGCAGGAGGGCTGCATGTTGGTCCTTCCTAAATAGAAAGTCATAACAAACAGACTTTTCAGTAAACCCTCCTAAAAAATGTCATGTATGAATTGCAAGTGCCTCATTTCTGGTTTGTTGCTGAGGAAGCCAAGTGAGTGTTCATGGAATTTGATGCTAAAGTCTAAAGGAATGTTGTTGTTCAATTACTCATTGGCTCAGGTATTCATGGTTCTGATTGGTCCCAACCCCTATATAAGAAGTGTACAGAGTTACAGAGTTGTACCCATTAGCCTATGAGTTTAGTATGACTCAACATGTTAGGCTTTCTCCTGTAATATCCTAATAAATATTTTTGGAGAAATTGACAACTTTTCTTGTTGCCTCATATACATGCACCCATAGAGTGGCGTGAACGTTGAGTATTTTCTCTCTCTCTCTCTCATTATTTTTGCTTATTTTTGTTATTGGACTTCAATATACTTTGGTAGGGCTTCTATTTTCATTGGTATTTCGCACCATTCTCTTTATGTTGTGTAAAAAAAATTTGTGACAAAAAATATATAATTAAAAGTTCAAGCCATTTATTCGGACAAACAGATGAAGGCCTAACACATTTCATGCCTGTTGGGGCACTTACTCATAGACTGACTAAGGGGTTGGCCATGCTGCCCTCCAGTAGACCCATGTATAGTGAATGGAGACATTGGACATTGACCTGTCAATGTAATGACGTATATAGTGCCACAAAGACATCAAAAATGTGGTTCTGTCTGCTGGCAACTGCATTTGCAAAGCGCCAATCAGAGGAAGCCTGAGACTGATATGAGACTTTCCTGAATATGATGTCTACTAAGAGTGAGGGAATGGGAAGCCTACCTAGAGGATTGGCCATGATGATTCTTAATCATTAATTTGGCCGGAGCATTTTCTGGTCCAGTTTAAGAACTCATCCGTGTTATCTGACAATTGTGTCATGTTGTGTACTCTTAACGGCAGGGGCACACAAAGCTACTTGGGAGATTAGTCGTCCAGCGATAAATCGTTCCTTCTTCTTCTGGCAACTAATCTCCCAGCCGGCTAGAATTTAAATCGCCGTCGGGATGGCATTCGGAACTCTTTGTTTTCTGAAGTTGCGAAACAAGGAAATTTCGGACGACTTCAGATACCGCAGCGTTCTGAGTGCCATCCCGCCGCAATTTACATTCTAGCCGGCTGGGAGATTGGTCGCCTGAAGAAGAGGTGATTTATCGATGGACGACTAATCTCCCCAAGTAACTTTGTGTGCCCTCCCCTAAATCTGGCAGATTTCTGATTTTTCCTGGTAGACCACGCAGCTTGTCCAAATCAAAGTAGACTATGCAGAATACTCGCAGTTTTCATGGTTGGAACTGGATGGGTTCATAGGAGGCCAGGAATGGGACCTTGGTGACCATCCATGGCTGATCTTTTATTTCATTTGGTATAAAAGGGAAAGTTTATTAGAGAGTGAAATGTACACTGGGCCTTCTGGGGCCCACCAGAGAAATTGCCATTAAGTGGCCCCACTCATAAGGATTAGCTGTAGACTGTATTTGATGTAATCGGTAGAGCTATGGTGGAAATACAAAAGTGGCTGGTGAGAATCGTCGTTGGCTGGTGCCTGGAATCTGGGAGGCCGGTTTGACCCTGTATTTGGCTAAATTTAAACCATTGGTAACATTAAAATTAAACTGAAGGTTTATTGAGGGTCATAGAGATTAGGGGGGTTCCAAGGCACCCTAGGACTGAAAAGAGAAAACGTGACAAACCCCAAAAGGACTGAGACGTTTCTAACTGCAACATTGTATTTACTGTACCGAAACGCTCCGCTAACCATTTGGACGCCGCGTAGGAAATGTTTCCCTTCAGTCTCATGAAAGATGGTAATTAAGATCTGGCATTCACAGGCAAGTTATGGGAGACGGTTACATTTAGACGAGGGTGGGTGTTACGGCCTTTCCTCTCCTTAAACCGATAGTATTGTCTGTATATATATATATATATATATATATATATATATATATCCCTGCAATGATCTGTGTACAGAGCGAATAGTATCCCTGGGACCTTAGTGATGCTGGAGGTTCCTTTTCAGCTTGTAGCAATACAATGGCTTTCCTTTGTCGTTTACACACAAGTCTTTTTATTTGTTTTCTATGGACCCACTCCTGAGGATAAAGGAGACCGTTTTCTTTGTATTAGGGGGCACTGGGCTTTGTATTGTCCCTGTGAAGGAATCCAAGGCCATAAACAGCTGTTTGTGATGCTACTGGCAGTTTCGTCATTCCGACACCCATTAACAGGTCATGAAATGTTTAGTGTCCTTTTTACTGGAAACCAAATGACCTGAGCTGAGAAGGAAGGTAAATAACAGATCCCTGTCCCTGCCCAGGGCCGCCCAAAGAAATCACAGGGCGCCATACAACAACATTTTCGGGGCCCATCCCGGCCCCATGCCCCACCACAGATCCCGCCCGCTCCGTATCGCAGTTAAAAGACCACACCGACATCAGCGTTCAAAAAAGGTAACCCCCCCCACACAAGTTATAAAAAGCTATTGGGGACCAGGGCCCCCCTATAAGTTTAAAAAAAAAAACATTGGCGCCAGGGCCCCCCATAAATTTTTTTTTTTTAAAAAAGCATTGGTTCCAGGGCCCCCCTTACAAGTTAAAGAAAAAATAAATTGGGGATCCAAAGAATATTTAAAAAAAAAAAAAAACATTGGCGCCAGCCTCCCCCCCCTTACAAGTTAAAAAAAAAAAATTGGGGCCCCAAAGAATATTTTTTAAAAAAACATTGGTGGCAGGGGCTTATAGAGCATTAAAATAATACCAGTGGCCATGGGATTTAAAAGAAAAAAAAAACACACATTGGTGTTCAGAGGAATTGAACTCATGGCTTCAGGACTTCAACTTTGCCTCCTTTTGTGACTTCGGGTCTTTTTGCTGCTTCGACTATTTCCGTGGCTTCGGGTCTTTTCGCCGATTCGGAACTTTCGGCACTTCCGCATTTTGGCTGTCGGGACTTCGGAAGGAGGCGGCACGGCTTCGGCGCTGTCAAGGGGCCCCTTTCGGAAATTCAGCACTGCCGGGCCCCCCTTCAGGCCCGGTACACTTGTGCCCCCTGCCTGTGCCCATTGGTTTGTAAGGGATCCCCCTTGTTACTGAGAGTTGGGGCTAAACAGAGACTGTTGAAGATATGGAAGCTAATAACGTGCCAAGGCAATTTTTATATGT
Source organism: Xenopus laevis (assembly GCF_017654675.1). Classification (NCBI taxonomy): domain Eukaryota; kingdom Metazoa; phylum Chordata; class Amphibia; order Anura; family Pipidae; genus Xenopus; species Xenopus laevis. Next base: position 7,656,862 of record NC_054384.1, read on the forward strand.
TCTTATACTGGCTTATTTACATTTTTTGTATGAATTATCACTAGTGTGTGTTTTTTGTTTTTTTTTAATCTTGGGCCTATTTTGCCTTTAATTTTAAAAAGAAAAAAAAACCCATCAAAACAAAAACAGATTGTCTGGAACATGAAGCTGAGTCATAGCGACCGGGAAAGTCCCTCGTTGGTTGATGTATTTGTAGAAATACCGTCGCCAGACTTCTGGATGGGATTATGTGCAAAGAACTTCTTAAAATAACTTAATGTGTTCAATTAAATACAACTGTCTGCACCTTTCATAAGCTGGTCTAGTAACCCATAACAACCAATCAGATATTTGCTATTTAAGACGGGTCGCCAACCGCTGGGCCATGGACAGTCTTGAACTGGGCCGCTGAGCCTATCGACCAATTAGCGTGGCGCGCCCGAATTGGACGCCCCCCCGGTCCTTGCAAAAAAAATTGGCTGTACACCGGTCCTTGGGCCAAAAAAGGTTGGGGACCGCTGATCTAAGAAATGACCATTAAATGCTACCTGACTATGGGCTCGGCTTCAGGGATTCCTCTAGAACGGATTGCGATTGCTTTGTACAAGTTACAGAACTGTAAATATAAGTACAGGTATGGGACCTGTTATCCAGAATGCTCAGGACCTTGGGTTTTCCGGATAACGGATCTTTCCGTAATTTGGGTCTTCATACTACTAGAAATTCATTTAAACACTAAATAAACCCAATAGGCTGGTTTTGCTTCCAATAAGGATTAATTACATCTTAGTTGGGATCAAGTACAATGTACTGTTTTATTATTACAGAGAAAAAGGAAATCATTTTTTAAAAATTTGTATTATTTGGATAAAATGGAGTCTATGGGAGACAGCCATTCCGTAATTTGGAGCTTTCTGGATATCGGGTTTCCGGGTAAGGGATCCTATACCTGTAGTATAGTTGGGTCAGCTTAGGGCTGAAGGAGACCAGCAGATTCCAATGACCATTCATGGTACAACAATACTTGCAATACAAGCAGAATGTATGGTCAGATGTGGTGTTCCTAAGATCTGCTGGTTTGGTAAGTTGGTGGGCCAGATGCTTGGTCCATGGACCAGTGATAGGACAAAATGTGGGGCTTGTACAGATTTCTAGGGAGAAGGCAGCTTTCATGGCCTAACACGGTCCATGCATGATGGAATTTTGGTTGAGGCCAGCCTTATTGACTTTTGGGGAATTTTAATTTTGCCAGGATAAGCGGCCGACTTGGGCCAGCTGAGTTGGAATGTCCATCGTTAGGTTTCCATATGTTGACCACCAAAAAGAGCTAAAGAACGTTCTTTGGAAAGCTGCACCCGAGATTTTTTGCTTGATGACCTCAATGGACAAACTGTAGAAAGGATGGGCTCCTGTCAGACTTGAATGCAGGTTTAGGCAGGAGGGGTTTCACATCTTCCTCCTAAAGAACTTTCACTGGGTTAATGGCAGTTGCTAATGATGGGAACCACCTACTGCCAACGATAATGACCTTCAGCCAGTGGTTTCAGTGTCATGTTAATGCAGAGTCTCTACTCTTCCCCCTCCTCTATTTACAGCCCAAGATTAACAGTTTTGTTATTGCAGCCCAAATACCTTCCTTTTTTTTTTTTTTTTTTAACCCCCCCCCTTTTTTTTCTTTTCTCGTTTCTTGGTGCAAGGACCATTTTCCTTGTTTGTGATTAAAACCCTTGTTTAGTGCCCTGTTCTTTTGAGAACCAAGTCCAGCAGAGCATTCCCTGGCGTTTATTCCCGGCTTCCATGTTTCAATGAAATGAATCTGAGAAATGGCAATTTTTTATAGTTTGTTAGGTGTGCGCAGCTGTGTTTGAGTCGGGCTATGGCTACAGTCCGCAAGCTGTTGTATTGGCCGCCATTCCTGCTGATGGATTCTTGGCTCCTGGTAACTGTTTGTTGCCTTATCTACTGCCCTCCAGTCATGGTTCAACTTCAACTCTCAACAGCCATTGACAATGCTTTTAGGAGGCCTTATGGTGTTTAAGTTATAAATACAAGGGTCATGCACAGCTGTATGGATTCTTGTTCTCTCAATGCCTTAAAGGACCAGTAACGTCACATATTTTTTTTTTTTTTTTAATTCGTTCGTATAGAACAAAAAAAACCCCATAAAGACAAATTAAACTTTGAAATCACTAAGAAAAAACGTACCGAAACTCCGCTTGCGCTCCTCTTCAGAAAAGGCGATGATCCATCATACGGCGCTCAATTTCTCCTCCCTGACTATCTACTATAAGGAAGGCAGGGAGGAGATATCGAGCGCTGCACGATGGATCGCTTTTTCTGAAGTGGAGTTTAGATAAATTATTTCTTAATAAAGACTTAGCGATTTAAAAGTTTAATTTGTCTTTTTTTTTTTTTTTTTTTTTTGTTCTATACTAAAAATATATAGATTGATGTTACTGGTCCTTTAAAGCAGTGATCCCCAACCAGTAGCTCATGAGCAACATGTTGCTCTTCAATCCCCTTGGATGTTCCTTAAATCAGGTGCTAATTTTTGAATTCCAGACTTGGAGGCAAGTTTTAATTGCATAAAAACTAAGTATATTGTCAAACAGAGGCTTCTGTAGGCTGCCAGTCCACACAGGGGCTACTAAATAGCCAATCACAGCCTTTATTTGGCACCCAGCGGACTTTTTCATGCTTGTTTTGCTCCTGAAGTCTTTTTACATTTGAATGGTGCTCCCAGGTAAAAAAAAAAAGGTTGGGGACCCCTGCCTTAAAGGGATACTGTCATGTGACCATGGTTTTTCAAAATGCATCTGTTAATAGTGCTGCTCCAGCAGAATTGTGCACTGAAATCAGTTTGTTAAAAGAGCAAACAGATTTTTTTACATTTCACTTTGAAATCGGACATCGGGGTTAGACATATTGTCAGTTTCCCAGCTGCCCCCAGTCTAGTGACTTATAAACTTCAGTCACTCTTTACTGCTAGTAAAAATTCAAGTCCCACTGCGACACACTTATATTGAGTAGGAGAAACAACAGCCTGCCAGAAAGCAGTTCCATCCTAAAGTGCTGGCTCTTTCTGAAAGTACGTGACCAGGCAAAATGAGCTGAGATGCACCTACACACCAATATTACAACTAAATACACTTGCTGGTTCAGGAATGACATTTTATATTGTAGAGTGAATTATTTGCAGTGTAAACAGTGTCATTTCTAAATAAAAAATACATCCTAAAAATCATGACAGAATCCCTTTAAAGTAGTTACACCTTTACTTTCTTTTGATTCCCCAAATAAGAAGTTGGAATATGGGATATTGGGTTGTCCACTGTAAGTGGAGCTTCTAAACCCAATAAGTTGGCCACATATCAGTTGGCAGCTTCATGTTCTGTGTGCAGGAACTTTCTGATGGATATCAAACTGGTTCAAAAATTTCACTGGACAATGGGTGTTTATAGGGCTACAGACTGATCCAGTCGTTGGCTCAGGGGTCATGGAATAGAGATTTGACCCAGTGTCTGGGTGGCCAAATTGGGGAAATATTCACTCCTATACCCAGCTTTAGGGTGTCTATTAACTGCTGCTGAATTATAGCTCTCAGCATGCTCAACCAACCATCAGCTGTCTGGGGTACAAACTATATACAGGTAGGGGACCTGGAGTTTTCCAGATAAGGGGTTTTCCGTAATTTGGATCACCATACCTCGTCTGCTAAAAAAAATTATTTAAACATTAATTTAACCCAATAGGATGGTTCTGCTTCCAATAAGGATTAATTATATCTTAGTTGGGATCAAGTACAAGCGACTGTTTTATTATTACACAGAAAAAGGAAATCATTTTTTAAAATCAGGATAAAATGGAATCTATGGGAGACGGCTTTCCTGTAATTCAGAACTTTCTGGATGATGGGTTTCTTCCGGATAATGGATCCCATACCTGACTTTATTCCAACACTCTTCACGGACTGTAGAATGAATTTCTTCTTATCAGCGATATCCCCAATCTCTTGTATATTATGTACAAATCTCCCAACCATCTCTGTAATGTGCCCTAAATCTACATGCCCCTGCCTGGTGATTAGTGGCTTTGGAATTTGCCCTTGTAATGAGCCTACCCGCTGGGGCATGTTAATCTTTAACAGGTTAGTTTTTTAACTTGTCCAGCACTTTACAGCAGAGGCCCTGAATCCAGCATTCCTTTCTGATGGCTGCTATTATTACTGTTATCCATCAGGGTTTTGTCATTTAGAAAAGTTCTGGCTATTTCAATGTAAATGTAATTCTAAATTGTACAATATTTTATGCATTTGTGATCTCTTGGTGCTTTCTATTTGAATGGGTGCTATTACAACTATAACATATTAGAAGTAATAATTGCTATTACTGCCCACTCGGGCAACTTTCCAAGGTTACTCTTGCACAACACCTGAACATTTATACAGGGTAGGCTAATTCTTCACATTTTTTTATGGAAAACCCCCTTTTTTCCAATTATGTTGCCTCTACATGAGAGAATGGGATACTGTAGTAATTCCTAATCAAGGTAGAAGCTTATTATTATTGATGCCTGTGTTGATTTTTGAAGGAGTTGTTCACCAGAAATAAGTCTTATCATCCATAGCAGAGATTTTATTCATAAATTGCCTTATTCTCCCTCCTATTACTGTCCGTACTTTTGGTTCTCCCTTATCTGCATTAACTGTTGGGTTTTTTTTTTCACCCTGATTTAAGATCTGGTTTACCTATACATTTTAGGTACAATCCTTCTAAAGAAGAACAAAGGAGTTAACCAATGGTGGTGTCAAGACTTCCCCCAAGTGATTATAATAATTTTGTTTAGGCTACCGAGCTGCCAGAGCTTTTCTGCTTTGTGGCGTGTTAGAGCTCAGCACTGAGCGCTAACATTCCTCAGAATCATTAATCCCCGCTGTAACTTCAAGAAACGCTCAGTATTTTTTGGTCACCAAGTGGGTAACCATCATCAATATTGGTTTCCATACGTTACACTTCTAATCTTAACCCGGCAACCATTCAAAAAAGTGTTGGAATTCTGACAGGGCAGATGATGGCTTCTTACCATGAATATTGTCTTAACCCGGGACACCGTTCCTTTAGCTACAACAAACCAAAGTTGCCTTTGAATCACAAACACGTCTATTAGATGGGGATTAATGATCTGTCCTCCTTGGAATGCAGGCCAATTTGCTATTTTTCTGTTTACAGATACAACACATGAATATATTTGTGTATGTGTGGACAGTAGCCTATGTTACATCTCCGACAAAAGCATTTTCAAAGCTACACAATGACACAAGCAATGTAGGGTCTTCACATTTAGTCCATCCATTGCCATGTAGTTCTCCATACTGTTTGCTGTCTGTTTAATCTAGACTCCATGGAACCTAAACCTGATTATATATAGAGTCTGTTTTTTGGACTTTGTAAGCGCAGTTAGTTTAGTATACGTCTTAGCAAACTGCATTGTCAGCAACGGTTACGTAAGTCTTATCTGTTAATATCCTGTGTCCAAAGTGGCTCCGTCCCAAAATGTGGAAATTAACAGAACGTGAAAAATGATTATCTGGGGATTTACGTTATCATCTCTGGATACGCTATTCATTGGCCAAGAGAGAGGTTTAGTTAACAAATGCACCCTTTTAAAAAACAAAAAAAAACAAAAAAAAAAAAAGTCTCCCACAGCTAATAAGGGTGATTGGGTGCTTTGGACAACGCACTTTGGAAGGGTTTATCTTTAGAGAGTGAGTGGGAGATGAATTTGTATCACAAAGCGCTTTATGGAATGCGTTTCTGGAATTAGCCTGGTTATTGGACTCTTGGCTGTTGGCCATGGACAGTGAGGATTTGTGTTCTGAAACCAGAATTTATATTACTGTCAAATCTTTCTTGAGATCCGGGAAGTTACTTTACTTTGCAGACTTGCTTTGTAGCAGGAGGGTTAGCTGTTGGGAACATTGTTTTTATTATTTATTTGTTTGTTTTTAAATAATGCCCCTTGTATGGGGTCGAGATCCTGGGGTGGAATTTTTTTGGTACAGATATGGGACCCATTATACAGGAAGCTGTCTCTCATAGGGGGAAATTTACTAAAGGGCGAAGTGGCTAACGCTGGTGAAAATTCGCCAGCGTGACGTCATTTTGGCACTTCGTCGATTTACTAACGGTAGCTGGCGTCATTTCGCCAAGGAGATAGATTCTGGTGCAACTTCGCACTCTAATGCCAGGCAAATTTTCGGTCTGGCGAAAGAGCGTTACTGAACGTAACCTCTATCGCCAGACTTGCCTTTGCCACCTCAAACCAGGCGAAGTACAATAGAGTAGATAGGAGTTCCTCAAAAAAAAGTTTAAAAATTTTCCAAAAAACGCTGGGGTTTTTTCCTATTTAAAGGGTGATAGACTGAAAAAGATTGTAAATTTTTTTTTAGGATACCCTCCTTCCTCCCTACATTTGCTAACATATGGCACCTAAACTATACAGTGGGGACATGTGTAGGGCATTATAACAACTTTATATAATTTTATTAAGGTTCCCTGGCCTTGTGTAATGTATTTGCTGCAGCATATACGGCCATTGTACTTTAACTGCACGCCATATGCTAATTAGCCAACGCTAGCATAACTTCGAACTGCTGAGCGTAATTTCGCCAGCGTTCGGTACCCTGTGGGCAACTTCGGATCTTCATGAATTAGCGTTGTCCAGGTGAATTTACGCCTGGCGAAGTGTTGCGATGTGCGCAAATCCAGCGCTGGTGAATTTTCAACCAGTTAGTGAATTTGCCCCATAGACTCCATTTTATCCAAATAATCCAAATTATTTATTTATTTCTGTGTAATAATAAAACAGTTGGTTGTACTTGATCCCAACTAAGATATAATTAATCCTTATTGGAAGTAAAACCCGCCTATTGGGTTTATTTAATGTTTATATGATTTTCTGGTAGACTTAAAGAATGTAGATCCAACTTACAGAAAGAGTCCACTACTTAAAAACTCCCTGTACACGCTAACGGTTACCAAATGGGTGGATTTTTTCCTGATTTGTGGAGGGTAAAGACCAGATTATCTGGGTTTTGGCTTCTATAGTAACAATCAATGCTAACCCTTTAGATGATGATGCATTGAGGGCCTGATATGGTCCTCGCCCAACATGATTGGAGGCATTTACCAGGGACAGCAAAAAGCTATATCTGATAAATTGAAGATATAAATTTGTCTTTTTGAACTGGACATTACGCTTGTGCCTGGTCCATGCCGTCATAGGAGTGACTGAATAAGACAGAATTATGGCCAGAAATGCCCCATTTTTTTAACTTATTCCCCCCCCCTGTTTTTGCCGAATAAGTCTTAAAGTGTATTTAAAAGAAAATATAATAAAATATATCTCAAATATGTTAAGGAATTTACTGTTGCTGGCTGGGAATGCCATTGGAAATGTGCAGAGCTGAAATATCTGGCTGGAAATATGTGGGCTGAGTATACTTAATTCTCCATTTAGAAAAGAAGCTATGTCACCCCTCTCCCTATTAGGAACTTGCAGCTTTATTTTAATTCCAGTTAGGTAATGACATTCCGCATGTGCTCTCTGCAAAGTAATGCAGTGTACCAGGCTGCGTGGGGTTTGCAATGATTAACAGGTGGAATTCACAGGATTATTTTAAAGTGGTGGTTCATCTTTACGTTTTAACGTTTAGTATGTTCTAGAATGGCCAACTATTATTATTCAGTTGTCGTCTTCTTGCTTTTTCCAACTTTCAATTGGCGGTCATTGACCCCCCATCTAAAAAATGCTTTGTAAGGTTACACAATTGTTGTTGCTCATTTTTATTACTCATCTTTCTATTTAGGCCTTTCCTATTCTTATTCCAGGTCTTTATTCAAATCATTTCATGGTTTGTAGGGTAATGAAGGTTGATATCACTCCAACTTGCATTGTACCAGCCAAGAATGACTAAAGTTTATCAGAACACATGACTGGGGGCACCTGGGGAACTGACAATGTCTAGACCCATTTCAGATTTCAAAATTAAATATAAAAAAATCTGTTTGCTCTCTTGAAAAACTGATTCAGTGCAGAATTCTGCTGAAACAGCACTATTAACTGATGCATTTTGGGGAAAAAACATGTTTTCCAATGACCGTTTCCCTTTAAGATGTCCAGGACACTGAGAACAGCTTTGTTGCCCTCTCTATGTATAGTCGCTATTTGTTAATTTAAGTCTATAATGGTTTGGGTTGGGATGTAGGGTGTGTTTGGGTATAATGGTGTGTGGCAAGTGTCAGTTGGGCATACCATTTTCAAATCTAGATTTTTAGTTGGTATGTGGCATCTGTTCACGAATGCAAAAATGCATTCTTCATTTTAGGCTATTACTGTATATATAATTCCTTGAGTCTCTTTAAAGTGATACTGATGTGTTCCAGGTCTTTATAGAATTGTGAGGACTCGGCCTTACTGTCTCTTGTCTTCGTTTTGAAATTTAAAGCCCTTTCGGGATTCTTATCTTATACCTTGGGGCCGATTGCCTCCAAAGACTTCATAAGGTCTGAATCTGACCCTGAAGGGGCAGGCGATTGTATTTAAGGAAGACCTAACTCCTTAATCCACTCAGATAGGATACTGCCATATGCAAACCCTTCCTCCTCTACAGCAGAAAAGTCTTGAATAAGAGGGTTTATGTAATATATGTTGTGTTTACCTTATAGGATGGATAATATTTACTGAACATAGTATATTCTATTACAGTTCTCATTTCTTGAACAAACAAAGGCATCTTGGAGCTTTATTTACTGTTTCTTAAAGGAATACAATATTCCCAAGCAAGGAAAATGCTTCACTTCTTGTTCTGTGGATCAGGACATGACCTGGGCCTTCCAACCATAATAACACATGGGAGCCTTGGAGGCCCTCAAGGACCAGATTTGGTTGGGTAGATGTATGATCAACCTTCCTGCCTGGGCATCAGTTGTCATAAGGCCACTTGAGGCCAAAGGGGCAGTTTCACCAATTGCTGAACTGCCCTTGCTTGACCTTGATGCGTTAGTTGGGCATAGGCAGAACCTAGCCTGATGCCTTAGATCAGTGATCCCCAACCAGTAGCTTGTGAGCAACATGTTGCTCTCCAACCCCTCTCAGTGGTCTCAAAGCAGGTGCTTATTTTTGAATTCCTGGCTTGGAGGCAGGTTTTGGTTGTAAAAAATATATCTAACAGAGCCTCAATGTAGGTTGAAAATCCACATTTGAGCTACCAAATGGCCAATCACAGCACTTATTTGGCACCCCAAGAACATTTTTCATGCTTGTGTTGCTCCCCAACTCCTTTTACTTCTGAATGTTGCTCACTGGTTCAAAAAGTTGGTGATACCTGCCTTAGATTATAGTTTTGACGCAATAGAGCTTTTTTCACCGATATTTTGTTATAGTGGTTCCTGATATATATTGATTTAAGCACTATATCTCCATATGGTAATAAAATCAATGATCCTCTAGCGTGAGCACCCAAAATCATTAGATTAGATTAGGTGCGCTACTCTGAGCTGTTTATTATGAGTGGGACTGCACCTCCCTGTATCTTCCATTTGGACTATTTTCATGAAGAAATGATCTGTGCTGTTAATCCATGTGTAGTTGGGCAAGTTTTTAGACCCCGTTGGCCTGATCATGTGTTGAGACTGTACATGCAAAATAATTAAAAGCTTTGGAATATTTATGGATTTGACTAATTATATTTTAAATAAGAGCAGTGTGTACTTTCGAGAAAAAACGAAGGCTGTTCATTTACACATTGTACTTACACGTTCCTCATTTTCGGTTGAACTTCTCATCCGACACCTTCTAAATCTAAAACAGAAATTGAAGCAGTGTTTTGTTAGGCGTACAGGAAAATCGATGGGTCTCTCTTTAATTTCTAACAGCCAAGTCTGAGGACCGGCGCGTGGTGTAACTGTATAAACTCGCAGAGTGAAATGTTTTTGACACTTTGTATACACTGGTGAGTAATAGGTTCGTACTACAAGCTGCCCACGTCTAAAAGAGCATATTGTAACCATCAAAGGTGATTAACGTTCCAAATCTTGATAATGGTTAAAAAATAGGCAGTTCTTGTTCTGTGCAACTGCTTGCTGGGGATGTAATTGAACTTTATCTTATTTCCCTACTGTGGGTTGCCCTTATGCCTAACACAAGAAAGGGGGAGCTCATTTATGGTATTTTTGTTCCTTAAACAGATAATCTACACCACCCCTTGTCTTGATGTGGTGTCCTTCCGTTGAGGACGAGAAGCTTTTCTGGTGAAATATTTTTGTGATTTGTCCAAGTGATAGGAATAGTCTGAATTTGCTTAAATCATATTGGCCGTTGTTGTTGAATTGGTTAATATGGAACACTCTATGTAGGTGTCATTATAATATACAGATATTTTATAACATCATATCTTTGATCAGAAGGTCAGCATGATGGGCTATTGAGCAAGGTCAGTATGGAGCCATTCGTTTGGTACGGTAGAGCGTGTAACTGTGACACTTGGCACTTTTGCCATAGAACATCAAATTTCAAAGTTAATAAAGTGTCTTAAGAGTGATGTAATATCATGCAGACTCTCTTTTTAATAGGAAATTACTTGAAACGGAAAACAAATGTATTTTTGTAGGCTGGAAGGTCAGTGTTTGCAGAATGGTCCCACTCCTTATTGTGCAAAAAGTGAGTCTGAGCAAAAAGTTAGTCTGAGAAGCGCAATGGGATTAAAGAGTAGCTAAACCCTCAAAATTAATTGATGTAAATTTAGAGAATAAATATAAAATGAGGAATGTACCCTTCCTTAGGCTCCTGCAGTCCAGAAAAGATGTTTCGCTTGATTCCCTAAAGTACCTTCTAGCTTTTTGCAGTCCAAGCTTTTTCTTGAAAATATTGTTGGACCATGAGAAGGTTTCAGATCCCACATACCAGTTATATGGAGTGTTTTGTGGTCGGCTTTATTTTACTTTGCAGTCTTTTTTTTCGGAACATTCACTCGTTGGCTCATATTGTTAAAACATTGCCGGGTTCAGGGCATGGCACTTGGCTGTTCCGTCTATTCATTTTACTATGTTAAATCTAAAATCAACAAACCATAACTGCACATGCCATTTTACTTGATATCCCTCTTGCTAGAAGCAATGTTGTCCACTAAGGCAGTTCTATAGCTGATGTGACCCAATTAGGGATGCACCGAATCCAGGATTCGGTTCGGGATTCGGCCAGGATTCGGCCTTTTTCAGCAGGATTCGGATTCGGCCGAATCCTTCTACCCGGCCGAACCGAATCCGAATCCTAATTTGCATATGCAAATTAGGGGCGGGAGGGAAATTGCGTGACTTTTTGTCAGAAAACAAGGAAGTAAAAAATGTTTTCCCCTTCCGTCCCTAATTTGCATATGCAAATTAGGGTTCGGATTCGGTTCGGTATTCGGCCGAATCTGTCACCAAGGATTCGGGGGTTCGGCCGAATCCAAAAAAGTGGATTCGGTGCATCTCTAGACCCAATGGTACCCTTCAGCATAATTATGGAATCTTGAACTACTCCCAATGTGCCTAGCAGTATATATTGTTTTTCAAGGCAAGTCTAGAGGCCCTTCAGGACTCCTATGGATTTGTACACCTGACTTTTACAATCTTTTTTGGTAACCATAATAGCTGTGTGTTTGCTAAGCCATGTGGCATTATATGCTCTCCACACAATCTTGTTTTACACAATGTGCAGTGCCCATGGGAATGGACATCAACATGCACAATTTTTATTGCATTCAGGATTGATCTCCTTTCCTAGGTACAATGTCATCTGAGGAAGCATGCAAACGTACATGCTTCTCATTACCTTGAACTAAACTTGGTGATTGATGGACCAGTGTTTTTTCAGCTGAATGGTGTCATCATTGGTCCATGAGATGCCCAATTAGCCGTTAGACCAGGGGTCCCCAACCTTTTTTTCCCGTGAGCCACATTCAAAGATAAAAAGAGTTGGAGCAACACAGGCATGCAAAAACTTCCTGGGATGCCAAATAAGGGCTGTAGTTGCCTATTTGGTAGCCCCTATGTGGACTGACAGCCTACAAGTGACTCTGTTTGGCAGTACACCTGGTTTTTATGAAACCAAAACTTGCCTCCAAGCCTGGAATTCAAAAATAAGTACCTGCTTTGAGGCCACTAAGAGCAACATCCAAGTGGTTGGTGAGCAACATGTTGCTTGCGAGCTACTGGTTGGGGATCACTACATTAGACCCACCAAATTTTGATTTCATTGCGTAACTTTTGGCCAAAATGGAAAATCAGCCAGTAGCCTTCATCCGATTGGCAGCCAGTGCCAGAGGAAGACCCATTTAATTAATAATGGGTTAAGATGATCTCCGTTTTCAGGTCTTTATTGTGCCCACATTGTTGGGTAAGGAAAACCATCTATGGAGGGATGGACAATATGTGTTTGATGGGAATTTCAATAGTCTTTATAGGAAAACTTCTCCAGTAGATGAATCCGGACATGAGGTTGTACATGTATAGTGATTAGTTACAAGAATGGAATTTCATTTTAGCAAGTTGGTATTGATAAATACTCTACTACACCTGCCATTATGTCGTGAAGACTTATTTTCTAGGCCCCCTAGTGGCACACTTTAGCCTGATTGAGATCTTACATTTTCTCCATAAGTAATTGATTGCTCTTGAAGGACCTTAAAAAATGTTTTATTGTATGTAAGTGTGATGGCATTCATCTGTGTTGCATGAGTAATCCCCCAAATTTATGAAATAATGCTAAAATATGCACTTGCATGTCCGTCACTCACACTTGGACTCTGCTTGCACATTTATCTCTTTGAACTAAAAAATGCTAAATGAACAAGGCCACTGAACAGAAATATCTCCTTTGGATTTCTAAGGCTGTATCTTAACCAAATGCCTGGATTTTTATTTTTGCACAAGAATTGTATGTTATCACACTTTCTTGAGTTTTCGCGTCGAGCGAAGACCAATGTTCTATCATGGTTTGGCTCCTAGCATGCAGATTAAATATTGCTGGTTTGCACATTCCAACTGGTTATATTGTAATCCGAATGCCACTTTAGTGTGTGTGCGTTTCAGCTGGCCCCGCACTAGTTTAGCATCGAAACCGAAAAGCTTGTTTATTTTCTTTTAATTCCGGCAAAGATGGGAGATTAGAGCACAGCCTTCTATTATTCATTAAGAACATTTTTCTGTCTCAAACTCTGTGCAAATTGCTTTCCTGGTCCGACAAAACTCTTCTCTTACACCACAAAAATTCCTGAAATGTGCATTTTCTAACATGGGACATAGACAGGGGTGGGGGAATAACAGGTGGGGGAAAAAGGCCAATTTTTATGTGTTTCGAGGACCAAATAAACACCAAGCTGCTGGGCATGTGCAGAAGGCAGGGATTAGTTAATACCCTGGGAGCGTTTATTATTTAGGTGAGAGTAGAACATGTGCTTTGCTATAAAGGAACTGTCTCTCTTCATAACTAAAATTACATCTCCTGAAGTCCTTGCTTAAAGGAGGCCATAGAAGGGCTAATAAAAGCTGCCAACAGAGCAAGTTGGCAGCTTATAGGCCCATGTATGGGGCCCTCCGAGGGGCTTCCCCAATCAATATCTGGCCGAAGTCGGGCAGATGTCAATCGGACGGGAATAAAAATCCCGTCCGATCACGGACCGCATCTGTTCGTTGCTGCGGTCCAGCCTTCCCACCACCCATTTACCCTACATTATGATCCAATCGTTGGGAGACATTGCCAAACGAGCGGATCTCTACATGTATGACCACCTTAACCTTAGCTCTTATGGGACAATGACCCAAATGTTGTTTAGACTGCATGTATTTATTGTACTATTTAATAGTATAGATTGTACTGCTTGTACCCTCAATCTGTTCCTACAGCAAAAATTGCATTAGCATGGATGTAGCATATAACTATACAAATATATAAATATGAACTGATTTATATACACCATTGTCTGTTTCATGTAAAGTGCTATCGTTTTACCTTTGTCTTGAATTCAGTTTCAAAGCTGTCTACTTACATGACGGACTACCTATTTTAGCCAGGTTGTCAAATCAGTAGCCAAATAGGCTGTTCCATATTTACAGTATTTGCATAGATTCGGCCGATTATTGAAGCTTGGGTCCTGTTGAGAGTGGTTGGCTGAAGACTCCAACCCAAAGGGGCTATTCATTTTCAAAATGAAATTTAGAGAAAGAGAAACCCAATTCTTTTTTTTTTTTTTAAATGTGGACACTCCAAGCCTCCAAAATTGGACTAATTCATAGAGGAAGAATTTTATTCACACATTATTTTGGACATTTTTCTAGTCCGTTCGTAACAATTCCTTAAGGCTTCATGTGTATGAAATTTTTACCTGTCCTGGTTTAAAGACCAGTGGTGTCCATTTACCAGGAAGGGTAACCTGTTATGAGCCAACGTTTGGGCCTGAAGTTTGGTCTACTCAGCCCATAAGAAAGTCTCCATGAGGACCTCTACAATACAATGGAGTTTTCTTCAGTTGTCCATATTAATTAAAGTAGACACATATACACTTTTAGGTCGCAAAGCTGTCTTCCTGACTTTATCTGGGTCCCAGGATAAGAAGGTAAAGAATTGTTGACCAAAGTGTTAACTCAAAATATAATCCTGAATGGTGTACAGATTAGTCTTTGAAGAACATCTAGGACAATAAATGAGCATTCAGACTATACTCCACAGCTTTGGGGCTGTTTTGAAACCTGACCAAAACCAGGATCGATGGTATAGATGGGGCTGTTTCCAACCAAAATATCCATCTCAAGCAATAGTTCTGTCCTGCTGGTATTTTGCTAATATAGGGCCTACAGCAGTAGGTAGGTTTCAAAGTCCTTTAGATTAGAATTCCACCAGATGCTCCAAAGTTCCCACGTGTGCTTCTGCAGTTCTTTCGCTGTGGTGAAAGCAACAGAATTTATTTTGCAGGAAATAGCTGTGTTTTATGCCTCACTTCCAATGTGCTGGTAACAGTTAGCGGTGACATGAAACTGACTCATTTCACGTTTGCCTACATCCATATAAGCATTTACAGTCTTCAGCATGTGTATAATAAATATCAGTATATGTGTGTGATAATTTAACACCTTGCAGCAAAGAATCTGTGTCGTTTGTGCCCCCTTTTGTACAATGAAACATGGCAGGATATTGGAAGGCTTTAAGGTGTCCCCTAAATATTGAAAGTCATTGGACCACAGGCAAGTGCTTTATACAGGCTGTGGGATTGCCACATTATTGTAATATATGTTTCCAGGACCTCTTGTAAGGATAAGCTTTGCATAGTTAGAAAGTATATTTTATATAGTGAATAAAGTACCCCCTTTTGTAAATTATAAGGATATTATAAGTCACTGAGAAGTTCCATGACCATATACCTTTATACAGTTCATGGAACTCAGAGGTAACTTCTAGTACCCTCATATTTTGCAACAGGGGTTACTTTATTATAATACCAAACTTTTAGTGTCAAAAATTATAAATGGTGAGTAGTGATGTCATTTTTGTAATGATGACATCACTACTCGCCATTTATAATGATATAATTTACAAGATATTCATGGCTTTTGTGTATTATATAAGTATAATCCGTGCATTTTAGCTCTGCTTTTGGGAATGGAAAAAACAATATTCAATAAAGCCTTTGAGTAAGTGGCCTTAAGGCACGAAACATGTTAGGCTGCTGTCCCTGTCCTAATAGTTTATTGGTTTATTACTTCCGCTACTGCTTGAATTATTGAACGTCCTTTGCATTTTAGCTGCCGTGGGAGAGTTCTACAAATACTAAAACCAAGATGACTTCTAATATATTATTGACCAGTTGGGGGTAGTCCTTTTTTTTTTTTCTTTCTTTTTGTAATGCCTGAATTCTAATGATGTGCGGGTCGGGATTTTCCGCGCCGGCCTAAGCCCGACTTCCAGGTTCTTTTATAGACCTGCCCTGCCGATGATGTCACAAAAGGGGCGGGGCGATCAGGCATGCAACTAAGTTCAACCCGGAAGTCGGAAGCCGGCATTTGTAAGATCGTTGGCAGGAAGAGCAGTCAGAAGAGCTCAACCCGCTCTCGACCCGGTAAGAGGGATGTGAGGTCGGCCCGACCCGTGGGTATAGGGCCAGTCTGCACATCACTACTGTGTTCTGATGTTTCAGCCTTAATTTATATTTTCATGCAGTTCATGAATGCATTGATCCCTTATACAGTTGTGTTCAGAATAATAGCAGTCCGACATCACTGACCTGATCAATCATTGGTTTTTTCGTAGAAATTATAATTCTTCATGGCAAATAATTTTCTAGTAGGTGTAGTAGAGTAACAGTCGTGACATGCTGCTGATATACAAAGTTGTTCTAATACAAAGTACAGGTATGGGACCTGTTATCCTGGGTCTTTCCGGATAACTGATCTTTCTGTTATTTGGAACTTCATACCTTTAAGTCTACTAGAAAATCATATAAACATTAAATAAACCCAATAGGCTTGTTTTGCTTCCAATAAGAATTAATTATACCTTAGTTGGGATCAAGTACAAGCTACTGTTTTATTATTATAGAGAAAGAGGAAATAATTTAAAAAAAATTGGAATTGGATAAAATTAAGTCTATGGGAGACGGCCATTGCGTAATTCGGAGCTTTCTTGATAACCGTTTTCCAGCTAACGGATCCCATACCTGTATTCTACACAGGCAAAAATATATCCCTTGTTTTAGTTATTACAGACCCTTTCTTCTCCCACCATATTGCATCTGAGTCTGCAAAGTCTGATATTTGTCCAATTCTATATCTGCATGTATGTGGTTTAATGCTTCATTTGTCATAATCCCTTTGCAAAAGGAAGTATTCTGCCAATGTGAGTTTTTTTTCCCCTTTATTTAAAATGGAGATGAAGCAGTTATATGGCTGTTGTAAAACACTCTTGGGGTGGTATGGTGCTTGGCTATCAACTGGCACCCTTACTGCAACTGTCAGCGAATCTTTCTATGCAAAGACACTAGATAGGCCTCTAAATTAATATATTGTACCAATGTGTGTAATAAGCATCTGTTCCTCCATATGCTCCCTCTGTTTATAAAATATTTGCATTTTCAGAATATCAGTCGAGTTCATTTCCGACCAGATACGAAGACCGTTTTTTCCCGTATTGGCAAACTTTGCACAGGTGGCGTTTATCGGAGGGACGGAAATGGGGTGGACTTGCCTGCCCCGTAGCCTAGGCTATTTTGATGTGGCAAAGGAAACTTAGATGCAATAAAATAGCTTTATTTTTTATGAATGCGTTATTGGATTCTCCTAATATGCTCAGTGATAAGAGATGCTATCGGCCCCTAGCATAATCAAAATACAACACCTCGGCTCTCAATTCCCCCTGTGCTTGTAGGCTGATTGGCTGATATAACAATTCAATTGGGTTGGCATCAAACTTAGGGCAAGTGGTGAATAATAATAAAGGGATCGAAGTCTCGTATAGTGTTGAGCGGTTTGGGGGCTGAGGTTGAACGTGTTTGTCTGAAATCCCCTAAATCCATAAACGCTTTATCGCAAGTTTATGTTTAGTGATGGGCGAATCTGATCCATTTTGCTTTGCTAATTTCAAGCAACTTTCTCTGTAATAATAAAACAGTAGCTTGTACTTGATCCCAACTAAGATATAATTAATCCTTATTGGAAGCAAAACCAGCCTATTGTTTTTTGTTTTTTTTTAATATTTACATGATTTTTTAGTTTTAGGTATGGCGATCTATTATCTGTAAATACCTAGGTCCCGAGCATACCTGTATACAAGTTTAATATGACACAAATTACTTTTGCAAAGGACTAATTATTATTAATGATCTAATTCAACACCTTTTATGTTCAGGGTTGGACTTGGACCAGTAGGACACCAGGAGAAAACCTGGTGGGCTCTGGCACTCATGGGCCTTCCTAGCCCAGGTCCACTCCCCTGATCATCCACCTCCTCAGTGTAATGTGATGTGTGCGGGTGATGGACATAGAGAGGCCCCTGGTGATTGTTAGCGGGGGGCCCTTAGCGTCATAGCCCTAGTGGGCCCCGGATGCCCCAGTCCAACGCTTTATAAGGATATCATTGAAAGGTTATTCATGGCTCTTGTAAGGGATGCTTTACAAGCTTGGAGTTCCATGACCTGAATAAAAGCCTTTGACCTTCATCCTTGATTACTTACAATGTACAGTCGGGGGTAGGTACATTATCTACTAGAAAATGGCCCAACTGCTAAATGCCTAATTGAATCACCTGGTACATACAATTTCACTCTTTAAATAAAGTTTGTGGGTCAGATGCATCTCCTCCATCTTTGGATGATGGCTACAGTCTTCCCAGGTGGGATTTCATATACACTTGTTAGTGCTTATGACTTTATATTTAGATATATTTGTCATCTTAGGAGTCCCAGGAAGACAAACAGCTTCTCTTTCTTAATATTATTCTGTATTAAAGGGAATTAAATGTTTTTAATGTCTATAATGTGCATGTGTGTTTGATATATACAAGTATTTAGTCAAGCAGACCAAAATCAAGCTTGGATTAACTTGCAATCTAATTCTTGTATGGCGTTCATAAAACACAAGGGCAAGTTCATTGTAAAATCCTCCACGTATATATTTTCCCCTTATGAAAATTGCTGCATTATTGTACCTGAGTGGGCCGCTCTGCGATTTGTTTGTTAATGTAGTAATGGAGAGAGAAAAATCATCTGTTTTCAATCAGAGGTTTCTCTGAGCACAAAATGCTGTACTGGGCAAAATTCTGAATTCTTTTGAGACTTGATAAAACAAGACGCAAATGTGCAAGTGTAAGATTTTTTCTTTTCCGGAGCTCCGATCGAATGTAAATGGTCACAAAAAAAAAAGATTTGTTGAATCTGAATGATGTATGTTTTGGAATTCTGTAAGGCAGAAAAGTTGACTGTCGGGGTTTATTTTCCTTTCTTATTATTTTAATGTTCTCTTGGAAACCGTTGACTCCAGCAGAATAATTTAGGTATGCCAACGGTTGTTGATGGGAGTTGTAGTTTAGTAATAGCTGTAGGGAACCAGTTGGACTTCTCTGAATTAAAGGGATGCTTAAGGAGGGCCCGTTTGTGTGGTAGGCTGGGAGCTGCAATACCATTACATTTGCTGAGCCACAGTTATATCCATTGTCTCCAAACAGTACCCCAATAACTTAAGATCAAAGGACCTCTCCGGGGCAACCAGTAATATTTTTCTCGGCATTGACCTTGCCTCTGTAGACCAATTAGAGCTGTTATACTTTGCCTTAAATTGAAACTTTGTGAACTCTCCCTATACTGATGGGAATTTATTGAACTATGAACAAGAACATCCATGCAAAATAAAATTGGGTTCAAAATAGCGGTTTGACTTCCATTGTCACCTCCACCTGTCCCCTAATCTAACTGATGTTTTGAAGGTTATGTTGACTCCTGGTTTTTATGCGTCCAAGCAAACGTGCCAACTTTCCTCTTTCCAGACTCTCTATTTATATAATATAGAGTCTTCAGTCTTCTGAATACTGTCTCCACCTGCTTTTCTTCTCATTTAATGCTTCAGTTGCAGCTTGCTATGCAACAAAATATCCATGTGCTACAATGCGGACATTGCACAACATCTTGGCTTTAGCTGAAGGCACTTCATGCCTTGTAATTTATGGTGGGAACTCTATTCCTGTTTAATTGCAACACTGATTGCTTGATGTGCAAGATCTGCTGTGTTTTCTGCTCTACTGTTTTTAAACCACTGATCTTTGGATTTGTATCGGCTATGTCTGATGTAGTTTGCTCTGGTCAGGAGTAAGACTTGGGGCCAAACGGGAGTCTTTCCTGCAGTGTTAAAACTCTTGCTGGGAAATGCTGCGGACTGAAATCTCCAAGAGTGATGTGTCTGTCTCTCGGGGAATGCTGAAATGTCAGTGACCATTGCTGGCCGTTGGCCACTGCTGGATTGACTCAAATGAAAAGTGACTGCACCGTGATTCCTTTGTGGTGAAGCCAATTACTGAGTCTTCCTGCAATTATGTTAGACTCTCCTCCTTCTGTTCTCAGCAGCAAGTTGCTGTAGTCACTTTTTGGACTGTAGCTCTATCTTAACTAGGGATAACTACTGCAAAAAAAGGGGCCAACACTAAAGATACCCTGATTGGGAATCCGCATAACATTTTGTGCATGTTCTAAGTGTAAACACTTGATTAGGACTAGCTCTGGAGACTGGCCTCCATGGCTTTCTCCAAGAGTATTGCTGCACTGAATGCTGTTTGCAGCAATCTTGAGTAGGTATTTTCTGTGCCACCATTCGATGTGACTTGAAACTTTTTTTGAGGACCACAACATTTTTTTATGGCAAAATGCAGCTGCATTCATGCCATGAAAATGACATAAAATACTGGTCTCCCACAACAGGCACATGGAGTTTTTTTTTAACTGAGGGTTACCTTTTGCTTTGGTTATTTTAACTTGATATTATTATGGTATTTTGCAAAGAAAAATAAGTCCTTGTACAGTGTATAATCTAATTTCCACTGCCTGAGGCTCAAGAAGATAGAATTACCTGCCGGCAGTCATTGGAGCAGACATGCGTCAACACGGACTTCCCTGCTTTACGGTTTACCAATTGAGCCGATGCAAATAGACTTATTTTTTTTCCTGGAATATGAGAGATTCCGAGAGTTTGTGAAAATGTTTCAATGTCATGGGCCTGAATAGCAGAAGCTAGAAATGTGAGAAATGGCTGAGAAGATAGAAGTAGGTAAGTAGGTTGGTTTTTCTTGGCTTAAGGTAGAAGGAGTCTTGTTTTTAGTTGAGATCTCGTGTTGTGATCACTCAACAGTGCCACCATGTGCGTGTGAAAACTTATTTAAACATAGACCCCTGAAGCTGATGCTCAGTCAATGCACCCACATGCTGGACCTCCTATTCTAAGGACTTAATAGATGTGGCATATGGTAACATGGAGTACATACATAGAAGTCCGCACCGGCCCGGGGTTCTTCTAGCGAGCACCATAGGGAGATCCTCTACCTGCTTCTTCCAGTCTTCTCGCGATTGCACATGCGCAGTAGTTCGAAAAGCTGAACTTTAAAGGTACAGGAAAAGCTTGGTGCAGTTGGTGGTGCCAAATGTTAGGCACCCCAAGTGATTGTATTGACTTACCTGAAACTCCGGGCCGGTGCTCCTATCCACAGAAAACTGCACCGGCCCGTGGGTTATACCAGTGAGCACCACAGAGCGATCCTCTTCCGTTGTCTTTTTATGGCTGCGCATGTGCAGTAGAACGAAAAGCTGAACTTTAACTAAAAAGTCGCTGTTTCCTTCAACTGCGCATGCGTTTGCCCCGACAAATTTGAAGCTAGAGGACAACGGAAGAGGATCGCTCTGTGGCGCTCACTGGTATAAACCCGGGCCAGTGCAGTTTTCTGCTGATATGAGCACCAGCCCAGAGTTTCAGGTTAGTAAATACAATCACTTGGAGGTGCTTAACTTGGCACCCCATTTGAAAAATGCTATTCCTTCTCCTTTAAGAGGATACATGGTCAGGAATCATTCACTTAACAAAGAATTTGCAGCAGGACGCCGTGTGATTAAAGTTGATTAATTGCACCGGACCCTGTAAACAAAACAAAATATTTGAACGAGGCTTATTTTTCATCCTCGTTATTTCCAAATCAGTTGTGTGAGAGGTGAGCGTTCCAAGTTTCAGTGCAGAAGAGGTCTGAACAGAATAGTTACTGGCCAGGGAGGGAGGTGTCATTGTCCTCTTGTCCATTATTATTATGGGTAGATCTGGAGTTTGGTTCTAAATTAATTACCAGGCTAGATTAGGAGCTGTCAGGATAATATTTATGATTTCTTTTAGTAAATCAACAGAAACCGTGTATTAAAGGAGGCCAAGGAATAATTTAAAAACACATTTGCATTGCCGTCCATGAAATCCATAAATAAGCATGGAAATCTATTCTTAGAACTTAGTTTGGGGACTTTTTCAAGTGCATTTAAATATAATTATAACACAGAAGCTGTAAATGACTTTTTTAAAAATGATCATTATAAATAGTGCTTAGTGGTGTCACTTGAATATTTTGACCTATTGAAATTTCTCTATTTTTTCCATGATCTGCAAAAATGAACTTGATTTATTGGCATCTTGCCCTTTATATATTCATGTTACTGTGATGTGGAATTGACTTCTTTCAACACAACTTGTTTTCTCTTACTCCCTTAACTGGATATCTGAATTTTCTATCTATAATTATGCATTTGACCACCCGTCTTAAATGGGTGGTTCACCTTTAAGTTAATATTTAGTATGTTATAGAATGGACAATTCCAAGCAACTTTTCAATTGGTCTTCATTTTGTATTTTTTATAGTTTAATTATTTTTCGCCTTATACTGACTCTGCAGTTTTCAAATTGGGGTCACTGACCCCATTTAAAAAAAAATCAAATTCTCTGTAATGCTACAAATGTTATGGCTACTTTTTATTACTTTCTATTCAGGCTTCTACTATAGTTAGTAAGTTAATTTAAAGGTGAAAAACCTCTAACTAGTGTGCCTTTGTTTTAATGTCCTTTTTGCTGTGCATAACCAGGATTGATGTGGTCTGAGCTGGAACCAACCTATAGTCACTAAGAGCAGTGGAATGTTCATTACTCAAACCTTAAACAAGATTACTTTGTCACTAAATGCTTTCAACTTGTTTTGCCTGTTATGATGCAAACTCGGTTATTAATGGAATAATGGATTTACATTGAACTGATTGTATAAACGAATGTAATCTGTATCTGTGGTTTAAAATGTTTTGGATTAAAAGAGATCTTTTGTTCACTCAAACATTTAACTCCTTAATATACAACTAGAAAACTTTATGGAAATCGCAACATACTAACATACAACTTACATCTCAGTCACTGTGAAAGTAGTAGCGGTGTAGCGGTAAAGAGTGACTGAAGTTTATCAAGTCACATGACTCTTGGCACCTGGGAAACTGACAATATGTCTAGTCCCATTCCAATTCCAAAATTAAATATACAAACTAAAAACTGATTTCAGTGCAAAATTCTGCTGGAGCAACGCTATTAACTGATAAGTTATGAGAATACAGTAATGTGTTTTCTTGCGACAATATCTCTTTAAAGCGCATGTAAAGGCAAAAAAATTGAATCCAATTTTTACTTTTTTAATGAAAAAGAAACCTATCTCCAATATACTTTAATTAAAAAATGTGTACTGTTTTTATAAGAAACCTGACTGTATGCAGTGAAATTCTCCCTTCATTTACTGCTGTGGATAGGAATTGTCAGACGGTCCCTCACTGCTGAGCAGGGAAACAATCATACTTATGTACAGCAGGGGGAGCCCCCGCCTTACTTCCCAGCCGTGCAGAACTCAAGCAGCTTTGTTTGTTTCCCTGTAGAGCAGCCGGGGACTGTGTAGAGATTTCTATTGGATTTTATTTTTGCCTTTACATCCCCTTTACTGTTTCCAACTCCAGCTGCAGGGACAAAGATCATGGAGCCAGATTTAAACAGATAAACTGGGATTCTATTTGGAGGATTATTTTGCTGCAGCCACTGGTTCTGCAGAGTTGGAGAAAGTTTGTATTAAACAATACAAAAACTATAAAATCCACATTAGATTACATGACAACACAGAACCCAGTGCAGTCTGTATATTCTGATTATTAATCAGTCTTGTTGTATCGGCTTCTGGCAGATATTATTTGACTTGTGATGTTTTGATCATTTATGACAATCCCTAAGCAGCCCAGACCACACCGAGCATGTGCACAGTCTTGGTCTTGCAAAGATGTTTAACAAAGTTACAAGATGGTGACCCCCTGTAGCCGACTTTGAAAGCATAAATCATTTGTTTGATTAGGCTTGTGGTGCAGTAAGTTCATGTTTATGTTTAGTATACAAAATACAGCACTTCTAGCCTTATCCTATTTAAGATTTTTCTTCCCCTTTAATGGAAATAAGCTGGGTTATTCTAAATAATCTTGAAAAAAATAACCCATAACATACATTTGCTTGCCTGTAATATTTCAGTAAAATCAGGTGTTGTAAAAGAAACTGCCAAATGGCAGAACTCAAGTGAAGAGAGATTTATCTGAACTAGTCACCTGTGTAAAGTCCCTTTATCCCACACATTTTTGGGGTTTCAACTGCAGTTGGCTCAAGTTTGCTTTTGAACTTTGAGAATATTGCTGTACTCCATCTCCAAATAATTTGACTTTTTGATCATAAGAAGACATTTAGGAATTTTCTTTAGCTTATTTATTTGCACAATGAAATAACCATAACTGTTTTGGTTATTGTTTAATGATAATGGAATTGTTCCCAGACCATAAGTGTCTTATTGTTGGCTAAAAACACTTTTTTTTTATTTTTTTTAATTTTTTTTATTTTTTTTTTATTTTGTTGGTGTCTCACAGTTGGTATACATGAAATTTGCAGAATGGAAACATCCGTTTAAATATCATGACATCTTTCTCAAACTATTACATAATAAAAAAAAAAATGTGGTTTTTAGAACGTTTTTCTAAAATATGTAAAAAAAAAAAAAAAAGTCTACTTATGTACTGGACTACGATGAAACTGCAACAGACATACATAAGCATGCATAGTTACTGAAATAGAATGTTAGTATGTCCCACTGTCCCTTCCCAGAGACTATTATCCACTGTTACTATAGGCACCATCTCTCCCTACTATACCTGCTATCCCACAGTCACACTCCCTTCCCAGAGACTATTATCCACTGTTACTATAGGCACCATCTCTCCCTACTATACCTGCTATCCCACAGTCACACTCCCTTCCCAGAGACTATTATCCACTGTTACTATAGGCACCATCTCTCCCTACTATACCTGCTATCCCACAGTCACACTCCCTTCCCAGAGACTATTATCCACTGTTACTATAGACACCATCTCTCCCTACTATACCTGCTATCCCACAGTCACACTCCCTTCCCAGAGACTATTATCCCACTGTTACTATAGGCACCATCTCTCCCTACTATACCTGCTATCCCACAGTCACACTCCCTTCCCAGAGACTATTATCCACTGTTACTATAGGCACCATCTCTCCCTACTATACCTGCTATCCCACAGTCACACTCCCTTCCCAGAGACTATTATCCACTGTTACTATAGGCACCATCTCTCCCTACTATACCTGCTATCCCACAGTCACACTCCCTTCCCAGAGACTATTATCCACTGTTACTATAGGCACCATCTCTCCCTACTATACCTGCTATCCCACAGTCACACTCCCTTCCCAGAGACTATTATCCCACTGTTACTATAGGCACCATCTCTCCCTACTATACCTGCTATCCCACAGTCACACTCCCTTCCCAGAGACTATTATCCACTGTTACTATAGGCACCATCTCTCTCTACTATACCTGCTATCCCCACAGTCACACTCCCTTCCCAGAGACTATTATCCCACTGTTACTATAGACATCATCTCTCCCTACTATACCTGCTATCCCACAGTCACACTCCGTTCCCAGAGACTATTATCCACTGTTACTATAGGCACCATCTCTCTCTACTATACCTGCTATCCCCACAGTCACACTCCCTTCCCAGAGACTATTATCCCACTGTTACTATAGACACCATCTCTCCCTACTATACCTGCTATCCCACAGTCACACTCCCTTCCCAGAGACTATTATCCACTGTTACTATAGACACCATCTCTCCCTACTATACCTGCTATCCCACAGTCACACTCCCTTCCCAGAGACTAACTATTTTATGATGCTTTTATGAGCTGTCCTACAATCTTTCTACCTACAGTTGCTGTTTAATAGGTCCCCTCATTTGCATAACCAAAGAGTGATGAGTTAAGAGGTCTGATACTGAGTGACTAAAATCTTTAATCTGTAATCTTTAATTTAATATATTCTTGTTACGCACATTGGCTATTTTTCTTGCCTGGGATGATGAAAGATCTTGCAATTCTGTTTGCAAACCTTGGTGCCGCTGAGACAGATTTGGAAAGGTTACGTGTTAAAGTGAGCAGCTGAGAAAATAATTCTTTTAAAGTCGCGTCCAAGTGCTGCGCTCTTCTGGTGCTCTTTGTTCCCGTTATTTAAACAATGATTTCATATCCTCGGGGAATCACTTGTATCTAAAGGAAGATATTTTTGTAATTGAATTTACGCTTTGGTTTCGTAATACATGTAGATCACATTTTCTGTATATATCCAAGCCTTTGCCTCGCTTAATAGTCTTCTAAACATAGGGCAAAAGGAAGCAATGGCAGTAACAAAATATTATGTAGTTAGAGGAAATAGTTTGGAATGAAGATGAGGGATGGCATGTCTTCTGTTTATAACTTTGCACTTTATATAGCACTACCATCTTCTCTAGTGTTCTTCTAAGAACATTATCAGCCTATATGAAGACATATCAGCTCTTTAAAGAGATTGTTCATCACAAGTCCTTACTCCAGTGGATCATACCGTTTAAGGTCCCTTTTGAGTAACCCATACATTGGGTCTGTCTCATGAGTTATCAATTATCTTGGATATTATGTTTTTTGAGTGTAGGATAAAAGCCATATAGGTGATATTATAACATGGATGCTCCTTGCAGATGGTTCACTCGTGGGATTCAAACTCAGGACCTCAAAGATGCAAGGCATCGTTGCTGATCACTGAGCTATTCACTAAGGGGCCCATTTACATAGTTCGAGTGAAGGAATAGAGGAAAAATAGTTCGAATTTTGAATGTTTTTTTTTTTTTTGGCTACTTCGACCTTCGATTCAAACTAAAAATCGTTCAACCATTCGATAGTCGAAGTACTGTCTCTTTAAAAAATTCTTCGACCCCCTAGTTCGCCACCTAAAACCTATCGAGGCCAATGTTAGCCTATGGGGACCTTCCTAACAATTTTCTGATCGAAGGAATATCCTTCGATCGATGGATGAAAATCCTTCGAATCGTTGGATCGATCGTAGGAATAGCGCAAAATCCTTCGACTTCGATATTCGAAGTCGAAGGATTTTACTTCGATGGCCGAATATCGAGGGTTAACCCTCGATATTCGACCCTAGGCAAATGTGCCCCTAAATGTTATATGGAGCATGGGAGAGAATTGGAGTATCTACAAAAAAACAAGATTCCAAGAATTCAGTATTTCCAATAATAACCGCTCATGGCCCTAATGGGGCTCAGCTCCAAGTTCATTTCTTATTTACTGTTTTTCCTATATCTCAAACTATAGTTCAGTGACTGTTACTGCCATGTCTTTGAAGGCCAGGGGGACCACCCCTACTGGGGGCCCCAAATTCTGGTGCCCATCAGGGGTCATGAATGGTTATTATTGGAGCTACTGGAATGGGAATTATTGGCTTTATATTTGCTTACTGTGATATAATGAATGTGATGATGTCATCAGGTTGCCAGGCAATTACATCATCATTCAGCATTAAACCTGATAATGTAAAGCTAATAAAAGGGCATTAAATCTTATTATTTAATCCACTGACCTTCCAGCTGCAATGAATTGATTTTATTTTCTGATGAAGTAGCGATGTCCTTGGCTATAGATGAAAAAATCCATCAAGGGCCACAGAGCAGTGTTAGAAATCAGTTTTCCTCCAACAGAATGCTACGGGGGAATATCACAACGAAGGATGAAAAAAAATTATTCGGTCAAAAACAGAGCAAGAGACTTTAAATAAAAGAGCAAATGTTAACCGGAATTTGAAACCGGAATTTGAAATATTATTTTACTGTCCAGGAAGTGGTTGTTGCAGTGCCGAGCAAATTCCCTATTTTTAGATATTATCTATTTCGATGCCAGAGAAGAAAATATCCTTTGGAAAATAATTTACAGGATTCTTGTGGACATGTGAGAGGAAAGGTGAATGGCTGCAGAACACAAGGTCTGACTACTTCCAGATGTTTGAAGCTGCTCCGGGGGAAAAAAAATACCTTCGCTTCACCAAAAAAAGCAAATACGAGGGAAAAAATGCTGATTTGGCTGATTTATATCCAGTCAAATATTTTTAGGTATGTTGTTTTATCCGAGATTTCAGGCACTCAAGTAACCATTAAAATTGCATATGGGCAGTAGAGGTTTTAGGCAGCACAATTCAGATTTGTTTAGCCTTATGTTTCTTGTAATGACTCACAAGTTTGTCATTTTAAGCATCTTAAACTTGTATGTTATAGTATGCTAAAGCCATATGGGCTTTGAAATCTGTTGCTCTAGTCAAAGGAAACCTTTAGCTTGTTTATAGGCCTTCTTTTTCTCTAGACGTTCAGTAAAGAATAAGTGCGATCTGTTGTGCTACTACACTTATAAACTGATGATAGTTGGGATATCTATAGTGATTCCCTAAAGGCTTGTCTGCTGGCTCACTCTTGCCCTCTTCAAGCTTTTCCTCTTGGCTCAACTAGAAGAGAAGAACCCGCTTGCTCCTCAAAGGCAGAAGAATTAGGGGAACATGGACCCACTATTATTTCATATTTTCAAGCTTTTCCTCTTGGCTCAACTAGAAGAGAAGAACCCGCTTGCTCCTCAAAGGCAGAAGAATTAGGGGAACATGGACCCAGTATTATTTCATATTTTCAAGCTTTTCCTCTTGGCTCAACTAGAAGAGAAGAACCCGCTTGCTCCTCAAAGGCAGAAGAATTAGGGGAACATGCACCCAGTATTATTTCATATTTTCAAGCTTTTCCTCTTGGCTCAACTAGAAGAGAAGAACCCGCTTGCTCCTCAAAGGCAGAAGAATTAGGGGAACATGGACCCAGTATTATTTCATATTTTCAAGCTTTTCCTCTTGGCTCAACTAAAAGAGAAGAACCCGCTTGCTCCTCAAAGGCAGAAGAATTAGGGGAACATGGACCCAGTATTTCATATTTTCAAGCTTTTCCTCTTGGCTCAACTAGAAGAGAAGAACCCGCTTGCTCCTCAAAGGCAGAAGAATTAGGGGAACATGCACCCAGTATTATTTCATATTTTCAAGCTTTTCCTCTTGGCTCAACTAGAAGAGAAGAACCCGCTTGCTCCTCAAAGGCAGAAGAATTAGGGGAACATGGACCCAGTATTTCATATTTTCAAGCTTTTCCTCTTGGCTCAACTAGAAGAGAAGAACCCGCTTGCTCCTCAAAGGCAGAAGAATTAGGGGAACATGGACCCAGTATTATTTCATATTTTCAAGCTTTTCCTCTTGGCTCAACTAGAAGAGAAGAACCCGCTTGCTCCTCAAAGGCAGAAGAATTAGGGGAACATGGACCCAGTATTATTTCATATTTTCAAGCTTTTCCTCTTGGCTCAACTAGAAGAGAAGAACCCGCTTGCTCCTCAAAGGCAGAAGAATTAGGGGAACATGGACCCAGTATTATTTCATATTTTCAAGCTTTTCCTCTTGGCTCAACTAGAAGAGAAGAACCCGCTTGCTCCTCAAAGGCAGAAGAATTAGGGGAACATGGACCCTGTATTATTTCATTTTTTTTTTTTTTTGTTTTAATGTGATCGTAGATTCTTTTCTCTATTTACTTATTGGCAATCCCATTTCCAATGAGTGAGTGAGTGGTATCTCTCTTTGAGTAGAGGTTCCATTTGTCCTTTCAATTCCAGCCTCATGTTGAAGGAGTAAGTTGGAGAACCCTCATTGTTGCTGCTTTTCATTTCCTAATAATCTCATGATGTCATCGTAAAATAGTTTACATGTCCGTGATGTCACTGGAAAGGCCTAGAACTACCTTGGTTAGGTTAATTTCAGTGAATAAAAAAAGTCTTGTATATACCAAGTTTTTCTCAAACTGCCCTTTCTTGGATCCAGAGCACACAAACAGCTTGAGACCAGTGGGCAAATTCACTACAGGGCGAATTGTCGCCATCGACCGATTTGCACGCATTGAACCGATTCTTCAGGTGCAAATTCGCTATCACTACGCTAATTCACTAATATGCCAAGTTGCGCCCCCGTCGCCGAACGCTGGTGACTTTTCGCTAGCGTTACTTCGGCAGTGAGAACATTTCATAGTGAAGATGCGCTAGCGTTCGTTTGTGCCTATTGGAAATTCTCTAGTGATCGTGCGCTTAGGTCAATTTGCATACGGCGGGTAATTTAAAGTTGTATGGACGTCTTTATTATAAATGTTGGTGCAAATGCTTGAAGTTTTCACTTTTTATTAAAAATGTCCAGGGAACCTTAATAAAGACAAGAGAGTTAATATAATGCCCTACACATGAGCCCACTGTAAAATGAATGTTCCATATGTTATTAGGGATGCACTGAATCCACTATTTTGGATTCGGCCGAACCCCCGAATCCTTCTCGAAAGATTCGGTCGAATACCGAACCGAATCCTAATTTGCATATGTAAATTAGGGGTGGGAAGGGGAAAACATTTTTTACTTCCTTGTTTTGTGAGAGTCACATGATTTCCCTCCCCGTCCCTAATTTGCATATACAAATTAGGATTCGAATTCGGTTCGGCCGGGGAGAAGGTTTCGGCTGAATCCGAATCCTGCTGAAAAAGGCCGAATCCCAAACCGAATCCTGGATTCGGTGCATCCCTATATGTTATAAAATGTCTGGAGAAAACCGTTTACCCAAAAAAAGTTTCAGGACTTTTGCAGCCAATCCTGCTTCAAAAAAGGAAAAGTCACCAGCATTTTTGGAACTTAAAAGCATTTTCGGCACACAGGATATGATATAAGTGACAGAAGATTAAGGAGATCTAGCTTCTTTATAGCACTTTGTCTGGTCTGAGGTGGCGGAGTCCACTCTGGCAAAAGAGTAACGTTCGGTAAAATCCGCACTATACCGAATTTGCAAAGTAGCGACCCTTCGCCACATCGAAAAGTCGCCTGGCTATAGAGTACGAACAAGCGATATCGACGATCTGTTTCGCTAGCGAATTGACGACATCGCCTGTTAGGGAATTGGCGATGTCTCTGCTGATGTAATTTCTGTCAAAGTCACTAGTGTTGGCCACTTCGTCCTTTAGCAAATTTGCCCCCAGGAAAGTTGGCATCTTTGAAAGGGCTAGAATTTGCATAATAAGATTATTTTAATGTTGGTGTGATAAACCCCATGATCTCTGTTACTTTTGGAAACATTGGATTCAATTTATCAAAGACTGAAGTTCCGCCACTAGAGTGAAATTCCGCAGCTCTCAATTCATTTCTATGGGATTTTGAAAGGCGTATTTATCAATGGGTGAAAGTGAAAGTTCACCCTTTGATAAATGAACCTATAAAAATCCCATAGAAATGAATGGAGAGTGGCGGAATTTCACTCTAGTGGCGGAATTTCACTCTAGTGGCGGAATTTCACTCTAGTGGCGGAATTTCACTCTAGTGGCGGAATTTCACTCTAGTGGCGGAATTTCACTCTAGTGGCGGAACTTCACTCTAGTGGCGGAATTTCACTCTAGTGGCGGAACTTCACTCTAGTGGCGGAACTTCACTCTAATGGCGGAACTTCACTATTAACTTCACTCTTTGATAAATATACCCCATAATGTTTTGTATTCCTTGTAAAAAGGGAATTCTAGTGCAACCGTCTGCATTTATTCTTCAAACAATCATCTGGTAAATTTAGACTTGTACACATTTCACCAATGGGAACAAATTCCTCCAGTCTATACTGTACATAATCTATCCTATGATGTTGGGAAGATTTTACGTCATTTATCTGTAGTATTCTGAGGGAATAATTTGTGTTTTTACGGCTTGAGATTTGACCAATGTCAATCCAACAGCAAATGCAATCAGGACAAAAGTATTCCATTATTTTGAGCAGTACCTTAACTTGTAGGAATTTAAATGTAATAGATTTTCCTTAAACTCTTTTGCCAACGATTTTATAAATAATCAGGTCTCGTACTGCCATTAATTAAGAGCTGAGGCTCCTGCAACAACAACGTTGCTGGTAAATGCACATTAATGGAGTATTTCCCATGATATGATTTAGCGTTTGTGCAGTTGTTTCATGACATTGGGAATACATGCAGACCAAAAAAAAAAAAATCTGTTTATTATATTTGGCTCCGGTGCATATTACACCCTTTTTTTTTTTTAAATTTTGTGAGAGCGGCTGTATATTTTGGGTGAGGTTATTAAGTGTTGAAATGCTGGTGAATTAGAATTCATTCTACATTGTTGTTGTTAAATGACTATAACCTATAATTCTGATTGAACCAATCGTTTGCTGAGCCCTGGGGTTTCACTCTACAGTTGGCTTGTACCACCCATGTTCATTGTTGTTCAGATTTCACATCTGCAGTTGAGCTGCTTGAGCTTTTTATTCCAGTTGCATGATGGTTTTGCAAGTGTCTATTTTTAGTGTGAATTACACAATGCGCAAAAGTTTTAGCCGGAAAAATTAGCTTCAGATGAGCATGTGGAGCAAGAGGCCTCCAAGATTGCCTTTTGATTATCTACCTTACTAGTCCATGTGTGACCCCCATAGGCATCAATGATTGCAATTTTAATGTCTCTATGCAGCTAAAAAGCATCTAGATACATATTTAGCTAAATCGATGAGAAGGTCCCTACGTTCCAAACTGTCTGCACATATAGAGAGTGGGATTATTTTTGGATGATCAGAAGCAAACAAACCTGGCATCACCAGGTGCATTGACCAGTGCTTGCTGGATTAGTGTAAAGTCCACCACCGTTGGACTATAATAAATGATATTTCAGTGGCAGGTACCAGTAGTTCACTACTTACCTGAATGCATAGCATCAATGGTAAAGTTGGGTGGAGGAAGAATAAGGGTTTGGGGCTGTTTTTCATGGTATGGGCTTGGGCCCTTTTTTCCATTGAAAGCAAATCTTAAAGACGCCTTGTGAGGTCCATACATAATGGATTTGCTTAGATGGGAGTGGAAGGACTTGATTAGAGGATCAGATATTTTTTAGACTGTAGTAGTTATCAGCATGTTTAGGGGGAAATCCCTTAAGGGTAAGGGCACACGCTAAAGATGGCCATTCACAGAGAGAGTGGTGTCGCCAAACGAGCGGATCTCTCCCCGACATGCCCACATTGAAGTGGGCGATATCGGGCTGATCCGATCGTGTGCCCTAGGGCCCAACGATCGGATCTGAATGGAGGCCAAACGGGCGGACAGATCGCAGGACCGCATCAACGAAAAGATGCAGCCGCAATCCAACGGGATTTTTTTACCTGCCCTATCGAGATCGACTGGGGAAGCCGTCAGATGGCCTCACACACGGGCCAATTAGTTGCTGACGCGGTCTGTTGCCAGCTTTTATCGGGCCATGTATGGGGGTGATTTAGCTGGGAGATTTAGTTGCCCGGCGATTAATCGCCTCTTCTTCGGCCGACTAATCTCCGCAAAAAGCCTTCCCGCTGGCTAGACTCTAAATTGCCGGCAGGATGGCACTCTGAGCGCTTAGTTTTCTGAAGTCGCCCGAACTTTCCTCATGAGGCAGCTTTGGGTGACTACAGAAAACGAAGCACTCAGAGTGCCATCTTGCACTTAGATTCTAGCCGGCACGAAGGCTTTTCTGGGAGACTAGTCGTGCGAATAAGAGGCGATTTATTGCCGGGCTACTAAATCTCCCCCCAATCTTAGCGTGTGCCCTTACCCTAAGAGCATAACTTCAGCATAAATATTAAGTAGCAGGAATATACACAACAAATTAAGGGCGTACATCATTCCTTAGCTTGTAACCTTGTTAAAAGTGAACGTGCCTTCTCTCCTGGCACTTCGTCAGGGTCTGACCCGGGAGAGAAGGCACGAAACGCGTAGGTTTCCTCACCAACCCACTGCCACAAGTTCACTAGATGTGCCAAATAAAGCCGCAAGAAAATTGAGCTTAAACGTCTCTTGTGATTCCTTCGATCAGCGCCGTATAGCGGGGTAAATCTGTGCACTATAGTTACCTCCTGAACGAGGTGAGGAGGATCCCGCGAGAGCTGCTACCGAGGGGGAGAGACGCTGCGCTATCAAGAAGGGTGAGCTCCGATACATTTTCTACACCCATCTTTGCACTTTACTGTATGTGCTTGCTTGCTCATTTCCCATTGGCTGTCCATATGCCTTTTAGACAGGAGTGATGGCAGCCCTATAGCAAGAGGAAGGGAGCAACTATCTGGTCTTAACATGCAGCAAAGTGCAAGCTCTTGTATTCTAAAAAGGATTTTAAATACACTGCAGTAACACAATGCTTGTATAAAGTGGCT
This sequence comes from Xenopus laevis, assembly GCF_017654675.1. Lineage (NCBI taxonomy): Eukaryota > Metazoa > Chordata > Amphibia > Anura > Pipidae > Xenopus > Xenopus laevis. The sequence continues at coordinate 7,691,134 of NC_054384.1, forward strand.
CATTTTCTATAGTTGTAAATTAAGCACAATTTTGATTTTATGTTCCATTTAAATGAATGTATTGCTAGTTATTTGCTGATATTGGAATCTCTAGAGTCTGAGCTTCTACAGGACACCAGAGTTGGGCACAGCGCTTGACCATGGGCATCAAACAGGCTTTTGGGATGTTGACTGAGACCGTGGGGATCGAGCAGAATTTTAGGTGCAGACTTGGAACTGGAGTATTCATCCTGGAAATCGAGTTTTGCGGTAAAACTTGGGACACTTTGGATATGTTTTCTTGACTCAATGTCCAATGAAATTCCAGAAAAATGGAATGCAACTACTCTTGAGACTTTACACAAATACATTTTGCCCTAAGCCACAGCTACCAATCCACAATCCGCTTTTACTGACCTAGTGAAATGAAAATGATGCAAACAAATAGCTAATTGGATGCTCTGGGTCACTGGGTTAGGGCATAACCCCAGATCTGTCTCACAAGGAGGAAGTTACAGCCTTCTGGGAACTCCAACAAAACGCCTCTCCGTATGGGACGCAGGCCATACACCCACACTGTTTCTGTCTCTGACACTCTTCTAGTTACAGAGATTTAATGATTGATGGTCAGAATGTTAAAGTTACTTTTCATTCTTTCTTCTTCAAGCAACAGAATTCTGTTTTCCTTGGCTCCATGCAGCCTTAGCTTTAAAGACATTCTAAAAATTCAGAACTTCGAAGGACAGATACCTGCTAAACCTTAGTGTATATTTCCTCTTGTTTTGTTTTTGAAAGAAATGCTATACGCAAGAAAAACGGCTAATCATGTCTCTTTATGTCAATGCATAATTCTCTGATATCTTTGATAGTCTCAATTTTTGTTCCATAACGGCTGTTGTGCTTTTCTGTGCTCAGTCGGTGAATACTCATAGCAACACGACTGTTTTGGAGGAGGCTGGACGACTGGAAGGGAGACCTAAATGTGTAAGGCAGAGGGTAGTTTCATTATTGTGCAGCTCCTACCCACATATACAATACCCCTACATATACAATAAAATCATGGAAGTGTTTATCCAACAAAGACTGTGTTCTTTAAATTTTCCTGCTGAATTTTTCTTTGTTGGCATAGTAGTCTCTGTACAGGTTATAAGCAAACTTAGGTGGATGTTTTTTGCGAAATAGTCTTTAGTACAGAGAATAACTATACTTCAGTTTTATGGTCTCTTTCTAGACCGGCTCTGGGCAACTTAGTTGGCCGTTCCTGCGGAGCTTTGGCCAAGCAGCCACATGTATTTTTGTCTTGATTAAGGGCTCTTACACATGAGCGTTTTTACCTGCGCTCCCCTGCTTTCCGTTTTTCGGCGTTCAGCCGCAGGGGAGCGCAGGAATAGACGCATTTAATTATTTCAAATGGGGCAGTACTCACACAGGCGCATGTAGGCGCCGAACGTAGGAAAAATGCAGCATGTTGCGTCTCAACCTGCGTTCGGCGCCTACACGCGCCTGTGTGAGTACTGCCCCATTTGAAATAATTAAATGCGTCTATTCCTGCGCTCCCCTGCGGCTGAACGCCGAAAAACGGAACGCAGGGGAGCGCAGGTAAAAACGCTCATGTGTAAGAGCCCTAAAGATAGAATGCAGCAAGGAATATTATGGCCAGCCTAAGACTAAGGGGCAGATTTATCAAGCGTCAAAGTGAAATCGAGGGAATTTTCTAAGTTAAAAAACTCGAAATTCGAAGTGATTTTTGGTTACTTCAACCATCGAATAGGCTACTTCGACTTCAACTTCGACCTTCGATTCAAAGTAAAATCGTTCGACTATTCGACCATTCGATAATCGAAGTACTGTCTCTTTAAAAAAAACTTCAAATTCAATACTTCACCAACTTAAACCTGCCGAAGTGCTATGTTAGCTATGGCGACCTTCCAGAGCATATTACTAAGTTTGTTTTTTTTGTATTTGAAGGAAAATAATACAAAAACCGCTTGAATCGTACGATCGTACTACGATGCAAAAAATCCTACAAATTCGACTTTGAATTTCGTAGTATTTAATTCGATGGTCAAATTTGAAGTATTTTCTAGGTATGCACCGAATCCAGGATTCCGTTCTGGATTTGGCCTTTTTCAGCAGGATTCAGCCAAATCCTTCTGCCCAGCCGAACCGAATCCAAATTTGAATATGCAAATTAGGGGTGGGGAGGGAAATCACGTGACTTTTCACCACAAAACAAGGAAGTAAAATTGTTTCCCCTTCCCACCCTAATTTGCATATTCAAATTAGGTTTCTGGTTCGGTATTCGGCCGAATTTTTCACAAAGGATTCGCGGGTTTGGCCGATTCCAAAATAGTGGATTCGGTGCATTCCTAGTATTTTCCACTTCGAAATTCGACCCTTGATAAATCTGCCCCTAAGTGATGAATAGGTGGGCACAAAGGGTCCCCAGAGTCCATAAGGAATCCCAAGAAAATCCGTAAAGCTCCCAGGCCATGTGTGCTATTCAGAAAAGTACTTGCCAGGAGTCTATTGTTACGGTTCATTCGGGGACAAAAGCGACATTGGCCTCAGATTTCTGTTTATATTGGGCATCATCTGTTCCCCTGCGAGGATGGACTGCAATGGTGTTAAAGGAATTGTATGACTTTATGGCTACCTGGCTTAATAGGGAGAGAGTGTCTTTTTACAACTAGAGACCTCTATGTATTGTGCTCAAGGCTCAATTTAAAAGTCTCGGTTTAAGGCTACTTTATATCCTTCCAGCACTCAACTCTTCAGCTAATTAATAACAGGGAACCTTAACAAATGGTGGCCTTGGGCCAATTGATTAAGGCGGCCCTGGCTCTTGAGGGCATTGACTTACATGAAGTGTCTTAGCCAATACTCTTGTTGCTTATTTCACCACTTTGGATCTATCAGTTGTACCAAATACATTCTCAAATGCTCCTGTTTAAACCTGACATTAGTTTTCGGAGTTTACAGAAAGTTTGCATGGAAAACTGGACCAGTTTATTAATATATTTAGTTAAAGTGGATCCGACACCCACACATAAAAAGCTTTATAATGATATCATGAAGTCCTTTGCAAATTAAACTTGAAACCCAAATTATTTTTTTTTCTTTAAAACAGCCATAACCTTTATAAACTCATTTAAAAGTTTCAGCTGTCAGTTATGTATTGCCTGCCCTCCTCTATGCTTCAGGCATAGAGGTGGGGCAGTCAAATACTAATACCTTCCAATATAATTAAATAAACTGATTCTGGTCTTGTGTGGATTAATAATGTATAGTGATGGGCGAGTTTCTCCCGTTTCGCGGAAAATTGTAAAGGTCACGGAAAATCGTGAAATTCAAACGTTTTCATGGAAAAAACGTGGAATTTGAACGGTTTCACAAAAAAATCGTGAAATTTGAACGGTTTCACGAAAAAATCGTGAAATTTGAACGGGTTCACGAAAAAATCGTGAAATTTGAACGGGTTCACGAAAAAATCGTGAAGTTTGAATGGTTTCACTTAAAATTTTAGAAAATCTGACGTTTTCGCTGAAAATCGGAAATTAACACTTTGCGAATTTTCACGGGAGATTCACGAATTTATTTGCCGGCAGCGAAACGCGGAAATTACCTGCAAATTCGTGCCAGGAGAATTTATTCGCTCATCGCTAATAGTGAACACCGGCTTCAACCAGTGGCTGTTATTATTGGACGGCATGTCTGTTATTCAATATGATTAGTAATGGCTGACCACTGAAGGGAATAGTGGAAGAAAATTCCATTCAGTCCAAAACCGAAATTAATTTTGTCGAAAGGAGAAAAGAGGCCAAATATGTCTACCCAAAGTACATTTACTGGGGTATTCTAGGCTTTCCTTTACTAATAATCATCCCAATTTAAAGACAAGGGGCAAAGAAAGAAAAACACAAGACGTTGCCCACCTTCAAAGACCATCGGGATGATGACAAAACACTAGAAATTGCCCCCATTCAAAGTTAGTTTGACTTAGACTTTAAATGGAGACAGTTTTTTTTATCACTTTGTCCCACCCCCGAGGGAATGAACTAAGGGGAAATCAATATACTACCCTTTCACTTGTACACAAGGTCCTCTTCAGCCAACTGAGCATAGCCTGGAATCACTGGTGACTCCTGCCATTGACTTGAATAGGAAACAGCAGAAGGCAACTAAGGGCATTTTTAGGATCTGAAGTGCTCCCCATGTGCTATCAATTGCACTGACTTTTCATGCTACAGGTATGGAACCTGTTATCCAGAATTTTCGGGACCTTGGCCTTTCCGGATAACGGATCTTTCTGTAATATGGATCTTCATATCTTAAATCTACTAGAAAACCATGAAAACATTAAATAAACCCAATGGGCTGGTTCTGCTTTCAATAAGGATTAATTATATCTTAGTTGGGATCAAGTACAAGCTACTGTTTTATTATCATTATTATAGAGAAAAAGGAAATCATTTTTAAAAATTTGGATAAAATGGAGTTTACGGGAGACGGCCTCTATGTAATTCGGAACTTTCTGGATAACTGGTTTTCAGATAATGGAACCCATACCTGTCCTTGTTAACTGAATCTGCAGTTACAGTGATTGGGTGCTACAGATCCATCTTTGGAATTTTTTTTAACACTACTCCAAGTTAGGTCCCACCACTGCCACCCCAAGTGTGAATTTCATAATAGTGAGCAGAATTGGGAGAATCTATTGTAAATGGAATTGTTTTCAGGAATTTGCTTAAAATGAAGTCCAAAATTAAAGTGGATGAGACCCCCCCCCCCAAGTATTGGCTCTGTCTTCCGACACCAAAAAAATTGTAACTCTTATAATATCACGCTCTGCCTTTGAAACCTTAGAAACCCTAACTTCATTTTTCACCGTGAAGCTCTGTAGAGTAAAGAAATCCAACACATGTTTGAAATCATGTTAAATGTGCCCTCTTACATTTTCCTGTGAATGATCATAAATCACTTTCAGCAGTGATTGGCTCCGTCTAAACAAAACAGCGCGGCCCGTTGCCAAGGTATCAAGAAATGAATCGGTTACACGCCGGGGAGGGGGGATTCTCTAAATTGCTGGTAGCTCCAATATGGTGTTAATGTTTGTGACTGTAAAAACTTCAAGACAACATTTCAAGAGCCAAGTATTCCAGCAATGACTCATTCAGTCATTCATTTGTTTTCTGTCCAAATATTTTTCCAATCTGGTATCTATTAGTGTGGTATTGCTTCTTTTCTTTGCCAGTAGAATCTAATTATAAGAGCTGATGTTAAGAACTGTATGTAGGCACCCTACATACAATGAAGGATGATGCTGATTATGAAGGAAAGCTTGTGATGCCTTCATGAGTGCGCACATTGCTTCGCCTACAAAAGGAGGCTCCCTTGGTCTTGATCAACAGCAGGTAGTGAGGTAGAGTTATCTGTCGGATGGATCATCAAGGCACGTTCTGCTGTCCTCTTCTGAAAGCAGTTCTTTCTCCTAATGATGCCACCTCTTGAGATTGGCAGTGGATATTTGGCTGAAGAAAGTTGTTGTAGATGCAGATGTGAGACCTCTTGAAGATGTCTTTTGTTAGGAGCACAATTTGGCCTTGTGAAGCCCATGTTGCTCCCTTATGGAAAAAAAAATCTTACTCTATAGAGCAAATTGAAATTTGGAAGGCGCACACCCACAAGCATGCTGAGGTGCTAATCCAAGGGGGGCTGCCCTATCATAGCCTCCTGATAAATGACATAGAAAAAGATCTATCTATGGATTGCACACTCAGACTTGTATAAAAGAATCAAAATTTATTATATTTATTTACTCTATAGAGCAGTGATCCCCAACCAGTAGCTAGTGAGCAACATGTTGCTCTCCAACCCTTCAGCGTCCTCAAAGCAGGTGATTATTTTTGAATTCCTGGCTTGGAGGCAAGTTTTAACTGCATAAAAACTGAAGTATAGTGCCAAGTAGAGCCTCCTGTCGGCTGCCAGTCCACAAAGGGGCTACCAAATAGCAAATCACAGCCCTTATTTGGCACTCCAAGGGACTATTTTCAAGTGTTGCTCCCCAATTCTTTTTACATTTGAATGTGGCTCATGGGTTCAAAGGTTGGGGACCCCCTTCTATAGAGGCTCCATCTCGCTAGAAAGCTCCGTATGACCTTGCCTGAAAACTGGATTTGGACACTGCCCACACTTTATGATGAATATATTCTAAAGAATGGTTTCTTGTTGATCTAATATGTTCAGCATTTTTGTGCAATGGGGTGGCTCATACCTATTTCTCTGCATTGTGTTGTGGCAACCACTGGTAGTTATAGACTTATTTGAATAGGATTTCAACGTTGCACTCTTGTGGGTACACATGACTTAGAACTTGATTCTTTGAAGGAACCATTCTGCCTGTGCTTGTACTTGTTGGAATTCTGTGAATCATCTGAGAGGATGGGCTAATATACTCCTGCGTTTTTGTATTTTATATAACGGTGTTCTTGTTATGAGCTAATGGTGGCCTTATCTTATGTAGGAGCCCAAAGATGGCCTGAACTAAAGTTGCCTAAAAACCTGTTCATTCACTATTTATGTAGTCTTAAAATTGCTCAGTCCCAGGTGCTTTCTGCATAATGGGGCTAAAGTTTATGGAAAAAGATAGTGCCCCCCCCTAAACGCAAAGTAGTGTACAGTGGCCGCATTTAGTTACAGAGCAAGTGGGCCCCAACCATAGGGGTGTGTGTGTGTGATTGGTCGGTTAGATAGCAGGTTCCGGTTGGGTATGTTCTGATGTGAATAATAATCTGGGCTTCAGTGTTTGCTTTATTTTTTGCAACGTAGTCCATGGGTTATCAACAAATACAACATACCATCGTCTAATACAACAAATTAGATATGAATTGGGTAACATGGCTGGAGGCAAAAGATTGGAACTAACAGAAAAATAGATCCAAGAACGGAATTCCTTGCTAACGGGTCGGTATCTTTATGCAGTGTTCCTAACCTCAACATCTACCCCCCAGTTCACCTTCTCTTTATTTCTTCTCTTCTTTTTCCTTTTCCATTCTTTCACGGGGGCTTTTATTAAAAAAAAAAAAAAAAAAAAAAAATTCAAAATAAGATCTTTACATTAAAAAATCAAAATAATTAAACAATACTTTGCATTCAAAGATGTTTGTTATTAATGATGGCATAGTTACATAGTTACATAGTTAAATTGGTTTGAAAAAAGACAAAGTCCATCAAGTTCAACCCCTCCAAATAAAAACCCAGCCCCATACACACACCCCTCCCTACTTTTAATTAAATTCTATATACCCATACCTATACTAACTATAGAGCTTAGTATCACAATAGCCTTTGATATTATGTCTGTCCAAAAAATCATCCAAGTCCCTCTTATAGTTATTAACTGAATCATCATCACAACATCACCCGGCAGTGCATTCCCCAACCTCACTGTCCTGACTGTGATGAACCCCCTACGTTGGTTCAAATGAAAGTTCTTTTCTTCTAGTCTGAAGGGGAGGCCTCTGGTACGGTGATCCACTTTATGGGTAAAAAGGTCCCCTGCTATTTATCTATAATGTCCTCTAATGTACTTGTAAAGTGTAATCATGTCCCCTCGCAAGCGCCTTTTATCCAGAGAAAACATCCCCAACCTTGACGGTCTCCCCTCATAATTGAAGTCTTCCCTCCCTCTAACCAGTTTAGTTGCACTTAGTCTCTGCACTCTCTCCAGCTTATTTATATCCCTCTTAAAGGGGAAGGAAACCTCCTCGGCGCTAACCCGCCTACCCCTCCCGCTGGGCAAATGCCCCTAACTTGTTACTTACCCTTCTGCGCAGGTCCAGTCCAGGGAGTTCACAGGCGACATCTTCTTCCACGCGATCTTCTTCTTGCTTTGACCGGCGCATGCGCAGTAGGATCGTTTCGCCGGTACGATCTACTGCGCATGCGCGTGACTTTTGGCGCATGCGCAGTAGATCCGTACCGGCGAAATGCTCCTACTGCGCATGCGCCAAAACGCCGGTCAAAGGAGGAAGAAGATCACGTGGAAGAAGATGTCGCCTGTGAACTCCCTGGACTGGACCTGCGCAGAAGGGTAAGTAACAAGTTAGGGGCATTTGCCCAGCGGGAGGGGTAGGCCAGGGGGGAGGAGGGAGGGGGGGCAATACACGGGAGGGGGGAGGGGGGTTAGCGCCGACGAGGTTTCCTTCCCCTTTAAGGACTGGAGTCCAAAACTGCCCCCATACTCCAGATGAGGCCTCACCAGGGACCTATAAAGAGACATAATTATGTTTTCATCCCTTGAGTTAATGCCCTTTTTTATACAAGACAGAACTTTATTTGCTTTAGTAGCCACAGAATGACACTGCCCAGAATTAGACAACTTGTTATCTACAAAAAACCCCAAGATCCTTCTCATTTAAGGAAACTCCCAACACACTGCCATTTAGTGTATAACTTGCATTTATATTATTTTTGCCCAAGTGCATAACCTGCATTTATCAACATTGAACATCTTCCTGGTTGCACAACTCACAAACCCAGACTTCATGTCGGACATGACTGGCGATTAAGGTATCAGGAGCCAACTCCAGCTACTTCATTATCACTAAATTAAGCAATTAATCTGTCTCCACTTTTCAGGCTGTTGGAACGGCATCTGTAACTATGCACTCTCATAGGTTTTTGGCCTTTTCCAAGTAACTTTGAAGGTCATTATGATCTGTTAGACTTGTTTTTATTATTCTTTTAGGAGATCTATTCTTGGCATGGTAGGTATCTGCATTCTCACATGTGTTTCCTTAAAGTAACTGAAGGAAACTCAACATTGCAGGTGATTTGAAACCACGTCACAATTATGGCAGAGACAGACGAGAAGATTCGGGGAGATTGTTGCCCGGTGACAAATCGCCTCTTCTTTGGGGCGACAAACCCCCCCCCCCCAACTGCCTCAGCCAACGGGGAGGCAGTTCGGCAAGATTAGTCTCCTGAAGAAGAGGTGATTTGTCGCTGGGCGACTAACTCTCCCAGAATCTGCACATGTCTGGTGGGCTGGTGGGGGCTGTTTGGGTCTCTGTGTATCTGAAATGCCAGGGCCTATTTTAATTCTCAGTCCGGACCTGGACTCTGCCCTTAGCAGGGGTGATTTATAGATTTTATTAAACGCATTATGCTATTGTGGTGCATTTTTTTTCCTGTTTTATTTATAAATGTGCTATAAATATATAAATTTATCGATTAAGTCTGTATTACCCATAAGACAGTTATTTGGGTGCCTTAAACTGTAAATACTATTTGTAAAACTAACATTCTGTAAAAGTACTCCATATATTTAGCAAGTATGGTATCCGGTATCTGGAAACCAGGTCTCCAGAAAGCTCTGGATAACGGAAAGGCTGTCTCTCAGACTTCATGTTATCCAAATTAAAAAAAAGAAATTCCCCTTTCTCTGTAATAATAAAACAGTACCTTGTACTTGAGCCAAACTAAGATGTAATTCTTATTGGAGGCAGAACCAGCCTATTTTGTTGATTTAACGTTTACATGATTTTCTAGTAGACTAAAGATGGGCATACACGATCCACTTGTTTAACGAGGTCGCCAAATGAGCGGATCTTAACCCGTTATGCCCACTAACGGCTGGGCGTTATTGGCTTAATCCAAACTAGTGATGTGGGAGCCGACCCGATAGCCGCGGGACCCGTTGGTCGGGCAGGTTTGGGCCGACCTCGCACCCTCTTTTCTGGGTAGTGTGTGGTTGTGGGTTGAACTCTTCTTACTGCTCTCCCTGCCCACAACCTTCCAAATAGCGACTTCCGGGTTGAGTTTTTATAGACACACGCCTGTCGCCCCGCCCTTTTGGTGACGTCATCGCCGGGTCTATAAAAGAGACCCGGAAGTCGGGCTTGGGTGGTGGGAGGTCAGGTTACTGGTGGGTGCGGGTCGGGAAAAGCCAGACCTGCACATCACTAATCCGAACTAAATAATTGGATTACTAGGCTGTGAATGGGCGCTGACGGGTCACAGGACCGATGGATGGATCGAACAAAAAATCAAACTTGCCCAATCGATATCTGGCCGATTTTTGGTCTATCGATTGGGAGCCCCACACACGAGCAGATAAGCTGCCGAATTAGTCTAAAGGGCCCATATCGGCATCTTTAATCTGCCCATGTATGGCCACCTTTAAGGTATGAAGATCCAAATTACAAAAAGATCTGTTATGCGGAAAACACCAGATCTCGAACATTCTGGATAACCGGCCCCATACCTGTTTACACGTGAACAGAGTTGTCCTCTGGTAACGAATTGCATGTAGTTTGTCATACTTTATTATTAATAGAAAATGAACTGAGGATTTACCCATTGAATGTGGTATGTTATGCCTGTGTAGTTGCTTCCCAATTATGTTGAAACAATGAACTGGTTTTCTGGAACTTGCATATCAACGTTTCTCTTTACTTACTATTTATATGATTTTATTTCCAGCTGCTGCTGAAGGAAAAGGAAAAAGTGGAGAAGATTTCTTTCAGAAGGTAAGAGCTTGCTTGTTGGGAAATGTTGGTGCAATTGTATTACCATCTCTGGCAGTGGTATCAGGTATCTGAACCCATTGGATCTAGCATCATTCAATTTATTTGGGTCCAGCGCAAAGCCACAACATCCAAGGAGAACTGTGGTGAAACCGGGGCACCAACAACCACTTAGTCTGTGGATCTCCTAGCTGCCATTAAAGCAGTGTCACTGGCAGTTTTTCTTTCTGTTTGGACCAGCAAGCTGTGATCATCTTGGATCTATGATCTATTTAAACTAGCTTCTCCCCAGCACCACCACAAATATGCTCTGGGTTTGTTGCATTTTTACAAGTACTGATCATTAGGTTTCTTGTTTAGATAGATCAGGGCTGTGCACCTTGGAGACCTGTCGGGCAGAAGTGGCCCTTCAGGGGATTTTTATAGCCCCCAATCTTCTTAGAGGCTCCATAGATGTATGGTTTTAATTTAATCTGGCCCTCAAACTGGTAAGGTCTCATCTGGAGTATCCATTGCAGTTTTGGGCTCCAGTCCTTAAAGGAGAACTAAACCCTAAAAAAGAATGTGGCTAAATGACATATTTTATATAGTGAACTTATTGCACGAGGCTAAAGTTTGAGCTTGTCAATAGCAGCAATGATCCAGGACTTCACACTTGTCACAGGGGGTCACCATCTTGGAAAGTGTCTGTGACACTCACATGCTCAGTGGGCTCTGAGCAGCTGTTGAGAAGCTAAGCTTAGGGCTCGTCACTAATTATCCAGCAGAAAATGAGCTGGAAAACTAACAATATGTCTAGCCTCATGTCAGATTTCAAAATTGAATATACTGTAAAAAAAAAAAATCTGTTTGCTCTTTTGAGAATTGGATTTCAGTGCAGAATTCTGCTGGAGCAGCACTATTAACTGATATGTTTTGAAAAAAAGATGTTTTCCCATGACAGTATCCCTTTAACTATGTAACTATGAACATGTTTTGTAAGAAAATATTATATATAATAATTTGGAGAACATATACTTAGAATATCTGCGCTGCACAGTATGGAGGTACATTGCAGGGTCCCTGGGTTCAGCGATATAATATACCGTATATACTTGAGTATAAGCCGACCCGAGTATAAGCCGAGGTACCTAATTTTACCTACGAAAACTGGGAAAACTTATTGACTCTAGTATAAGCCTAGACACAACTACAGCCCTGTCTCCCAGCAGCGCACATTCTGCCAAAGTGACCCCCCCAGCGATCAACCGGACTTCTTTGCAAAGTTGATGGTGACAGAGAATTGCCAAACGGATTACTGTGTGCATTCCCACTGTCCCACTACCATGTGCAGAGGGCGCTGTGTGATATTGCAGTCACTGTTATTCTTTCATATAACCAACAGAGGGCGCTGTGTGATATTGCAGTCACTGTTATTCTTTCATATAACCAACAGAGGGCGCTGTGTGATATTGCAGTCACTGTTATTCTTTCATATAACCAACAGAGGGCGCACTGTTATTCTTTCATATAACCAACAGAGGGCATTGTGGGATATTGCAGTCTCTCCCCAAGCGAACTGTTGGTATAGGAATGATTAAAAGTGACTGTAATCTGAGCTACTGCCCGCTGACGCGAGTATAAGCCGAGGTAGACTTTTTCAGCACATTTTGGATGCTGAAAAACTCAGCTTATACTCAAGTATATACGGTAAGCAGGTTATTTGGCATTTTAGATTGGAGCGCCGCTGCGGCAGGTAGCCATGTGAATGAGGAACAGTTTCTCTAAAGTAGAATATGTTGGCTCTATATAAAACCTAATAAATTCTGAAAGAATCATTTGTGTATTTTACAGCTGAGAATAAAGAGATTTAAAGCTGGAGTAACGTCACAATGGGCAGCCTGCTCCTTATAGACCTTTGCTGCTGCTCGCTGGCATTTACGTCTTATTTCATTTTCTCTAACTGGCCAGTCTGACTCATCGTTTTCTCTTTGTGTTTTTGTTGGAATCCTCGTTTATTTGCAAGTTGTGCTGAAGAACAGACGTGTGTTTCTCATATTGTTTTGAATGGAATCTGAGCAGTACTTGTAATGGCCATCAGGGGGCTGCTTAGAACTTTCTCCAAACATGACAACGTCTTCCTTTTTATAAATAAAGGATTAGCTTTGTTCCTCTTGCGTTGAGAACAGGATCAATCAAAAGAAATCTTTTTGCTCTAAGTAGAATTTTATGGAAAGTCTCCGACACTGACACGTTGCAGTTCTTTTTTGATTTTTGTGGCAAGTGAAGGCAAATGTTTGACGTCTGGGATACACGGTGGGGAGAAGGATCATTGAAGGAACATTTATACCTGAAATAAAAACATTATGAAGATTTCAGATAATTGTCTAAGGAAATATCTGAGAAGACACCGTGGGCAGATTTATCAAGGGTCAAATTTCTAATTTGAAAAACTTGGAAATTCGAATTCAAAAAGACCAACCGAAATTAGATCGAAATGTTTTTTTTTTTTGGCCGAATAGATCCGCTTTCGATCAAATTTGAATTGTACGAAACAAAGGAATAGCGCATTCGATCGAATTCGATTCAAAGTTTTTCCAGAAAAAACTTTGATTTTTCAAGTTCCACCGATTGACTACAAATAGGTTCTAGGGGGTTTCCCATAGGCTAATTCGGCAGGTTTATGATGGCGAATGGTCAAAGTCGAATTTTTAAAGAGACCGTACAGGATACATTTCGAAATTCGAATTTTCTAATTTTTATCAAATTCTAATTGAATTTGGACTATTCCCTAGTCGAAGTACACAAAAATTGGCTCGAAATTGGAATTTTTTAAATTTGAATTTTCACTTCGAACTTTGATAGTTCTGCCCCCTTGAGTTTGTCTGCCTGAGCCCAGCTTCTCAATTCCTCTTCCTTCCGTTATCCGGAAACCCGTTTTCCACAATGTTCCGAATTACGGAATGGTCTCCCATAGACTCCATTTTATCCAAATAATCCAAATTTTTAAAAATGATTTCCTTTTTCTGTGTAATAATAAAACAGTAACTTGTACTTGATCCCAACTAAGATATAATTAATCCTTATTGGAAGTAGGGATGCACCGAATCCAGGATTCAGTTCGGGATTCGGGCCAGGATTCGGCCTTTTTAAGCAGGATTTGGATTCGGTGGAATCCTTCTGCCAGGCTGAACAGAATCCTAATTTGCATATGTAAATTAGGGGTGAGGAGGGAAATTGCATGACTTTCTGTTACAAAACAAGGAAGTAAAAAATGATTCCCCCTTCCCACCCCTAATTTGCATATGCAAATTAGTATTCAGATTCGGTTCGGTATTCGGCCAAATCTTTCTCGAAGGATTCGGGGGTTCGGCCGAATCCAAAATAGCGGATTCAGTGCATCATGATTTTCTAGTAGACTTGATGTATGAAGATCCAAGTTACTGAAAGATCTGTTATTTGGAAAACCTCGGGTCCTGAGCATTCTGGATAACAGGACCCATACCTGTATCTGAGAAAAGGCTGTTGCTATTGATGTGGTGATGTCTTGTTTGGGGCCCTTCAAATGTTAAACTGCCATTCCCAACCTTTAGTGGTAAGTGAGAAGGTGTAGTTCAGCTATGGGAGCTGTATCCAGAATGCTTGGGACCTCGGGTTTTCCAGATAAGGGATCTTTATAATTTGTCTACTAGAAAATCACATAAACATTAAATAAACCCAATAGGCTGGTTCTGCTTCCAATTAGGATTAATTATATTTTAGTTGGGATAAAGTACCAGCAACTTTTTTATTATTACACAGAAAAGGGCAAAAATTAAGATTTTTTTTTTAAAAATGTTAAAAGCATATGGCTAAAATGTGGAGTCTCTGGGAGAGATGGTTTTCCCGTCCTTGCCTACCTGTAGTTCCAGAACATCTGTTGGGGTGCAGGAGACCCATCAGGGCTTCCAGAGAGGCAGATAAAAAATTTGTTAAAAAAAAAATTATTTATATTGATCATGTTATTGTTATCGATCCTGTTATTGATTATGTTATTGATATTAATCATGTTGTTGATATAAATCATGATATTGATCGTTATTGATCATGTTATTGATATTAATCATGATATTGATTGATATTGATCATGTTGATATTGATCATGTTGTTGATATTGATCATGTTATTGATATTAATCCTGTTATTGATCATGTAATTCATATTAATCATGTTGTTGATATTGATCATGTTGTTGATCTTGATCATATTAATGGTTATTTATATTGATCATGTTATTAATATTAATTGTTATTGATCATGTTATTAATTATATTGATCTTAATCATGTTATTTATATTGATCATGTTATTATCGATCGTGTTATAGATCATGTTATTGATATCAATCCTGTTATTGATCTTGATTGTGTTGTTGATCTTGATTGTGTTGTTGATCTTGATTGTATTGTTGATATTGGTCAGGTTGTTGTTGATATTGATCATGTTATTGATATTTATCAGGTTATTGATATTTATCAGGTTATTAAAGGTGCAATGAGAGCTAAGTAGAACCTGTGGAAACTCATACCTACTGACATTTCAACATTTTAGCGGTTATGTAATAAAATGCCTTCTTTGCCCAAGAACCCATATCAACTAATCAGCAGTTCGCATTTACTGGTTACCTGTTTTAAAAGCAGACATCTTATTGGCTGTTAGGGGTTACTGCCCCTGGGCAAACTTAGTGCCTTTTATTAAATATTACACAGAAAACAAATTTATGCCGCTCAGTCTGTAATCACCGTAAACGAAGACTAACTTGACTATATGGTAAACCTGTGTGCATATACCCCCTGCTATCTCCTGAAGCAAAACCGCATTAAATCACTTCAAGCCATAGGTCACTCACTGGATCTTTTTGGTGGCTGAGGGTGCCTTACCCCAAACCCATCGCAAAGGGGTGAGAACATTTTTAAGAATAATATGGGAAGCACTCCAGGGAATCACCTCAGCTGAGAGTAAAACAAAGGTGTAACACGTTTTGTATCTAGATGATAAGTACTCGGCTATGAGAGGTGGACGTATCATCTAGATAAGAAATGCGTTAGGCTTCATTGTGCTTGGTTTGTACTCTCAGCTGAGTTGATTCCCTGGTGTGCTCCAATTTATTACATAACCCCCTTTATGTGATGCCTTGATGCAACCACCCTGTTTAAATGCCATCTACTTTTGGGAAGCCTCCATTAGGGTAGTTGGCAGGAATGATAGTTGTCATAGTCCATTCATCTTTAGTTACTAATGGGTAGCCTTCTAAGACCACTACGCCAAGTGCAAGACCTACCCATTAGAATCCTGTGCGGAACGAATTTCTAACACTCAAAAATATTTTTTTCTGTTGATTGGATTCTCTAGAACTCTATTGGCTTGGAAGGTCCTTAAAGGGGAAGGAAACCTAGTCGGCGCAAAACCCCCACCCCCCTCCCGTTTGTTGCCCACCCTCCCTCCTCCCCCTGGCCTACCCGTCCCGCTGGGCAAATGCCCCTAACTTGTTACTTACCCTTCTGCGCAGGTCCAGTCCAGGGACATCTTCTTCCACGCGATCTTCTTCCTGCTGTGAACGGCGCATGCGCAGTAGGATCAGTTCGCCGGTACGATCTACTGCGCATGCGCTTGACTTTTGGCGCATGCGCAGTAGATCCGTACCGGCGAAATGATCCTACTGCGCGTGCGCCAAAACGCCGTTCACAGCAGGAAGAAGATCGCGTGGAAGAAAGATGTCGTCTGTGAACTCCCTGGACTGGACCTGCGCAGAAGGGTAAGTAACAAGTTAGGGGCATTTGCCCAGCGGGACGGGTAGGCCAGGGGGGAGGAGGGAGGGTGGGCAACAAACGGGAGGGGGGGTGGGGGGTTTGCACCGACTAGGTTTCCTTCCCCTTTAAGGTGGCCATACACGGGCAGATTAAAGCTGCCGATATCGATCCTTTAGACCGATCAGCTGCTTATCTGCCCATGTATGGGGGCTCCCGACAGATCCTTCCGATCGATATCAGGCCAGGTATCGATCAAGTTTGATTTTTTTCTGCGATCTAGGGCCACTTCGGCTAGTTGATGCGGTCCTGCAACCCGTTGGCGCCCATTCCTAGCATTGTAATCAGATCTGGAGCCAAACGTTCGAATTCACCCGATATCGCCCAGCCATTAGTGGGCATATCGGGTTAAGATGCCAAACGAGCAGATCTTATAGTGTATTGCCACCTTTACAGGTTTTCATATATCTTCATGATGCCTGCGGTCTTTCAAAGTCTCAAAGTTAATGTTTCTATAGCAGCTGATACAAAACATAAGGTACGCACGCTGAATTGGAGCAGGCATGTTGCACATGTTTGAAGAAATGCAGATATCTCCTGTGCACTTGTGTATATTTCTTTACTGATCTCTTTACACTTAAGCATAGGCAGCCTTTTTCTGGTTCACCTTATTTCCGTGTCAGATTCATCACTTGATGAAGCACACGCCGCAAGTTGTATAAGCAAAGCTCGTCGGTGTGTAGCTGTGATTTATTATTTTGTTTTTCAAAAATTCCTCTGCTGCTAGATATTTGCTCATTGCCCTACCTGGTAACATTCTAATAGTTCTGGAAGTATTAATCAGAAGTTGCGGCTTTACATGAAAGTATTCGGGCCCTCTCATTTTACATTCCGTTTTTTTCTGTGATATATTTCAGATGACTAATGTAAATGAAAAAGACCTCTGGATTGTGCTGTTAGTCAAGGCAGGGCAATAACTACTTCACCTGTTTTGTACAACCACCTTTTGCATAGGGTTGCCAACTGTTTTTGACCTGAATACCCCGGATTTTGGAAGGGCTGCTCAGGTCAAAACTGCCTGCCTGGGTTTCCAAATTAGGAAAAGTGGACAGGACTCTCCTATCTTGACACGGTGATTGGTCAATCACCAATAGCCATGTCACAGGGCCACCCCCTGATGCACAGCCCAACTTTGTGATGTCACCATTTCACCCCGTAACCTATTCTTCCAAACCAACTGTTCTAGATACTTCTGCACTCCAATTTTAAATAGTTACACACATTAATGAAGTTCTCAACCTCTGTGTATTATCCTTTAGGATCAGGTGCTAAGCAGTATATTACCCAACCTGCCATCGGTCAAGAATTCTATACCAAGTCCAAGGACTGCATCACACTGTTAAGGTGAATCATCTTTGCATCATGATGGCTTTATTGGCTCAAACAAAAAGCAGACAAAATGAAGGCAACATTTCGGGCCTTATGGGGCCCTTTATCAGGCTTGATACTTGAACTTGATATCTCAATTTTAAATAGTCTCACTGGTTCTTAACATGAATGTTCTACAATGTCCTAGTTAAAGCTCACATTTCAATTAATTTTTTAGATTTTGATTCACAAGGTATTCATATTTTTCAACCTGCCCCTGACACTAAGCTGCCCCTACTTGACCCGCAATGTCTTCATGCATATGACCCTTCCTGACCTGACCATCGCTGGAGGTGACCAGGTAGTTGGGAGTTAAAATAGACTGTTAAACTAGAATGAAGAACGTTTGGCCCAAAACACATGGAAATACTGCAAGAGAACATGTTTCAGCCTGCTAAAAAAAAAATCCTAGCTAGAGATGTATAGACACAGGTACAGAAGTATAGGTATTAAAAGGGTAGTTAGACGGTCATATAAAAAAAACTTTCAGCAAAATACAGTGGTATGTCTTTAATTTCCCAAGAACATCTGAGTACTGGGGTGTTTTCTGAACAAAGATTTTTAGTCAAGCAGTATTCAGTTGTATGAAATTAAATCAAATGTGAAAAACTGACTGTACCCTTGTAATTTTGCTAATTTGAATGCATTTAACTGCTCAATACTGATTATTGGCAACACCAAATTGGTTGGATTCGCTCGCTAAACCTTGAACTTCATAGGAAGGTGTGTCCAATCATGAGAAAAGGTATTTAAAGTGGCCAATTGCAAGTTGTGCTCCTGTTTGACTCTCCTCTGTAGAGAAACAGCATGGGATCCTCAAAGCAACTCTCAAAAGATCTGAAAACAAAGATTGTTCATTATCATGGTTTATGCTACAAAAAGCTATCTCAGAGGTTTAAACTGTCGGTTTCAATTGTAAGGAATTTAAACCGGAAATGGAAGGCCACAGGCACAGTTGCTGGAAAACCCAGGTCTGGCAGGCCAAGAAAATACAGGAGTGGCATATGCAGAGGATTGAGAATGGTTACAGACAACCCAAAGATCACCTCCATAGACCTGCAAGAACATCTTGCTGCAGATGGTGTATCTGTACATCGTTCTACAATTCAGCGCAATTTGCACAAAGAACATCTGTATTTCAGGGTGATGAGAAAGAAGCCCTTTCTGCACTGACGCCACAAACAGTCGCTTGTTGTATGTAAAAGCTCATTTAGACAAGCCACAGTCATTTTGAAGACAAAAATTTAGGTATTGGGTCATAACAAAAATCGCTTTGCATGGCGGAATAACAACGCATTCCAAAAAACCACCTGCTACCTACTGTCACATTTGGTGGAGGTTCCGTCATGCTGTGGGGTTGTGTGACTAGTTCAGGGACTGTGACCCTTGTTAAAGTCGAGGGTTGGATGAATTCAACCCGATATCAACAAATACTTCAGGATAATATTCAAGCATCAGTCAGAAAGTTGAAGTTACGCAGGGGTTGGATACTCCACCAAGAGAATGACACTAAATAAACTTGGAAATGTACAAAGGCATTTATGCAGAGGGAGAAGTACAATATTCTCAGATGGCCCGTCACAGTCCCCCGACTTGAATATCACGGTTATCTATGGGATGATTTGAAGCAGACTGTCCATGCTCGGCAGCCATCAAAATTAACTGATCTGGAGAGATTTTGTATGGACGAATGGTCAAAAATGCCTCCATCCAGAATCCAGACACTCATCAAAGGCTATAGGAGGCGTCTAGAGGCTGTTACATTTGCAAAAGGAGCTCAACAAGTATTGATGTAATATATCTGTTGGGGTCTCTACTGTTTCCATAGGGCATGTTATATAGTAAAAGGAAGTTGCTACTTTGAAAGCTCAGCCAATGATAAACAAAAATACAAAGAATTAAGAGGGGTTCCCAAACTTTTTCATAAGACTAAGTCATTAAAAGACTGAAGGCCAGACCTGCCTGGACAATGTAATAACGAGAGAGTAATTTGTGGTAGAGTAAGATATTCTTTCTTAGTGCAGATTTTCAAGCAGAATATAACAGATCAGGTCTCTGTATTTTAATAATAGTGAAAAAATTCCATATAACGGGACTTGGCTGACATTGTTTACATGTATTTTACCACATATTGTTTTTGTGGCCAGCGATCCTTCAGTGTAATTATGCTGACTGGTCGAACCAGCAAACGTGCATACCGTAAACGTGCAGCTTACTTGGAGGTTCTTTGTTCCAGTGCAAATCACAAGAAATAACTTTACTGTAGATTGTTTGAGGTCTCGCTCCACAAAGCGTTTCATTATGGCCGTGAGTGATTATTACCCGTGCATGTAACCCCATAAACAAGAGCATTTAATACTTTTGTAGACACATAGCAGACAAGGTGGCTGCGGCAGAAACCATTTACCCCCTTTCTGAGCCAGCAGCTCTTTTCTTGGTTGGGTCTAATGATCAGGTTAGAACAGTCGTTCTGAAATTGTATTGCTAACCCCACCCACAGGGACCAGAAGCCGTGACTGACAGGCCTGGCCCGTTAGTGTGAAATTTAAGGGAAATGCCTTTTTGACCTCCTAGATAATCTGCAAGTCCAGCTAAAAGGTTATTTATGAAGGTTATGAACACTCATTTGCTGCCTTAGATGTTCTTCGGGCAATAACTGACTACACTACAATAACTGATAATACTGATACATCAATGTATTTATGCTTTGAAGGCCTGACCAAACAAGTTGCTTCTCAAATATGGACTTAAGGTGGCCATACACGGGCCGATAAAAGCTGCCGACAGACCGTGGGGCCTCCCGAAGGGCTTCACCGATCGAGATCTGGCCGAAAGTCGGCCAGATCTCGATCGGATGGGACAAAAAATCCCATCGGATCGCGGCTGCATCTATTCGTTGATGCGATCCCGCGATCCGACCGCCCGTTAGGCATCGTTAGGATCTGATCGTTGGGCCCTAGGGCCCACAATCGGATCAGCCCGATATTGGGCATATCGGAGGGAGATCCGCTCGTTTGGCGACATTGCCAAATGAGCGGATCTCTCAGTGTATGGGCACCTTTAGATTGAAAAAAAAGTCTAAAAAAAGCAAACAAAAAAACCCCATAGTTTCTCTGGAACCATGGCCAACAACAAATGGATAAAAATCACAGCCAATTCATAAACTATGCACGTTTAACAAGCTTGGAGTTTCAGGCACTTTGCTTCTGATGGAACACTAGTAATCTGGTAATCTCTAAGGATAGAGAGAATTGTAGTTAATTAATGCCAGTCACAATGGCAAATAGTTGACAGAAAGGCTAGTGTGGTCTGTTTTTGGGTTTAAATCGATGGAAAATGTTATAACACATTTAATGTGATAACCGCATGGCTGAAACTCCAAGCTTGTTAAACTTGCATAGTTTATGAATTGGCTGTGATTTTTATCCATTTTGTTGGCCATGGTTCCAGCAAATTTGGAGCCAGATTGGAAAGCTTCATAGCAAGGAATGTATATAATTGTTGTCTTGGACCAAGCCAACACATTCTAAATCAACAATGACCCACAGTGGTTAACATGCCTGCCTGGCTGCATTGGAGTCTTGAGTTTGTTGCCAATCAGACCACTGTCTACATGAAGTTTGTGTGTAATCCTTTTTTTTAGAGTAGGCTTCCTCTGTATGGGAGTTTCCTTCTATATTTCTATTCTACCATTTTATCCAGCATTGCTTTCTGAGGTACCATTCTTGACCATCTTATTGACCCCTGTTTCAACCAATTTCAGTCCTTTGTAATACCGTGAATGATGACTGAAACCTCCCTGTTTCACATCACAATTTATTTTTGTCTGGCTAAACAAAATGCATGGTGAAATTAGAGCACAGATTCACAAACAAAATGCAATTTTCACAGCAAATCTTTATCGGGCCAAAACAATCCCTCCTCCCTTGGTACAAATGCTCACTTTAACCGCATGGGAAGAAATTGGAGAAGGCTTGGTGTTATCCACTTGGATGCAGTTGTGCCAAGAAATGTTATCACTCCAAGGCCCCTCATGGGGATGATGAATCGGTGACCTGCCAGTGGCTAAACAGGTCATTTACTGGAGAAATTTGTATCTGCAAAACAATTCAGAACCAAGACCTTATTATGTACAGTAACTGTTGCCTCCATGCTTGAGCTTACCTGGGAAGGATCAGGAACTGCTTTATGGGCATGTTTTGAAAGAACCTGGGTTCAAGATGCATTCATTTGTTCAAATAATGAATGTTAAGAGATTTGTGACTCGCTTACCTGTACATACTGGATAATGCCTGCCTTAATCATCTCCAAGAACCAAGTTTAAAGTCAACAGCTACTGTAGGCAGGATCTAATGCATGGGTGGTAGTGAAGAGCGAAGCAAAGATGGTGGTGGGTTCTGCACTGTACCATGTATAAACCATAGAGAAGAAACCTTTCCTACAGTCCTCAGCTAGTGAGATGCATGAGACAGTCATGTAATTGTGAAATAGAATTCACAGGCATCTCAGTGTGCATTCCCTAGATGTCTGAAGTAATTTCTTGGGGACACCTGTAAATGCACATGCGATACCAGTTACAACACTGCAACAAATGTCATGTGCATTTAACGAATGTGCTTGTATTTACATCAGAACTATGACTTTAATATATCGTTTACGATGGATAGGAATTCCAAGTTCTTGCAGATGAAATAGGAAGTCCTTACTCTACACTCACAAACAAAACCTGGAATCATCCCTGTTTCCATTAACCATAAAATATATCACTCTAACGTCTTTCTCTTCACATTAGTTGCTCTGTTGTAGAACCACCAGACAAGTAGTCAGCACAACGATTTTCACTCCTTATGGGGGTGGTGCACGTTCTTCAATGGCTACTTTCCATCGGCATCACAAGTCAGCAAGTATTTTTGAACAGCACCACTAAACTTTTTATCTTTAAAAAGCCTTTATTTGTGCTTTCAAGGGCATCAAAGCAACGTTTCAGGCCATGCGGCCTTTTATGAAGCTTGATAAACGGCCGCATGGCCTGAAACGTTGCTGCGATGCCTTTGAAAGCGCAGATAAAGGCTTTTTAAAGATAGAGTTTGGTGGTGCTATTCAAAAATACTTGTAGAACTAGAACAGTGACAGCATGTTAAATAACGTTGAAGAATTGCTTTTCTATATTTAAGTTGTGTTTTTTCTTGAACTCTCTGCTTGAGTTTTATTTTTGTGTCCTGTTTTTATTGTTTTGTTATATAAAAGTCTTTCTTACAAAAAAAGTACGAGGATTGTTGAACAGAGTATTGATGACTGACATTGTGTGACCAAAACTGAGGCTTTAAGGGCCACTTTTTTGGAATGGATGCATGTTATTGATGATATTTGGTAAATCTTTGTACAACAATGCTTGATCAGCTGCCTGTGTTCCCCAGTACAGGTTTGGGATCTGTTATCCAGAAAGCTCCGAAATACGGAAAGGCTGTCTCCTATAGGGGCAAATTCGCAAAAGCGCGAAGTGCCTAACGCTAGCGCAAATTGGCCAGCGTGACGTCATTTTGTTACTTTGCCGATTTGCGATTTAACGGGTGCTGGTGTAAATTCACTAGCAAAGTGGACCTACTCTACCGCTACTTCGCACCCTTACGTCAGGCGGAGTTGCGCTATGGCGAAGGGACAATGTAACTACGCTAATTCACTAACTTGCGCCTTTTACTGAACGTTACCTCTTGCGCCAGACTTGCCTTCGCCACCTCAGACCAGGCGAAGTGCAATAGAGTAGATAGGGATTGCTTCAAAAATTTAAATTTTTTTCTAAGTCCCAAAAAACGCTGGTGTCTTTTCCTTTTTTAAGGGTGATAGGCTGAAAAAGATTGTAAATTTTTTTGGGGGCACCCTCCTTCCCCCCTACGTTTCCTAACATATGGTAACCTAACTATACAGTGGGCACATGTATAGGGCAACATGTCAATTCTACTTTACTTGGCGCCGTATGCAATTTAGGCATCACTAGCGTAACTTCGCTTTGCTTGATGAATTAACGGTAGCGGAACTTCGCTACCGTTTGCCTCCCTGAGCGCAACTTCAGATTTTAGTGAATTAGTGGCACCCTGGCAAAACTTTGCCTGGTGAAGCCTGCGCTAGGGCAAGTCCGCAGGTTAGTAAATTTACCCCATAGACTCCATTATAATCAAATAATCCAGATTTTTAAAAATTTTAAATAATAAACCAGCAGCTATTGCTGGTCTACATCTCCCAGCACGATTTAAACTATGGTTATAAAGTTGTATTTTGGCAACATCTTGGGCCTCAGGTAATGTCACTCTAACAGGTGAAATCTTTATTGGATTTTAGTTTAATTTTGCATGATTATGCAGTGAATTAAATATCAGTTGATGCAATACCTTCCCATAGAGAGTGCAGCACTCCATTAGAGCACAAGTCTTAGTTGTGTGCACTTAGCAGCAGTTATGTCTCGTTCACACTGACCCCTTGTCTAATCTCTCTCTCTGTGTAAATTGGAAGAACTTTTGGAAATAAGAATCGTATACATTTGACCCATTCTGTCTTCCTCAGAGAACTTAAAAAAAAAAAAAAATCTGAATTATTTAGTATGATACTTTCATGTGTTCAGTTTTAATATAGTGGAGCTGTCAAAGGCAATTAATATATTTTGGGCATTTTTTGCTCATCAGTTCTAATGTATATCAAGCGTAGTTTGTGTACTATTCAGCCATTCCAGTGCAAAACCTTCCCAGATTGTGGTCTTTGGCTGCGGTTCGTTTTTAAATCATTTAATGGGATCCATGCCGAGAGGATTGGCTATTGGTTACGGAAAGCCGTCCAGCCATTCGAATGTTTTTCATTTACTTTAGAACAAGTGGCTGATGAAAATGAATCCAGTTGAAAGTGGGATTTTTTTTTTTTTGGGCTAAACCGTATTATGTTCAAAAGGCAGATTGCATCGTTTGGAATATTTGAGTGTAATTTTCAGAGCAAGAATTGATGATTTTGGAATGTGACAGATTTTTCCATGTTCTGTTTATTCATCTCTGTAACAGTCAAGGAAGCCTTTCCCTTTTACAGGCACTGGAAGCGTATCGCAAGCTCATGGGTATTCTCTTGGGCTGTAATGTATCGTTTATAGATCTTCAATTACATTTTCCAGTTTTACCAGATTTTATTTTGTACCTCTGTCTATTAAGAAAACTGTAGATTCACTTTATTTATAACACAGAATGCTCAGTGTTTTGTCCTCAAAGTACAACAATTAACAGAAATAAACATTCTACAAACAATGGAGCAAAGAAATCGGCTTTAAAGAATAACTTAGGGGGCGCTGTGGAGGCAGATGAGAAAAGGGTAAGTCTTTCAGGCAGGGACTGGCTGTGCACACAAGGAACTTAACGGCAGGGCAGGAACAGGGAGAAGACAACGTAGAAACAAAACTGGATGGGGAGTAGACTGGATAGGGATAAGGACGGTGCGGGCGTAGTTCAGATCAGGAGACAGGAGCAGATTGGTAGGATAGAGCAGGACGGTGCGGGAGTAGATCGGGAGCAGACTGAAAGGATAGGACAGGAGGACTGGATAGCAGGAAAGGAAAAGATAAGGGTCAGGCTTAGGAGACGAGATTAAGACAGGAAGAGGAAAGAAAGGGCAAGGTGCAAAGTAAGGTCAAGACAAGGTCAGGATTAAAGGGAGGAGCAGAGCAAGATTCGGAATAGTGAGGCAGACAAGGCGGGGCAAGGTCAAGGAAAGGTTAAGGCAAGATAAAGGTCAAAACAGGACTGGAATCTTGAGTAGGAGCAGGGAAGGTTTAAAGCAAGACAGGATAAGAGCAAGGCAAGGTAACAAGGATAGGTTCAGGGTAAATGTAGAACATGTCAGAGAAGGGATCAGGCAAGACAAGTGTCACGAGCGCTCGACGGCGCAGCTTTTCACGGTACGGCTCTCCTCTGCAGCGTCGGATCCAAGATGGCGGCGCCCAGGATCTCCACGTTGCGCCGGGGCGATGATGTCATCGGCGCCAAATTCAAAATAAAAGGACGCCCAAGATGACGGTTCAATGCCCGTCCCTTACAACAAGACAGAAAAGGAAGCTGGCTAGAACAGGAACCTTAGCTAGGGACAACGAATCCCAGCAGAGCCTGACACTGGCATCAACTTGCAAAGTCTCCCATAGACAAGCAGCTATTGGCATCCAAATTCGTCCACTCAGATGCAGTCGTGCTGTAGATGTGGTCTTTAGTCAGTGGTGAACCTGTGTGGACCCCTCCATGTTGACCAATAACGGAACATATGGGGTCCACCTAATTTGTTCTACCGTGTCATGGTGGATCCCATAAATTAGTTAATTAATTGGGTTTGCTGGACTGAAGCTCAACACAGAAGATGATACAGCACTTAGTGTGATTGAGATGCAGTTGGGATGGAATGCAAACAAGAAAAGGGGGCCAAGATCAGGGCTCATGAAATGTATCTAGTGTTTAATTACAGAATGAGGTCAGAGGGTGTCAAAGCATGTGAGAATGTGCACTAACACAGATAAATTCACAGAGGAATGCATGCCTTGGCATCTGCTGAAGTCTATTAGGCACGTGCCTAACACAATGCACAGCATTCACGGTAGCCTTAAATTCTTCTCTCCTTAGGAAACCTTTAGCTAGCAGAAGGTTATTCAAGATACCTTTGCATGAAAAGCAAGCATAAAGGAGAAAATGGACGTGGGTTAGAACTCAAGCAGATTCAGGATCGAATATAGACCAAATCAAGACCTAATTTAGGTGTCTGACATCCTGTTATATCCAGAGAACAATGATGCCATAACATTCCCAAGCTGGCAAGAACACGTTCCCGGGAGCATCCAAACCAGTGCATTTGCCCAGCTGGAAGGCCCGTATTATATTCTTCCCACACTAAGGTGCCTCGGCAATGCCTTCTAACCATATTCAATAAACAGAGAAGAAACTAGGAATGCACCGAATCCAGGATTCGGTTCGAGATTCGGCCAGGATTCTACCTTTTTCAGCAGGATTCGGATTCGGCCGAATCCTTCTGTCTGGCCAAACCGAATCCAAATCCAAATTTGCATATGCAAATTAGGGGCAGGGAGGGAAATCACGTGACTTTTTGTCACAAAACAAGGAAGTTTAAAAAATTTCCCTTTCCCATCCGTAATTTGCATATGCAAATTAGGATTCGGATTCGGTTCGGTATTCGGCCGAATCTTATGTGAAGGATTCGGGGGTTTGGCCGAATCCAAAATATTGGATTCGGTGCATCCCTAGAAGAAACTCTCAACATATCTGTATCACAGGCCAAGATATTTATATAAATGCTCTTCGCAGATAATAATGTGAACTATTCTGCGTTGCCCAGTAAGAAAATATCCCCATGGAACTTCTAGGGATAAGTTTGCCATGGATAGTGCCCCATCCAATTTTCACTCATTAAAGGGATCCTGTCATCGGAAAACATGTTTTTTTCAAAAAGCATCAGTTGATAGTGCTGCTCCAGCAGAATTCTGCACTGAAATCAGTTTCTCAAAAGAGCAAACAGATTTTTTTATATTCAATTTTGAAATCTGACATGGGGTTAGACATATTGTCAATTTCCCAGCTGCCCCTGGTCCTGTGACTTGTGCCTGCACTTTAGGAGAGAAATGCTTTCTGGCAAGCTTCTGTTTTTCCTTCTCAATGTAACTGGATGTGTCTCAGTGAGAAATAGGTTTTTACTATTGAGTGTTTTTCTTAGATCTACCAGGCAGCTGTTATCTTGTGTTAGGGAGCTGTTATCTGGTTACCTTCCCATTGTTCTGTTGTTTAGCTGCTGGGGGGGGAAAGGGAGGGGGGTGATATCACTCCAACTTGCAGTACAGCAGTAAAGAGTGATTGAAGTTTATCAGAGCACAAGTCACATGACTGGGGCAGCTGGGAAACTGACAATATGTCTAGCCCCATGTCAGATTTCAAAATTAAATATAAAAAAATCTGTTTGCTCTTTTGAGAAAAGGATTTCAGTGCAGAATTCTGCTGGAGCAGCACTATTAACTGATTCATTTTGAAAAAATTTTTTTTCCCATGACGGTATCCCTTTAACCTAGAAGTTTTTACTTCACTCACTGCTCTGGCTATTTTCCTGTTTGTCCACTAAAAATAAATCATAGTTATAGGAGCTAATAAAGAGCCCCATTTGTCAGGCCATATCCCTTTCTGGTTTCTTCTAATGGGATTATAACACAATAGGAGGCCTATGGGAAGCAATAAAGAAACTTGACACCAGCCATGTACACATGAGACAAGAATGAAGTTTCAAGCTGAGCCAGTGTAAAAGTCTGTGGATGAAATGAGAATATATTCACATTTGTCTTTTAATATTTTCCATATTTTATTCTCTCCGTAGAGAGAATAAAAAAATAATAAAGGTGTAACTGCCCATAAACATCTGCACGGCAGACAGCGGCAACTGATTCATTTACATTATTAAAGGGTGAAAATGTAGCTTTACTGTAAATCATAAATAATTCTGGGGCACAGCTTTAAATATGTATATAATATTTGCACATAATAATAATATGCATATAATATCAAAAACCCAGGGACTTTCCAGTATAAGGGAATCATAGAATAAAGTTGGCTTAGAAATCTTCTGCGTTTGAAGCCCACGGGAGCCGCGGCAAGTCGGTCTGATTTTCACAATGACTCGTTCTCTGTTTCCTGCCTAGACTTTAAAAGGATTTTGATCTGTGCCATGAAAGGATGGGAATCTCTCTGTTCTGTTTCCACCCAATCTCCAGGAGTTTTTAATCAAATTTTTCTTCTTTTATAAAAGTCGTATTCATTACTGTGAATATTCATGTTGTTTCGTGACTCACATTTGGCAGAGAAAATTCACGTACCACATAAGATACTTGTTAAATTGTTACAGTTCAATTATTTTTTTTTTTTCCCGAAGACCAGAGTGAAATTCAGAAAACATATTAAAAATATTTAAAAAGGTGCAAGGGTACACCAAACCATAAGAATTAAATTTATTTATCAGAAACTATTATTCTATAGATGATCATCCACTACTGTCTGCATAGACCCAATTTTCATTTTATCCTCTCCCATAATAGTCTCTGGGAACAGACTGTGCCTATAGTAACAGTGGATAATAGTCTCTGGGAACAGACTGTGCCTATAGTAACAGTGGATAATAGTCTCTGGGAAGGGAGTGTGACTGTGGGATAGCAGGTATAGTAGGGAGAGATGGTGCCTATAGTAACAGTGGATAATAGTCTCTGGGAAGGGAGTGTGACTGTGGGATAGCAGGTATAGTAGGGAGAGATGGTGTCTATAGTAACAGTGGGATAATAGTCTCTGGGAAGGGAGTGTGACTGTGGGATAGCAGGTATAGTAGGGAGAGATGGTGTCTATAGTAGCAGTGGATAATAGTCTCTGGGAAGGGAGTGTGACTGTGGGATAGAAGGTATAGTAGGGAGAGATGGTGTCTATAGTAACAGTGGGATAATAGTCTCTGGGAAGGGAGTGTGACTGTGGGATAGCAGGTATAGTAGGGAGAGATGGTGTCTATAGTAGCAGTGGATAATAGTCTCTGGGAAGGGAGTGTGACTGTGGGATAGAAGGTATAGTAGGGAGAGATGGTGCCTATAGTAACAGTGGGATAATAGTCTCTGGGAAGGGAGTGTGACTGTGGGATAGCAGGTATAGTAGGGAGAGATGGTGTCTATAGTAACAGTGGATAATAGTCTCTGGGAAGGGAGTGTGACTGTGGGATAGCAGGTATAGTAGGGAGAGATGGTGTCTATAGTAACAGTGGGATAATAGTCTCTGGAAGGGAGTGTGACTGTGGGATAGCAGGTATAGTAGGGAGAGATGGTGTCTATAGTAGCAGTGGATAATAGTCTCTGGAAGGGAGTGTGACTGTGGGATAGAAGGTATAGTAGGGAGAGATGGTGCCTATAGTAACAGTGGATAATAGTCTCTGGGAAGGGAGTGTGACTGTGGGATAGCAGGTATAGTAGGGAGAGATTGTGCCTATAGTAACAGTGGATAATAGTCTCTGGAAGGGAGTGTGACTGTGGATAACAGTATAGTAGGGAGAGATGGTGCCTATAGTAACAGTGGATAATAGTCTCTGGGAAGGGAGTGTGACTGTGGGATAGCAGGTATAGTAGGGAGAGATGGTGCTATAGTAACAGTGGATAATAGTCTCTGGGAAGGGAGTGTGACTGTGGGATAACAGGTATAGTAGGGAGAGATGGTGTCTTTAGTAACAGTGGATAATAGTCTATGGGAAGTGAGTGTGACTGTGGGATAACAGGTATAGTAGGGAGAGATGGTGCCTATAGTAACAGTGGATAATAGTCTCTGGGAAGGGAGTGTGACTGTGGGATAGCAGGTATAGTAGGGAGAGATGGTGTCTATAGTAACAGTGGGATAATAGTCTCTGGGAAGGGAGTGTGACTGTGGGATAGCAGGTATAGTAGGGAGAGATGGTGTCTATAGTAGCAGTGGATAATAGTCTCTGGGAAGGGAGTGTGACTGTGGGATAGAAGGTATAGTAGGGAGAGATGGTGTCTATAGTAACAGTGGGATAATAGTCTCTGGGAAGGGAGTGTGACTGTGGGATAGCAGGTATAGTAGGGAGAGATGGTGTCTATAGTAGCAGTGGATAATAGTCTCTGGGAAGGGAGTGTGACTGTGGGATAGAAGGTATAGTAGGGAGAGATGGTGCCTATAGTAACAGTGGGATAATAGTCTCTGGGAAGGGAGTGTGACTGTGGGATAGCAGGTATAGTAGGGAGAGATGGTGTCTATAGTAACAGTGGATAATAGTCTCTGGGAAGGGAGTGTGACTGTGGGATAGCAGGTATAGTAGGGAGAGATGGTGTCTATAGTAACAGTGGGATAATAGTTCTCTGGGAAGGGAGTGTGACTGTGGGGATAGCAGGTATAGTAGGGAGAGATGGTGTCTATAGTAGCAGTGGATAATAGTCTCTGGGAAGGGAGTGTGACTGGTGGGGATAGAAGGTATAGTAGGGAGAGATGGTGCCTATAGTAACAGTGGGATTAATAGTCTCTGGGAAGGGAGTGTGACTGTGGGATAGCAGTATAGTAGGGAGAGATTGGGTGCCTATAGTAACAGTGGATAATAGTCTCTGGGAAGGGAGTGTGACTGTGGATAACAGGTATAGTAGGGAGAGATGGTGCCTATAGTAACAGTGGAAATAGTCCTCTGGGAAGGGAGTGTGACTGTGGGATAGCAGGTATAGTAGGGAGAGATGGTGCCTATAGTAACAGTGGATAATAGTCTCTGGGAAGGGAGTGTGACTGTGGGATAACAGGTATAGTAGGGAGAGATGGTGTCTTTAGTAACAGTGGATAATAGTCTATGGGAAGTGAGTGTGACTGTGGGATAACAGGTATAGTAGGGAGAGATGGTGCCTATAGTAACAGTGGATAATAGTCTCTGGGAAGGGAGTGTGACTGTGGGATAGCAGGTATAGTAGGGAGAGATGGTGCCTATAGTAACAGTGGGATAATAGTCTCTGGGAAG
The DNA here is from genome assembly GCF_017654675.1 of Xenopus laevis. Taxonomy (NCBI): domain Eukaryota; kingdom Metazoa; phylum Chordata; class Amphibia; order Anura; family Pipidae; genus Xenopus; species Xenopus laevis. The sequence goes on from NC_054384.1 coordinate 7,722,379, forward strand.
GGAGTGTGACTGTGGGATAGCAGGTATAGTAGGGAGAGATGGTGCCTATAGTAACAGTGGATAATAGTCTCTGGGAAGGGAGTGTGACTGTGGGATAACAGGTATAGTAGGGAGAGATGGTACCTATAGTAACAGTGGATAATAGTCTCTGGGAAGGGAGTATGACTGTGGGATTGTGTAAAAGACTGTGGGATTGTGTAAAAGGGTGCTTGCTCTATTCTTATCTATCCTGTTTGGGGTCGGTACTATAAGTGGCATATGGCTGGTGGCTTTGGAAAATGCCATGTGCCTTAAAGCTGGCCACAGAGGTGCAAATTTTAGCCTTGTATCCGACGAACGATCAGACACTGCAATCTCCCAACCTGCCACTAACCATTCAGGTTAAATAAAGTACCGTATATACTCGAGTATAAGCCGACCCGAGCATAAGCCGAGGTACCTAATTTTACCTACAAAAACTGGGAAAACTTATTGACTCTAGTATAAGCCTAGACACAACTACAGCCCTGTCTCCCAGCAGCGCACATTCTGCCAAAGCGACCCCCCCAGCGATCAACCGGACTTCTTTGCAAAGTTGATGGTGACAGAGAATTGCCAAACGGATTACTGTGTGCATTGTCCCACTGTCCCACTACCATGTGCAGAGGGCGCTGTTTGATATTGCCATCACTGTTAATCTTTCATATAACCAACAGAGGGCGCTGTGTGATATTGTAGTCACTGTTATTCTTTCATATAACCAACAGAGGGCGCTGTGTGATATTGCAGTCACTGTTATTCTTTCATATAACCAACAGAGGGCGCTGTGTGATATTGCAGTCACTGTTATTCTTTCATATAACCAACAGAGGGCATTGTGGGATATTGCAGTCTCTCCCCAAGTGAACTGTTGGTATAGGAATGATTAAAAGTGACTGCAATCTCAGCTACTCGGGTCGGGTACCACTGACCCGAGTATAAGCCGAGGTAGACTCTTTCAGCACATTTTGGATGCTGGAAAACTCGGCGGGTATATACGGTAGTAAAAGAACAAATCAGACAATGTTCTGGCTGTGACAGCAATCGCAATAAAGTTATGTCTGACAGATAGCAGTGACAGTCAGGCAATACATGCAGAGATATTATCGTTAGCTGACACATCTTCTAACCTGTCCGATCGACTAAAAGACTGATTGCGAATGACGTGTGAGCCGTCCCGCGGGTCAGGCTGGTTTGGGCCGACTGCAGTACGTTCTCGGGCTGCAGGCGGGTTTGGGCTGAACTTTAGCCTCCATTCTTCCACTCCGCAGCCTTTTTATGCCCTACTTCCGCCTCTCTGTGCGTCTTTTCACAACGTCACGGTTGGGCCAGGTGGGGTATAAAAAGATGGGAGCAAGTCGTGTTGGGGTCGGAGTGGGCTAGAGGGCAGCAGGTTAGGGTCGGGTGCTGGTTGAGTTGCTCTCAACCTGCACATTGCTACCGATTGCCATGAAAAATATTGGGAAGATCCACAGACAATTTTTGTGCAACTTTCTTTGCTTCTATGGTCAGCTTATTTTGTTATTTAGCATTTTATTCAGCACCCCCCCCCCCCCCGCATTTGAAAGCTGGAACGAGTCAAAAGAAAAAGGCAAATAATTAAAAAAAAAAAAAAATTAATAATAATAAAGACCAATTGAAAAGCTGCTTAGAATAGGCCATTCTATAAGACCTACTAAAAATGAACCACCCCTTTAAGTTCTACGCCCAGTCTATAAAATGGCTATATTGCTGAATTTTTTGGAGAACCATTGGTTTTTATGATCTTTATCATAGTTATTGGCGAATGCTAAAGCGCCAAATTGAAACAACCACTCCGTACACTGTCAGAGGGCTGTGTGTTTTTTGTGTTTTTTTGTTTTTGTGTGCTACAATAACCGCTTTGAAATGATGTACTTAATTCTATAAAATAAACATGCGACTCTGGTGATCCCACGTGCAGTCAGTGATTTCTTTGCATGAAAGTAACGCGTTCAATGAGAAACACATTTGACACACTGGCCGATCTCTCAACCACGTCGGATCCCTTTCCAGGAATGCCAGTCGTTGCTCAGCGCAGATAAATACTACAAGCGATTCTTTATCCGAAAGAAAAGTTTGGCATTGATTTACCCTCTCCCTCCCCTGTTCTTGGTCCGACATCTGGAAGCAGTGTTGGTGGTACTGTTTGTGAGATCAGATACCCACATGGGACAGCTGGAAGCCTCTGGCTTTGCATAGGATGCTGGGAATTGTAGTTCTCCAACATCCAGAGCGTTTACAGTTGCTCACCCTGGCCTATGTTTATAGACCGATTTCGTTCGTGTCTGAATCCACTCTCAGGGGGTCATTTATGTCACAATTCGCAGATTGCGAATATTTATGCGCACACTCTGAGACTCAATTACGCCACAATTACACGGATAAAATATTCGCAAATAATTTTTTAAACTGCGAATTTAAGTTACTGTCAACGCTATTTTCGCGCACAACAACCTCACACATTGGGTGCGCTCGCGCAAACTCCTGTCTCATTTGCGCGCCATTTGCAAAAATGTATTCACAATGCGAATTCGCTAAAACCGGAAAGATGGGCAGAGCAGTGCAATATATTTGCATTCAGGAAAAACATGCGCAATACAACCATTTGCGAAAAATATGAGCTGCGCGAACTTTATAAATGACCCCCCACAGTCTGTATATCAGAAGATCATCCTTCCAAATATCCGTGCTGCGCGTTATGTTGGACGCAACATACGCGTGGTCATTTATTAAAATCGTGACGTGCCTGGGAATAGGAACTCTCTTTTGCACAAGGTGCAGTACAACTGAAATAACCAGGTCCTTTTAGTACAGGTATAGGTCCCCTTATCCGGAAATACGTCATTCAGAAAGCTCAGAATAAGAGGATGGCTATCTCGCTGAGGGGCAAATTCACTAAGATTCGTAGTTGCGCCAGGCGTAACTTCGCCGAACTTCGCCACACTACGCCAGGCGTAGTTTCGCCAGCGCTTCGCAAATTCACTAAAATCCGAAGTTGCGCTCAGGGGTAGCGTAAGGTTCCGAAGTTGCACTAGCGTTGCTTCGCTAAGTAAAGCGAAGTTACGCTAGCGAAGGCTAATTTGCATACGGCGCCAAATTCAAATTTCAATGGAGGAATACGTATCGGCACTACAAATGGCTAGAAAAGCTTCAAAACATCAAATAAAATGTTTATTTTGCCCTACACATGTGCCCACTGTATAGTTAAGTTGCCATGAGTCAGGAAATATAGGGGGGAAGGAGGGGAGCCCCAAAAAATTTTTCGATCTTTTTCAGCCTATCACCCATAATGTAGAAAACACTCCAGCGTTTTTTGTGAATTAGAAAAAATGTTGTCTTTTTTTGAAGCAATCCCTATCTACTCTGTTGCGCTTCGCCTGGTCTGAGGTGGCGAAGGAAGTCTAGCGTAAAAGGTAGCGTTCAGTACACTGCGTGCGTTAGTCAATTTGCGTAGTTACATCGCTAGCGAAACTTCGCCAGGCGTAAGGGTGCGAAGTAACACTAGCGAAACTACGCCAGCGTTAGTTAGTGAATTTGCGCAGTAACGAAAATGCCAAACGCTAGCGAAGTAACGCTAGCGTTCGGCGCTTAGTGAATTTGCCCCTTAGACTCTATATTTTAAACAAATCATTCAAATTTTAAAACCTGATTTCCTTTTTAAGGAATAATTATTATTCATAATAAAACAAAGATTTAATCAACACTTACTGAAGGTAAAATATCGCCCGTAGACTCCATTATGATCAAATATTCCTAATTTCCTCAAACCCTCTTTCTCTGTAATAATAAAAGTCGCTTGTACTTGATCCCAACTAAGATAGAATTAATCCTTATTGGAAGCAAAATCAGCCTATTGAGTTTATTTCATGTTTACTTGATTTTCTAGTAGACTAAGGATCCAAGAAATGTAAAAAGATTCAAATTATGGAAAGATCCATTATCTGGAAAACCCCAGATCTGGATAACAGGTCCCATACCTGTACAAAAAAATTTTTGATCTTAAAAAAAAAAAAATACAATTATAAATAATTCAGTTCATTTTCTGTAATGGATTATTTTTAGTGATGAGTGTATCGGTCTCGTGAATTTTTCAGCAAAACGGTTTTGTTGCGTGACAATTTTTTTTCGTTTTGCGTCATTTTTTTTAGCAAACAATGGCCATTTTTTCTGCATTTGTCGCATGTCTTTTTGTTTTGTCACGTGCCATTCTTTTTTTTTTATTGTTGCCCAAAGTGGAACAAGCAAATTTTTGCAGCAGTTTTGCGATATTTTCCTCGGCGCCGAAACCCCTGAAGTTTGCCGCAAATCTGAACATGGCGAAATTTTTCGCTCTTCGCTAATTATTTTGTGATTATAAAGAGAGTGTTAGTCGACACATAAGGATAACACTGGGGCTTTATAAACTCATTATTTTGCACCAATGTTTACACTTGGATTATTTGTATACAATACTTTACACATCTTTATAAGTAGCCCCTTAGTGGGCAATATGTAGAATTGTGTGACTTGTTTTAGTAATGCACCTATACCCGCTGGTGTTTTTGTTTCCCTTAAAGGAGAAGGAAAGGTTAAAACTAAGTAAGCCTTATCAGAAAGGTCCATCTAAATATACCAGTAAACTCCCAAAGTAGTGCTTCTCTGAGTCCCCTGTCAAAAGAAACACTGCATTTCTTTCCTTCTATTGTGTACTCATGGGCTTCTGTATCAGACTTCCTGCCTTCATCTTAAACCTCATTGCCCTGGGCAAGAGCATGCTCAGTTTGCTCCTTTTCCCCACCCCCCTCCCTTTTCTACTGTAATCTGAGCCCAGAGCAGGGAGAGACTCAGGCAGGAAGTGATGTCACACCACATTAATACTGCAGCTGCTATCCTAAACAAACAGAGTTTCTAGAGCTATTTACTCGGGTATGGTAAAACATTCTACAGAATAAATATAACATTCTAGCTTGCACTATTGCAGCTAATCTATTGCCAATAAAATGCCTCCGTAGCTTTCCTTCTCCTATAAGTGTCACTCTACGGCGATATTATTTTTCACTACATTATCGTCTGGATGAGGAACACGTGTTTTCTATTTGAGACAAGGCTGCTTTTTCAGTATATAGTAATGCGACTTGGCTCAGCACAAAGCAATCTTTTCTGCCTTTCCAAATATTTTGCTTTATTAAATGACAAATGAATTGCCTGTAACTGCCTTGTGTTTACACTCCCTGCTTGTTGGTTTAGGCTTAAAGATTTTGAGATCAACCTGAGACTTTTAAGAAGAAGTTTTAAGTTTAAATCACGTGGCTAACCTATTTTCATCCAGTGTTTAAAGTAAGATGGCAGCAGGGGGAAATTTAATGTTTCTGGCAATGTTTATCTTCCCGGTTGTGCCAAGACCCTTCTCAAATATTCACAGAATGTAGGGCGGCCAAATCCTTGGAACCAAATGTACTGGCTAGACCGGGACGTGGTGGCCATGTTGGAATTATAGATTTGATACAAAGTATTGTTCAGGAAAATAAGAGAAATTCACAGTTGATTAATTACATAAGTAATGAAGGATGTGAGTTGGCACTAAGGGTTTTGTTGGCATCCCTATACCATGTAAATGGGAAAACACTCCACAATACCTACTTGTTGGATGACCATACTGGGAAATTCTTGAACTGTGTACAGATGTACTTAATTTCTTAAACTTTTTTAAGCTCATGCTTATTTTCGGACCAGGACAGACAGGGAAATTGTAGGTACTCCATGTTTGTTCCTTGCGAGGTAGATAATTTGATTTCTTTATGCACAGATAATTCCCACTGCATAATAGACCCCTGTTTATCAATGCAATGGTGATTTGATTATCCACCTCGCAAGAACCAAACATGGAGTAGCCTCAATTTGCCTTCTTTTCCTGTGTAAAGGTGGCCATAGACTTAAAGATCCGCTCGTTTGGCGACATCGCCAAACGAGCGGATCTTTCCCCGATATGCCACTAAACTGCGTGGCTATATCGGGGGTAATTCGAGCGTTCGGCCGTATGGCCGAACGATCGAATTACGATGCGCCAAGCGGCTCCGACGGGTCGGTCGGGTAAAAATCCAAACTTCCCGATCGATATCGTGGCCAGATATCGATCGGGATGATCCGTCGGAAGCCCCCATACACGGGCAGATAAGCTGTCAAATCGGTCCAAACGACCGATATCGGCAGCTTTATCTGCCCGTGTATGGCCACCTTAACTCAAAAAATAATATAAATCGTAGACTGTTCATGATTAAAACAATAGGGAAAATGTATGATCACGACAAACCCAATTCATTGCACTCATTTTGAACAAGGCGGAATATGCTCCTTTAAGGATGAAATCAGTAAGGCTCCACCTACGGTAGGAATAAAACTGCAATTACAGTAAATTACATTTTTGGCATCTTTGAAGGATTTTATACTGCTGGCCATGCAAATGTTTTGGACTATCAATGGGGGAGGCAGGTGCATTGGTAATTTTTGAATGTCCATGATTTATTAGGTGGAACCTCTTTCTCCAGCACCAACACCTCCGCTCCATCCTTCCCCCGGCTTCATATATCATTGAATGAATCTTAGAGATGATTTTAGATGATACTGAGCAACAGTAATTTGATTTCTCCTGTGTTAAGATAGGGACTTTATTGTGCAATGCTCTGACAGGTGAAACAAATGGAATTTTGGCTTTATCTAAGTAAAATAATATATTTTCTTATCACTCTGTGATTCCAGATAAATGCATGAACTCCAGCAAAAAAATGTATTTTGGCCTCAGCTTGGGTCATTAACACTTGCCGATGGATGTTATCAATGGTCCTCCCACACGGCCTAACCCTGTAACTTCTAAGCACCTTCTCGTTATGTTTTCTAGTTAAAGGGACACTAACGGAATATGCAGTGGTAACTTGGAGCAAATGGAAACCTGCTGGAATCTTTAAAAATTGACATTTCTGTAAAATCCCAGACAACTCATTCAGTTGAGCTTGTGTGAAAACAAAACATAAGAATGTAAACAACCACAGATTGAAAGGAAGCCAAGGTATCTTATTTGTGCTCACAGGGACCATATCCGTGCCCCCTTAGGCTCACAGTGTTATGCACCCCCTCCCACACCTGGTTCTATTGTCAAGTGATTGAATCTGGGACTTGATGCCCCTCTGCTTTCCAGAGATCTTCTAGTCCCACAATCCATCATATACCAATGAAATAATGGTTGAGTTGGGGTTCATGTTCGAAGTACCTTGGTCAGTTATAATCTGTGGAATCGGGTATATTTATCAACAATATATATTTTTTTGAACTTTAGATCGTTTATTCATCTTTTCTACATAAGTGCAACTGGAAGAGTTCATGAGTTCAAGGGTGGGGGTGCATTTTTCCTTTGAGGTCAGGAGCAGACCTGAAGGAGTCTAAGGCAGAAGTATTTAAATAAGAGTGGTGTAGCCATATCCCACCTCCTTCAATATTTTTGGCTTCTGGTTTACCACATAATGTATAGAGGGGGCAGGCTCTGGTGATTGATCCTGAAGCAGCCAGCCAAATTTCTTGTTGTGAGATATGGAAACAAAATTTTTATACATAAATTATACAGAGATTTTTTTTTTTTTTAGTTTTTAAAATGTGTAGACGTTCATATAGTATTGCTTACTATTCAGTAATATTCAGAAACATTACTTGGTAGCTTCTTTTGTGACATTGGCATTGATACGAATACGAAACCCGTTGCCAGAGGTTTGCTTGGAGGAACTGAGGTTTGGCTGAAGCTGATGGACTTGTCAAACTGACCTGGAATGAACCACTGTGACCCAAGTTAAAATAATGTCTAGTAACAGAGGCCTCGTTAATCCTTTCAAAGATTGTGTTTTTGTGTTCTCATCAATTACTCAAATTAAAGATGTTGGTTTTCTTTCCCCTTGGAAGTCTACTTTTACTCTTCACAAATCCCTGTCAACAGGGGAATTGGACACCATGTATCATATTGAGCTTCTAGACTGTTGAGCAGAGGTCAAGCCAAGCTGTAGTGGTCAGAGTGTTGAATTCTACTCACGAGGGAACAATTCCATTACTAACCGCTTGTTCTTCTCTACAGATTATGGAAGAGACAAACACGCAGATCGCTTGGCCGTCCAAGCTGAAGATTGGGGCAAAGTCAAAGAAAGGTATTTTTATTATTGTTTTTACAGAGGAAGCCAAGTATCATCCCATACTTGTGGTGCAGTCATGCAATTTATTGTACTTTATGTATCAGATTTTCCCAAGGGAAACATCCAGCCTTACAGATAAAAAAAAAAATGCTTCAGTCATCCCTTTGCATCTTTTTGGCCTGCTGTTGTCATTCTATGTCCAAGAGTTATAGGCTGGTCAGGTCTTGCCCAACCTGTACCTTGATAAATTAAATTATCTTCTGGTAGTCCAAATTCAGTTCTTCATGTTGTTTCTTTGAAATGGAATTCTCACTTTCATTAGAGAAGTATTCGGGTTCTGAAATGAGCAATGTGGGCCAACTGACTACTACCTGTTTATATGCCAAAGAGCAAACATTCTGGAAACAAATGAGTTTCTTCTTTATGGAATACACTTTGAGTTGATGCTCACTTACTAAGCCTTAAAAGGGGTTGTTCACCTTTAAATTAACTTTGAGTATGATACATAGTGATATTCTGAGAATATTTCCAATTGGTTTTCATTTTTTCTTATTTGTAGTTTTTGAGTTATTTAACTTTTTATTAAAGGGATCCTGTCATCGGAAAACATGTTTTTTATCAAAACACATCAGTTAATAGTGCTGCTCCAGCAGAATTCTGCACTGAAATCCATTTCTCAAAAGAGCAAACAGACTTTTTTATATTCAATTTTGAAATCTGACATGGGGCTAGACATTTTGTCAATTTCCCAGCTGCCCCTGGTCATGTGACTTGTGCCTGCACTTTAGGAGAGAAATGCTTTCTGGCAGGCTGCTGTTTTTCCTTCTCAATGTAACTGAATGTGTCTCAGTGGGACATGGGTTTTTACTATTGAGTGTTGTTCTTAGATCTACCAGGCAGCTGTTATCTTGTGTTAGGGAGCTGTTATCTGGTTACCTTCCTATTGTTCTTTTGTTTGGCTGCTGGGGGGGAAAGGGAGGGGGTGATCTCACTCCAACTTGCAGTACAGCAGTAAAGAGTGATTGAAGTTTATCAGAGCACAAGTCACATGACCAGGGGCTGCTGGGAGATTGAGAAAATGTCTAGCCCCATGTCAGATTTCAAAATTGAATATAAAAAAGCCTGTTTGCTCTTTTGAGAAATGGATTTCAGTGCAGAATTCTACTGGAGCAGCACTATTAACCGATTCATTTTGGAAAAAAAAAATTTTCCAATGACAGTATCCCTTTAAGCAGCTCTCCAGTTTGCAATTACAGCAATCTGGTTGCTAGCGATCAGATTACCCTAACAACCATGCACAGATTTAAATAAGAGACTGGAATATGAATAGGAGAGGCCTGAATAGAAAGAGGAGTAATAAAAAGTAGCAATAACTATAAATGTGTAGCCTTACAGAACATTTGGGGTCAGTCACCCCTATTTGAAAGCTAAAAAGAGACAGAAGGAATCAGTAAATTATTAAAAAACTATAAATAATAAAGACCAATTGAAATGTTGTTTAGGATAGGCTATCCGATAACATAATATAAGCTATCTTAAACCTTTAAAGAGCAGCGTGAGTAGCTACTGATGAGATCACAAATTCATATCCCAGCAAGACCTCTCTCTGGTTTGGATTTGATCTGCATGACCCTCAACTAAGCTTAAAAAGCGAATATTCTATGAAACTGGTAAAATGTGACACTTTTCAGCTAAAGTAGCTCAAGGCAATTTCAGGAAGTAATAATATTTCTGTTACTTATATATTGACATAATTAAATTTTTGGCCAATCGTTACCTTGTGCTTTTCTTTAAGGGTTTCTGTTGATGTTCCTCTTGAAGGTCCATCCTTTGACCGGATTCTCTCCCCCCACCCCATATTTCATCTCAAGTTGAACATTTAGGTGCATGTTGGAGATAAAATTACCGTTTTCCACAGTATTCACCCTAAATGGTCTTCAGACTTGGTGCCCCTATAGCAGAGTTTATAATAAACCAGTGAGAGAACTGCAACTCTATACAGTGGGGCAAACAAATGACCCGTGTGGCCTTTGTTATTGTACTTTACATGGTTTATTAAGGCTTATTTGATATTCATGAAGTCTGCTGTAATTCAAGAAAAATTCTGCTAAATCAAGAATTCCAATAATGAACATCCTTCAATGTGTGATAATCATTGCCCTTTAAATACTCTCTCAAATCCTTCCAGCATGTGTTCTTTCCAAACATCTGTTGCTTACATTTCGTATGAATTCAGCATACTCTGTTTGCTATTAATGGTGAATGTGCCTTATTTTCTTGGCTATTTAATAACATCAACAGGCTGTGCATGTAATAGAATATTTCTTCGATGGCTTAATGGAGAAAACTGCATTGTAATGGCGGAGGCAAGAAATAATCATTGAGAGAGTGGAGCGATTAGTTTTTACGCAAGTAATTTTTCTGCGATATTTTCTGTCTCCTTAAAGGGATACTGTCATGAGAAAACAATTTTTTTTCAAAATGAATCAGTTAATAGTGCTGCTCCAGCAGAATTCTGCACTGAAATCCATTTCTCAAAAGAGCAAACAGATTTTTTTTATATTCAATTTTGAAATCTGACATGAGGCTAGAAATATTGTCAATTTCCCAGCTGCCCCAAGTCATGTGACTTGTGCTCTGATAAACTTCAATCACTCTTTACTGCTGTACTGCAAGTTGGAGTGATATCACCCCCTCCCTTTCCCCCCCAGCAGCCAAACAAAAGAACAATGGGAAGGTAACCAGATAACAGCTCCCTAACACAAGATAACAGCTGCCTGGCAGATCTAAGAACAACACTCAATAGTAAAAACCCATGTCCCACTGAGACACATTCAGTTACATTGAGAAGGAAAAACAGCAGCCTGCCAGAAAGCATTTCTCTCCTAAAGTGCAGGCACAAGTCACATGACCAGGGGCAGCTGGGAAATTGACAAAATGTCTAGCCCCATGTCAGATTTCAAAATTGAATATAAAAAAATCAGTTTGCTCTTTTGAGAAATGGATTTCAGTGCAGAATTCTGCTGGAGTAGCACTATTAACTGATGCGTTTTGAAAAAAACATGTTTTCCGATAACAGGATCCCTTTAATAACGCGGCCAATTTGCCAAACTGTGATTTTTTTCCAACAGAATTCGAATTGTTTGTTAGTCGTTGATTATTTCAACTGTTTCAGAGTCAGTTGCAGCTTTACAGCAGGGCTCTGTAGGCCTTCACACTTTACGATGCGGAGATAACGGTTTACATAATATCTTTTTCGGGATAGTTCTGGTGTCTGCCAGTTCTGCTCAAATTCTCTTTGCACTGACACCTCATAACTCGTGCACAGAATCCCAGGAGCGTTACATCAGTGTCGGCTTCTTACAAGACTCCAGCGCACCCACGCTCACCCCTTGCTCTATTATTAAATGTTTGTTCCGGCCAGGAATCTTTTTTTCTTAAATGTTTTCCTTTTTTCAATGACCTTTGAATTCATAGCAGGTGCTAATGTGAGCCAAACAGGAAAAATAATAACTGTGAGTTTTATTTAGTATAAGGAAAAGATATCCTGTTAAAAATAAGTGTTACTTATAATTATTTTCCTCTTCCTTTGTTTACCCTTAGCTTCTGTGAAGCTTTTATTGTTACATATTCCACAGCTCTATTACAGAGAGACGATTATATCATTCCCATCTTTCCCTGCCCCAGTGGAGCTTACAATCAAGTCTCTGTCACATTCACACAAACTAGGAGCCAGTTAACCTGACTGTGTGTTTTTGGGGTGTGGGAGGAAATAGCAGTACCCAGAAAGATAGTTTTTTGGCTAGAATCAAACTCCGACCCCCCAGCATTTTTTTTTAGCCTTGCCTAGTTCACCATTTTCTCATTTTAGCTAGATTCAACTAGGGATGCACCGAATCCAGGATTCGGTTCGGGATTCGGCCAGGATTCGGGCTTTTTCAGCATGATTCAGATTCGGCCGAATCCTTCTGCCAGGCCGAACCGAATCCGAACCCTAATTTGCATATGCAAATTAGGGGCAGGGAGGGAAATTGTGTTACTTTTTGTCAGAAAACAAGGAAGTAAAATATTTTTCCGCTTCCCACCATATGCAAATTAGGGTTCGGATTCGGTTCGGTATTCGGCCGAATCTTCCACGAAGGATTCAGGGGTTCGAATCCAAAATAGTGGATTCGGTGCATCCCTAGATTCAACCTTTTTTTATCAACCTTTTAGCTAAATGCAACCTCCTTTATCTCTTCCCACAACCCTTTCCGTTCAATGTTCACTAAGCTGTGTGCTCTTGAGCGCATGCACAAATTTTGAAGCCAGCGCACAACAATTTATGGTGTGTACAAAGATTTTTCTGTAAAAGCACAAAATTCTGCATTTATTCTGACTTGCGCACACAGTTTTTAAAACTGTGCACACAAATTTAAAATGTATGCACAAAATATCTTTTTTGCGCACCTAGCCGAGAAGGAATTAGAGGGAACATTGCTCCCGTTGTATCATAATCTCTTTACAAGAAGCCAGCAGTTACAATACAATTGTAACATTTAAGGCTGCCATACACAGCGAGATTGCAAAACGAGCGGATCTCTCCCCACATCACTGTGGGCAATATCGGGCTGATCCGATCCTAGGGCCCAACGATCGGATCACAATGCCGTCCATACAGGCGGTCGGATTGCGGGACCAAATCAACTGACAGATGCGACCGCGATCCAACGGGATTTTTTACCTGCCCGATCGAGATTTGCCCAACTTTTGCCCAGATATCAATCGGGGAAGCCCACCGCAGGGTCCCACGCATGGGCCAATAAGCTGCCGACTCGGTTTGTCAGCATCTTTTATCGGCCCGTATACGGGGGCCTTACTGATCAGAAATAGAAACACAACTTGTGTTCTGTTTGTGTAGCCTCCAGTGAACGTTTGAATTCCGTAGTTCCTGGGAAAATCTATTTGGATCAGCTGGCTCAGCCATGTTGATGACTGTTGGAATACTTAAAGGGGAAGGAAACCTAGTCGGCGCAAACCCCCCACCCCCCCTCCCGTTTGTTGCCCCACCCTCCTTCCTACCCCCCTGGCCTACCCGTCCCGCTGGGCAAATGCCCCTAACTTGTTACTTACCCTTCTGCGCAGGTCCAGTCTAGGGAGTTCACCGACGACATCTTCTTCCTCGCGATCTTCTTCCTGCTGTGAATGCCGTTTTGGCGCATGCGCAGTAGGATCATTTTGCCGGTACGGATCTACTGCGCATGCGCCAAAAGTCACGCGCATGCGCATTAGATCGTACCGGCGAAATGATCCTACTGCGCATGCGCCGTTCAAAGCAGGAAGATCGCGTGGAAGAAGATGTCGTCTGTGAACTCCCTGGACTGGACCTGCGCAGAAGGGTAAGTAACAAGTTAGGGGCATTTGCCCAGCGGGACGAGTAGGCCAGGGGGGAGGAGGGAGGGTGGGCAACAAACGGGAGGGGGGTTGGGGGGTTTGCGCCGACTAGGTTTCCTTCCCCTTTAAGTTGTTTCTGTTTCTAAAGGTTATGTGGCCTGCAATGCTGGAAACATGGTCTTCCATACAGACTTTTTGATCAGTTGCTTCTTTGCTGCCTCTAGTTTACTCAACTGGTTTCCTTATTTTGATAATATACATACATTCACTGTACCAATACTGTACTATTGTGATATGTTCAAGTCACTATTTAGTGTGTATCTACTGGGACACGATGTTCCCATCATTGTTTCCTTACATATGAACTGCAGGAATTACTTTGTACACTGTGGAATGCAATATATGAACTTTTCTTGTTGCTGGTGATAATACGGCTGGATAAATAATTAAATGCTGAATATTTCATCTTTGTTGCCTTTGGACATGTTCTACCATTAGTTTGAACACCTTTAATAAGTTGGTAGGAGGCCCAAAAATTAAAGTAGCAAGAAAGCTCTCTGAATCACTTCTCATTGACTATTGGGACCCTCTGTAGAGCCCTTGACCGGTTTTCACTATACAGTTGTACTAAAGGGTTCTACAAAATTGTCTCTGGGTTTCAATATTTCCCTTGAGTAATGGTTAGAAAAACTGTGACTTCTGATAAGTGGCAGCAACTCATGTCCAAGGAGCTTCGCAAAAATGACAGTGAATCCGACTTTTTGGAATAACGTGCTTTCTCATCTCAGAAACTGGTTTTTAAAGCCATAAAGTATTCAGAAAAGTTCAGACAGTTGTTTCATTAAAGCACAGTGTGTGCCCTTGGATATTATTGTGGGAACAAGCCCCACATATTCTTATTTAATCATGTAGATATTTATTATCGGTAATAAATACCTTCTGTAAGGCATTATGCATTGAAAATGTCATGTATGCAGAAAATAATCTGCCAACCAAATGTTTATTTTCCCCATGGCATTAGAGGAGCCATAAGCTTTGTAATTTGTACTGAATCAAAACGGTCTGTCTTGATATTTTCCTAGTTCATCACTTCAAAATTTCACCTACCTTCTCATTTTCTTGTTTTAGTGCTTTCTTTATTGGGTATTCTAATACCAAACTTCTTCCCAAGTTCTGCATTAGAATTATGGGCTGTGAACCCAATTGTTGGCACCAGCCAGACCTACCTACCATTTCCTTCAAAAATGCTATATACATCTCAAAGGAGCACTATTAGGCACGTGGATTAGCAGACCTCATGCAGGAGGAATTGGGCTTGTTGGAAACTTTCTTGCTCCTATTGGCCAGGAGTTTGATGAACTGTTTCTGCTACTCTGGGTCTCGAAGTCCCAAAAGTTATTTTTCTTTGTAATATGGATTCAACTTTGTGAGTAATAACCAGCCGCTAGCACACAACAGGGGTAAAAACAATACCGTATTACTTGGGGGTAATGACTAAATCTGTTTAAAATCATAATCTTCACCGTGTGTGGTTTTACCCAGTAACTTTTTTAACAATGTTCCATGTGAGTAGTTAGAAACAGTTCAATAATATTCGTTTCACTGACCAGTAAGAATAACATATTATTTCAGGTTAAATGTATTAGGCAGTAGAAACTTTTACCCCGGCACCACCACCACCCTTCCTCCTCCTCTTCTTCATCTTCCTCCTCCTCTTCTTCATCTTCCTCCTCCTCTTCTTCATCTTCCTCCTCCTCTCCTTCATCTTCCTCCTCCTCTTCTTCATCTTCCTCCTCCTCTTCTTCCTGCTCCTCTTCTTCCTGCTCCTCTTCTTCCTGCTCCTCTTCTTCCTGCTCCTCTTCTTCCTGCTCCTCTTCTTCCTCCTCTTCCTGCTCCTCTTCCTGCTCCTCCTCTTCCTGCTCCTCTTCCTGCTCCTCTCCCCCCAATTGATAAAAGCTTTGCCTCCTGCCCACTAAAATATTTCCTTTTTTTGTGTGATCCATGTGCTTACCTATTAAAAACCTCGATCAACGGAGAAAAATTATGAAAGAAGAGTTAATTCATCGATGGACAAAAGAGGAGGATGATGATGGATCCAACCAATGTTTTTCTTCATAGGATTCCAGTTTTACAATTGCATGTGTTAATTCCAGGGTTCATTTGCATCCATATATATTCTTTACCCTGAGTGCAGCCCATCAAAACAGGCTGTGCCAACTCTACACACACATTGTACGGAGCTTGTATTGGTGTAAGAACCTTTGTGCTCGTAACTTTATAGGGTTACACACCATATTAGTGTATTTTCATTATCTTTGTGTATCTTTGTGTTTTCTTCACCATTTGGCAGTGCTGCGATATATCCTGGACATTTAGTCTAATGAGGAGGATATAAACTTATATATATAAATCTTAGATACTGTAGATATGGAAGAGGGCTTATGCTTTCTGACCCCAATGAATTCTGCTCTTCAATTCCACCTTGGTGCACAGCCCTATATGTAGTTGTCTAGAATATCATTAACAGTATTGTTTTAAATAACATAACACATTTTCTGCCTATTGGCGCTTAGTCATTGGTTGCATACTGAAATTATTAGGTTTAATTAACCTGTAAGTCAGTGCTTTATAGGTGTAATAACCTGATTACTATTTATGATGCCCTGCCATTGTAACCATCTGTTTAATTAATTTTATGCTTCAGATAAAAAGCAATTTCAAAGTAGAAACAAAAAACAGAACAATGTTGGGTGTTGAGTACTTAGAGTTGCTAAGCACAACACTATATGTATTCAAGAACCACAGGCGTTTGACATATAAAGTATAGCAAAGGCGAAGTGTGCCAAAACCAACTAGTCTTCATGAAAACCTAAATATTTGACTGTGTCCTTGGCTATTATATGTTCCAGTAAACGTGACTGGAAAGCATCAGGATGATAACTGCAATAATCCCTTTTGACCTCGCGGCTGCTATTGGCGTGACACTTTCCTGAACGCGTGAGCTCCATAAAGCAAAGATTTAGCTGATCGTGAATTTGTTAATAATTCCCGTCATCTGGATATTAAACATGTGGAAGTTCTCTGTATTTCCAAAACCAATAGATGGTTCATTAGAAATCAGATCCTGCTGTGGTTTGGAAAAGAACCATTGTTCTAAGAGGGGAAGAGACGTTCTTGTACGGAGACTCGCTAAAAAGTTGGGCCCGCCTTCTAATTGTTCCAATATTGGCACCAGTTGTTTTAGAAAAATGTCTTTATTGGCTGCCCAGATTGTAATTTCCAGTTTGCACTGTGTTATGGGATTCTATAGTTTTCCATCTTTTGTTTTGTTCGGGGGCATTACATTATTATTATCCTTTCTTTATTGCTGATGTAGGGGGCACATTTACCTAGGGTCGAATATCGAGGGTTAATTAACCCTCGATATTCGACCGTCGAAGTAAAATCCTTCGAAGTCGAAGGATTTTGCACTATTCCTACGATCAAACGAATAATCATTCGATCGAACGATTAAATCCTTCGAATCGAACAAATCGAAGAATTTTAATCCATCGATCGAAGTATATTCTTTCGATCAGGAAATTGTTCGGAAGCCTATGGGGACCTTCTCCATAGGCTAACATTGGCCTCGGTAGGTTTTAGGTGGCGAACTAGGGGGTCGAAGAAATTTTTAGAGAGACAGTACTTCGACTATCGAATGGTTGAATAGTCGAACGATTTTAAGTTCGATTCGAAGATCGTAGTTGCAGGTCGAAGTAGCCATATTCGACCACTCGAAATTCAAACTATTTTTCCTCTATTCCTTCACTCCAACTAAGTAAATGGGCCCCGTTGTGTTTTACAGAGATTTTACAAAATTCCCATCAGCCCCTGCTCCAGTGGAGCTTACAAGCTAAGGTCCCTTTCACGAGAAGCCTGTATGTTTTGCTGTGGGTGGAGCAGGGCAAAATGTTTGGACCACACCCATTTTTGGCCACACCCCCTAATTACCATGTCCATTTTACAAAATTTGGCAGGTTGTGAAAGTTTGAACAGATTTCTGTGTTTTTTATGCTATTACAGTTTTGCTAATGAAGGCAAATTGCCTTTTAAACTGTTGAGTCTAAGTTCTCCCGAGAGACCTGCTTATCTCCATATCTATTCTGGGCTCTCTTCCAAAAGCCAATTAAGTTAGACACTTTGTATCTTTTTCTGGCCGTTCAGTGCAGAAGATCAAAGAGAAAGTCGGGACTTTTCAGTAGCAAACAGCGGGACAGCAAGTTGAGCTGTCAAAAACGAGACTGTCCCTCGAAAAACGGGACAGTTGGGAGGTATGGCATTGTAGCTTATGCTGTTTACAGAACATTTTCTTGTGTTTTGTTTGCAGTTATAGGATGATTTGGAGTTTTCCATTGAATTGCTTGCATGACTTGTAGCCTTACATTAGGGTCTAGTGAAGATTATTCCATAACATCTGTTGCATGTGATATCACATTGTACAGTATTCCAAATTGCTTTCCATTATGCATTTTTATTTTTATTTTTTAGAGATAAGGGAGGCTCTCTTTTTATCATTCCATTCTTAACCATTCATTACTGTCCTAGGCTACCTAGAGCCCACCAGACCATTTTTTGGTTGACTTGTTTTTTTATTTGTAATAATAAAACAGTGGGGCTCATTTATCAACACTGGGCAAATTTGCCCATGGGCAGTTACCCATAGCAACCAATCCGCGATTAGCTTTTTAAAGCCAGCTGCAAGTAGAACTATGAATGCAACAATCTGATTGGTTGCCATGGGTTATTGCCCAGTCCCTGGCAATGAAGAAACCTTGGGCCCCATCTGGGAAGGGATAACATACATTACATTGGGGCCAAACTCTGTCTTTAAAAAATGTTTTGCAATATATGTCCTTTCTACTTTTATCTATACTTTTCAGCTGTAAAAGACCCCTAGCAAATGTTGGGGGCTAAAAAACACCCTAATGGAGCCCTCTGGATCCCATCAACTTTTATTCAGTAGAAGGGAATCTGGAGAAAAAGGGAAGACTGAATGTCTAAGATAAGTACTAATATGGCAGTTTGTCAAGATAAAACATGGTTTTAAAAAAAATCAGCCATACTTCATCCAGTGCTATTTTAACTGCTAAATAAAGGTTTCAATCCCAATCTTTGATTTATATTAGAGTAATCGGCTCCTTTCAGTTTCCTAGAGTTTAGCAGAAGTTCAAGCCGCAGCTAGAATGTTTGGGAAGTTCTTCGCTTCCTATGCAACTGGAAGATAATGCTAATGGGTGGAAATAATGTCAAATGGAAAGATTTGAGGTTGGAATGAAAATATACAGAATTATTTCGCCATTATTAGTCGCAACCCATAACAACCAATCAGTTGCCCTTTTTTCATTATTGTGACTTTGCCAGACCTGTTAATGGTAATAGCTGATTGGGTTGCTAAATTTGGTAAACCCTTGATCCTTTGTTTTAGAAGAGAAGCCTTATTTTCCACCTTCCATGCTGGTGACTGGTTCAGTAACATGGGCCACAATTGGGGCATTACGACTGCCTTCTTCTTTAGTAACCGATTAAACACTCTTATTCTAGACACCTACACTGCAAAACAACTTGGTTTTCAATTTAAATTTTCAAAGCTCTGTTTATTTTCCACGACAGTTGGCCATGCTGTGGCTTAAAACTTGGCAGCTTTGCTTCTGAAAAGAAATCCAGCTATTTTTGGTTAATGCTTTAGAAACTCTTGCCACGTTTCCAGAGCAATTTAACGACCAGAAAGTAGTGGAATGTTCACTTGCTTTCCACTGACACATGAAAGTGGCAGGATAGCCTGTCAAGAGGACCGTAAACGTCCATTGCAGTATGGGCAGAAATGTATTTGAGTCATTTCATATCCTTGTCGCTGTGGCGTTCATTAAGAGCAATACTCTCTGTGAGAAGGTCCTGTTTGAGCTTTCCATGGTGCAGAAAGCTACACTACAAACAGAGATTATACGAATTCCTTCCAGATGTGATGTGTAACATATTCAGTGCCACCTTTCAACAGTGGCATAACTACACACCGGTAGGCCCTGGTACAGCATGTGCACTGGGCCCCCCTTGTTAGGCTCTCCCCCCTATGAATCATGCAAGCTGTAATATCTCCCCCTGCCCAGCCTCCTGTGATAACCATTATTGTGGCTCCAGTGGGCCCCAAGGGGGTGTGGGGCCTGGTGCGATTGTACCCTTTGCACCCCTGGTAGTTACGCCACTGACTTTCATTTCTGGACTGTAGCTTTCATTGATGGAACAGTGTAATTTCCTAATAAAGATGTTGAGTGAGCAGCTGTTACTAGCAACCAGCGGATTTGTCAAATGGAAGGATAAATGTATAGTCTTTGTTTTTCCCAATTTCAATAAAGGTATTATTGGACCGACTTGCAGTTTTAGTCCATGTATCTGTGGCTTGGTGGCCACAACGTTTCGCACAATCTCCTTATGTGTTATAATCCAATTTCAAGAAGTTAAAGTGGCCTGGCACCCCGAAGAGCTGACTCATGGGGCAGAAGATATGGAAATCCTCATTCAGGAGTATTATTTTCAAAGCCCCTAAGCTTCCTTTAAAAAACATGGGAGCAGCTACCAAATCCAAAGGGAAAGGTACCTTGGGGCAGGTAGCGCTACCTGGGAACATAAGAGCTCTTTGGGAAGGGAATTGAACTGGACTGTGTTAATCTTCATTTATCCATCCCGAGTGGAGCGTTGGACTGTGGCATTGAAAGGCTGAGCCAGGGGTTGATCGTCCACACAGGGTCCCCAGGGCAGAGTTAATTGTGTGATTTGTATTTATTGCATTCAATTTTATATAAAGTTATATTGGTTTACTGTGTTATATTTTCCTCAGTGCTCACTAGTTGGAGACACTGTCCTGTAAATCCCAGTATAATTCATATGCAAAGAGAGCTCGGGGCCCTGGATTGCAAAGGGTTAATTGATTTATAAGTGATCCAATTCTACAAGGTTTGGTTAGGAAAGGGTTACATTTACATTACAATTTTTGCCATCGATCTAAAGCAGTGGTGACCAAAATCAATAAATCAATATATTATTATATATTATGAGAGAGAGAGAGAGATCGCACTCGCAGGTCTTAGAAATGATAAATGTCTATTCAGTGGACAATCGCTAAATATATATATATATATATATATATAAATATATATATATATATATATATATATATATATATATATATATATATATATATATAATATTATAAAGCAGCTGAATTTGAGCTCACTCAAAAAACTGATTCCAGTACAAACAAAATCTAACAAAATAACTGCCTTTTGCACAAATTCCACATGTAGAGAGACATGATGTCTGGTGATTTTAATAGAGTGAGCTCTAATACATCTTCTAGGCAAAAGGAGCCCCCCTATAAGATATAGTGATCTAACTGTCAATGAATATCTGACACCCAACTCTTGAATGAAGACAGAATGAAGAGAAACAGATGCTGAGAGAGGAATAGTGAAGATAAACTTGATTATTTCAGAAACAGTACAGATTGTTCAATTGATTATATTTGGAAAACTTCTTATTTCATTATGATGAAGATTATATTCAAATTTTCGTGATAGTTTCCCTTAAATGAGTGATTTACAATTCTCCATTATAATGAGATTTCTAATCATTTGGCAAGTTAGAGTTGACATGAAGAGGATTATTCATCAGTTTATTTTTCAGAACTAGCCTGGTAGATTTCCATAAGGAGGTCTCCATAGCTGATTGAGCCTGGTAGAACTGCACTCCCATGAACATTACATTCATTTAAGAGTATTTAGCCGAGTGCTTGCTGGTAATTTTCCATTTCATGTGAATGGATAATCCTGTCTGGAGTTCTGTTGGAAAACCCGACCAGCCTATACTGTATCACATCTCTTTGTTTAATCGCTTAATCTTCTCACTGAATCGACAGCCAACACTTACATTTCAGAAATCACCGCATCCTTCAGTATTTATTTCCTCTTGGGAATGATCATGGCAGACTTCCTGGCTGATCTGTTAACTTCTTCCTAATTCCACATTCTCAGTGATGTATCTTTGTCAGAGTCTTTGTTAATTTCAATTTAGTCTTGGTTAAGTATGTCCAATAAAATCACCCATCTTAATTTAACAGTAACAATTTGTATTACCAGTTGATTGACCTTCAACGTTCTAGAACCAGAAATGAACTGAAACACTTTAACGCAGCACTGTGCTAGAAAGGAACTGTCAGCTAGTCTGATTATATTTGCTATAAATTATATTCAAAGTCCGCTTGCAGTTGGTCTATTTTGTGTGGTTTGATAGATTGAATGACAAACTGGGAGATTAGTTGGAGAAGGATAAGAGGGATAATAGGAATATGGTTGACTTTTATGAACCTTAATTATCTAATAATAATACATGGATTTTTACTAGCCACTAGTGATGGGCAAATGTATTTGCCAGCATGGATTTGCATTGAATTACACATTTTGCAGCCTGCAAATGTTTGTGAAACTGCGGTGAAAATTTACCAGCACAAAATTCGACGCAAAAAAAAAAAAAAAAATTGTTGCGCGCATTACAATTGTCGTGTGTCAAAATAGTTTGGACACCCAATGACTTTAATGCATTTGGACAAAATGGTCTTGGCTATAAAAATTGTCGCTTGCGTTAAAATTGGCACTCGTCAAAATTATTTGGACGCCCATTGACTTCAATGTGTTTTGCAAAATTTTCGCTGTTTTTTTGGCAAAGTGAAATGGGACAGATGAGCCCATCACTACTACCCACCAATTGGGGACTGTTGGCCTGAACTGATGATTGTTTGACCAATGATTAGATCGTAAGAGACCTGTATCGACTCTGTGTTGGTCTTCATCTGGCTGGATTTTCAAATCTTCCCAATCAATATCTGTCCGAAAATATCTCAGGCAGGAGATCGTCTGGATCATCTCAATCTAGTAGGGTCAAGTTGGTAGCTGTTATTAGTCCAAGAATGACCTGCTTTACTCTCACAATCCATTTGATTATTATTTCTAAACCCACTTTCAGCTGGCTGTACACAGGTCAATATAAATTGACTATTTGCCTCCTGGAATCTGCATTTTATTGGTCCATGTATTGGGATCTGCATGACAGATACCTGGCTGGACATTGACCAGAGAGCTATCTAGTGGGATAGAAGATCCTGTTGCATCAGACTATTGATTCTGCCTTCTACTAGCAAGTCTACATAGGTCTGTATTAAGGTCTGATCCTTCCCCTGGGACCAAATGTTAGAATCAAATCAATTTGGCTTCACTGGTCAAGTATTGGTCCAGATTGGACTGATCCATATATCAAATGTGCCCAGCTTTACGGAGATCTCATCTGATTATGTTTACCAATCCAGTCAACTAGATCCCTTCTTTCATAACTCTTGGTTTCTTTCAACTTGGTATCTGTGGACTTTGTGGGGCAATGGTCATTCTCGTGGCTTCTCCCTGCAACAGTCTCTCTTAATACACCTGGTTGGCTGTCACCATACTGGAGCATGACAAGATGGACCAACAGCTGTGAAAATACTGGCCAAACTTCTTGACTGGGGCCTTATCTGCACAGATCATCGTTTGCATGCCTAAAGCAAGCGTAGACCTCACCATGGCGACCTTTTAAGGAGTCGCATACAACCTTGATTGTGAAGACTAAAGGCATTCTGAGCTGTAGGTTTATTGGTCCTGTGTTCTTTTGTCAGCTTAGTCATATAAAATCACTTTGTCTTCGGTTCCCAAGATATAAATTGTCCTTCTAACTTTGTTATTACACAGCAAGGGCTTTCACATTTTTGGCATTTTACTTTTTTCTTTTTAATATGGTGGTCTCCGTGGCAACAGAACAAGCGGGATAAATATACTAAGTAAGAGGATTAACGATGAGGTTAAAATTCTTTAAGGGTCCTGCTGGTGTCTGCGCTGCCTCCTTTTCAAGCCTGAGCACCAAATTAATTTTCACTAATCGTGCAAAGTCTCCCCTGGCGTCACTTTCTGTTTATTTTTGGTTAATAAATTAGCAGCCTGTGTCAGTCCATATTAAAGGGGAGCTAAAGCAGCCGCTGAAGGAGGTTTTGTAACATCGATAAAGGTTTATTTCATGGAATTTCTTGCCTTTTTCAGATGTTTGAAATGCATGCAACTTGACGTGTATACGAAGCACCTGACCCCAACTTTTTTTGGTGTACTTTTTATACATAGCTCCAGTATTTCTCCTTCTATAACATTGGAAGAAGTAGTAATTCCTTAAGCAACCTTTAATTAGGAATCTGGTATCTGTCTTTTATAAATATATAACCGTTAACTCATATGAAAGGAAGAAGTTGTGCTGCTTTCTCTGCTAAGTACATTCCACCTTTAAGGGAAAACATTTTGCAAATGCATCAGTTAAAGGGGTTGTTCACTTTTGAGATAACTTTTAGTATGATGTAGAGAGTGATATTCTGAATCAATTTGCAATTGGTTTTCATTTTGTATTAGTTAAGGTTTTTGAGTTATTTAGCTTTTTATTCAGCGGCTCTTTCATTTGCATGTTAAGCATGTAAATCTGGAAGCTAGGGTCCAAATTACCGTAGCAATCATGCATTTATTTGCATAAGAGACTGGGCTATAAATGAATATAAAGATAAGTAGTAAAAATTAGCAAAAACAATACATTTGTAGCCTTAAAGAACATTTGTTTATTATAAGGGGTCAGCTATGCCATTTGAAAGCTGCAAAGAGTCAGAAGAAAAAGGCAAATCATTATAAAACTATAAAAAATAAATAATAAAAATACCAATTGAAAAGTTGTTTAGAATTGCCCATTCTGTAACATACTAAAAGTTACCTTAAAGGTGAACCACCCCTTTAATAGTGCTGCTCCAGCAGACTTCTGCTCTGAAATCCATTTTTCAAGAGCAAACAGATTTTCTTATATTTAATTTTGAGATCTCACACGGGGCTAGACATATTGTCTGTTTCTCAGGTGTCCCCAGTCATGTGACTTGTGCTCTGATAAACTTCAGTCACTGAACTTCACAAGCAGCCCATCAGTAGAACTATGGGAAGGTAACCAGATAACCGCTTCCTGGTAGATATAAAAACTGCACTCAAGGAAGTTGTCAGGAAAAAAAAGAGGCTGCTCTGATGTTCTTCTGCTTAGGAAAGATGTGAGAAAGGTTTCTAATTGTTTTCCTAAGCAGAAGAACATCAGAGCAGCCTCTTTCTTTCTCCTGACAACTTCCTTGACTACTTAGTGGTCAGACTGGTGGGAAACTGACCAGAAGGTGGCGCTGTTGTAACAAAATTCATTCATATTAACAGTACATGTATCCCTTAATATCTTGGAATTAAAAGAAAACAATGAATGTAAATTTCAAAAGTTCTCAGAATAGCCCCCTCATCAGTTTTACATTGTTATTTTAAAGTTTTACTTCTCCTTTAAAGGAGATACTGATTAATATTTCTCCATTCACTTTGTGTACGTCGTTAATAGGCTTTACTTATTTTTTCTTGTTTCATTTTGTGATGCAGAACTTAATCAGGGCATGTTGCTGTAATCGCAAGCTCTTCCAAGATGCATGAGCCCATTCTTGGGAATACATGAAACAGACTCATTTCAATAATCCACTGAATAGAGAGTTAATAGCATGGGCAGAGTTACTAAGTCACTGCCAACCTTTGAGAATTTTATTTGAGAGCCAGGAAGTTCTAAGTGTGTGCCCTTCCTCACTTAAACATGTGTTCGGCCTGACTTCTCTAGAATTGGGAGCACTTGAAGAGAAAAGAGAGAAGCTGGAAACCACCAGAGAACCATGACATCTAGGGTCCACTCTATGCATTGTAACTAATTGAATCGGTGATAAATAGATCTATGGTATAAATAAGAGAGCTAGGGCGATTTGTCATACAGTAGGGGCCCACAAGAAGATTCCCTGGTTTTTTTTTCCGCCAGTCTTTTATTGGCACTCGGTTCAGATGCTCTCTTGTCTCTCACACAGTGCAAGGCGGCAGACCGGTTTATTTCTTTATTAATTTAATAAATTGCAAATTAAAAACATTCAGGAATCATTTTAGACGAAATAATTAATTTAATTCTGTTCACATTTACTTAGAATCCACTGCTGAAGCCGTGTCCATATACCGTATATACTAGAGTATAAACGCAGTTTTTCAGCCCCCAAAATATGCTGAAAAACCTCAGCTTATACTCGGGTCAAGCGCAAAAACGGTCACCGGCGTCCAAGAATAGTCTCCAAGAATATTCACCAGCATCCATAAACTAGACGCCGGCACCTCCAATGGGAGCAGAAACCCTAAATTTTTTGGTTGAAACTTACCAGAAGCTGCTGCATTTCTCACCCTAGGCTTATACTCGAGTCAATACGCTTTCCCAGTTTTTGGAGGTAAAATTAGGTTCCTCGGCTTATACTCGAGTATATACGGTATATTATAGGTTCTCAATTTTTTTTCTGCTTTTGTTTTTCCACAAATTATCACAGCTCAGAAAAGTGAACGTTTTCTCCCCATAACTTTCCCCCCTTCAATGGTGAAAGCTGACAGTTTCATCTCTGCCGTTCCCATCATCCAAATGATGCAACTGTAGCTGTATTTCTACAGATGGAGTCCAATTCATGGCTCCCCAGATAACGCTCAATATGGTACAGCTCGGAATATCACCAGTAATCCCTCCGTATCCCAGCAGAGGCTAGAGGTACAGCAAACTGGCCACATCTGTAAAACCGTGCATAAAGGCAAGTAACCGCTGCCAAAATACACACAGACAGCTTGAATTAGCCATTTCATATGAATAATTGCGATTCTTTCTTCTCGAAAGCTTATTCAGTTGTTTCGCCAGCGCAAAACAAGAATGTGTGGTTTTCTTAAGTCTATCATTTGACTCTGCTGATTGCTGAGCGGATTATTTTAAGGTAGCAGCTACTTTTATGGGATCACCTGGGAATGTTTCCTACAAGTCCTGCTGACGTTGAAAAAATGTGCTTTTTACACATTAATTCCCATTTTTAAGGTTTAGTCTTCCTCGCTGAAGATTTTTTTATTTTAAAAGTAAGAATTTCTGAATTATATTATATTATTATATATTATATTCACACTAGTGAATGAAGCAGAAGGGACTTGCAGCATTGTACAAATTTCTTTAAGCAGAAGGGGTAGGAACGCCAGTTTTTTGACTTACTGATTTATATTTAATTTCTTTTTAAAAACTGGCTATGGTTTTGGAAAATTAACTTAATTTGCTGGAGGATGACACCAACCTGCTAAAGACCTTGCCTTGATTTCAGTGTGACTATTAGGAAGGTTAATGTAGGGGAAAAAAGTAATTGACATGATTTGCTTTGCATGAATGTTGCCGACTCATGCCAGTTCCAGCAGCTATGGCTTTCCAGATTTGTCAAGACACCCGGAGTCAATTCTGCCTCACCCCATCACCTGCAATAATATCCCAGTCACCTGAATTATTTGCTTACCCACCACTGGGGTCATAGTTGTTGTGGAATGTGGGTACGGCCAGACACACCCACGTCCATTAGATCCAGGTCTCTGGTTTTTGCCTGTGAGACCAGAATTATATGTAGCAATGAAAGTCAACTATGGTGACACCTTATGACATCCAGAGGTGCTCAATGCAATCAGTAGTTGAAATAACCGGTTTCAACAAAGGTATAACCAGAGAAAAATATTCTGTGCTTGATGGTAAGGGTAAATGCTCGGGAAGTTGTGTTGAATCACCCCAGATTAAATTTAGCAGGGAAAGCTGATTGGCTGAATGCCAGAATTTCTTAAAAAATGCTTTGATTGAACAAATAATAGTAATCTAGTACTTATATACTTTGTGATGAGCAACATTTTTTGCCAAGTTTTGCCACGAAAATGATGCCCACCACAAAATTTGTGGTGCGTCAAAAATTAGTCTCCCATAGACTTCAATGCATTTCTGTTAATTTTCTGCGTTTCGCAAGTTTTCCGGCAAAGGGAAACGGGTCAGATTCACCAATCACTACTTATACTACGTAAGCATTTATATTTATCGTTCAGATCTGCGAGTCATAGCTACGGTTGCCACCTGGCCAGTATTTTACCGGCCTGGCCGGTAAATGGGGATAATTAATAGGGATAAGATCAAAATAGACAGGAGGGCCGGTATTTTTTTCCAAAAAAGATGGCAACCATAGTCCTAACTCAAAAATAATTTTTTGTGAAAGAGGGATTTCTCTTAGGCCCTCAAATACATCGAGGGTCCTAGATAACTTTTCTATGTGTATGTAAGGAGAAACAAGTCAATTTCTGGGCAAACTGAGCCATTAAACCAATTCTTTATAAAAGATCTAGCTGATCTCTGGGCTGAACAATTTTGCCGCCCAGGTATGGCCATCAGCTTGACGAGAGGCTCAGTGTGACAACCTACTTGCATCTGTCTGGAGTCGAGGTTTGTACCAATAAAGATGGTGCCACCAACTTTACTTTCATGCTGGTGTGGATCAGTATTGAGCATATATGAGCAGCATAATTAAATCTATAGGCATCACCAAATCGAATTTTGAGACCACAGAAACTGAGAGACGGAAAGAGGTGTTCTTTATATGTTCTTGCTGCAGCCACTGGGGAAACTTCATATCAGGGTTTCTGAACTGATGGGTTGGGATCATAAATGGACTCACATGCTGTACAAGTTGAGTCTTTATGATGTGAATAACAGCTTCTGAAATGATTTTGTTGGTAGCAAAACTTAGCCAAAGTGGACAGTTTAGAAATCCTTCTGTACTTTATGATGTGTATGGATATAATGCTTCCTTCCCATAAATCATGCTTACTGTATGCCAGTCCTCTCATCTGCATTGTTATGATCAATGGGGAGTTAATGGTGTTCTAGAATGGTGGTTGCTGTTCTGGAATGCTTCTCGGATGTGCTTTAAATAAAAATGTATGTAAATAAAAATTTCTATCATAGTGAGGCTGCACACTAGAATTTTGGCAATAAAAGGATAAAAAATAGCGGCCTTATCACAGCTGTAAGGAACAACAGATCTTGGAGAAAAAAGTAAATAAATGTTTGGAATGAGACACTCGCACCCACGCACATAACTTCTGGAGCCTAATGGAAAACAGATGCATCACACATGACAATGGCTGCATGTATATGAATCCATCTGGCCATTCCAAGCTAAACATGTTATGTCAGCAAGAAAGTAAATTCAATCCTTGCGCATCAGGAAGCCGCATATTCGCCAGCCTGAATGGAACATCAAGACTAGCGTCGTTGACGGCAAAGGGCTTTGAAGACTTACTGCTCCAAGCGTAAATAATAGAATTGCTCTGGATAATATTATGTGTACTGTAATAAATGTGTGTCTTCCCTGAGATCTTCAGTTTTGGGTTAATCCTCTTGTGTACATCCACCAAAAACACATCTGGATTGTTGTCATCACTCAATGGGGCCCTGTTAACGCAATCCATGGACTGTAATTTTTTTTTTAATTGGGGTTGGAGGCACCCAGATTCTTGCCTAAGTTTTTATATACCAGGATTGGTTTACTGCAGTTGCAATCATGTGAGACATGAAAACAACATTGTGGGGGGGGAAATAGCATTTGGTTTCGAGGTTTAACTTAAGTGGATGACAATGACTCATTTTTGGACCCTGAACCATTACTTAACAATCCCGAGATCAGGCGTTTGAGCATGTTATAAAAGAACCATAACTCCAGGGAACTACATATCCTAGTTCATCAACAAGAACCATCCATGCAACCTTAAAATGGAGAACTGGTTAAAGTCGTCACACAACTGTATTTTTCACGTTCTGCTGCCTGCAAAAAAAAAAAACAATTTAGTGACATTAAATATTGAATTGGGGAATCCTGAAGCAGAGGTTGTAAACTCTTTATAAATACTATTCAGATTGGAGGAACAGAAAACAGAATTATCACGGCCCCTTTCTATTTTCTTAATGTTCCATCTCAGATGGATACTGGGAATTATGTTATTGATGTGGACCACTAGAATTTGGAAACTGCAGTAGAAATCAGCAGATGAAGAGCATTCTTTAAAAGTCAGTTATCAGGCCTTGAATTAAGGGGCAGATTTATTAAGGGTCAAATTGAAAATTAGAATTTTCAAAATTTTTTGTTTATGGTCAAAACTGTCATTCGACTAGGTAATTATCCAAACTCGATTCAAGTTTTTGTTTTTTTAAAAAAAAAAATACATTTTCGAGATTCAAACTCTGGCCCTTCAAAAATTTTACTATTCGCCATCTAAAAACTGCCAAATTACTGTAAAAGTTAACGGCAGAGGTCCAGTGACCAATTCGGAGATGTTTGTAGTAGAGTCCTACGCAAGTCCATTTTTTGGAACCCGTACCTGACCTATACCCGACCCGCGACCCACGTCTATACCCGCACCCGGAACTTCTACCTGCAGGTTTTTGCGGGTACCCGACCAGATCCAGGACTCTAGTTTGTAGCCTTTCTGACAGTTTTTTTGTTTTTAGATATCTATTGTTTTAGATATTCAATTTTTTTCTTAAATAACCCCCCAGTCGAATTTCGAACATATTCGAATTTAAGGAAGTTTTAAAAAAACGAACATGAATGTGAAATACGACCCTTGATAAATGTGCCTCCACGTGTTTGTTTGAACTTTGATATCTGAAAAGGATCTGGAGTCAATTAGCAACTTCAGAATTTGTTCTACAGAATATTATATAAGATTAATCGGGCAAATGTAGAATAAGTCACATACTTTATGAAGAACCTATAGCATATTCTACAGTGAAGTATGTGAAGACCTTTGGAGCGTTGTCATGTGTCATTACTGAATTGGTGGGATTTCTAATGGGTATGTATGACCTCAAATAATCTTTTGTTAATTAAAACATTTATTTCCATCCCAATGGGTTATCCTTCTTGTAATATAATTAAACAGGAAAAGGAAGTTAGAACATGAGAAGAGTGTCTTGGGACATTGACATAATTTATTTACCCATTTCTAATATATGTGACAACAAAAACACTTGCAACACAAAGGGCAGATAAGTACATAAAGTTTACACTTTTAGCTGCAAATGATGAGTGAGACGGCATGAGCGCATGGAGTTGTGTTGACCCTTGACAATTCAGTTAATAGCTAAAGAGAGTTTCAACAAGGCATGTTGTAACATCAGTTTATTTTCCTGCCTTTATTTTGATTGTCTCTGGCCTCCAGGGTTGCAACCTAGATCTGAACTTGACAAGCAAATTCTGTTGTGCGTATTCTTGTTTAGAATTTATATAAATGTGTGTACTTGAGTGACCAATAGGGTCTTTTCCTACGTTCTTGTCATCGGGAAGTGTGGTAGTGTATATGAAATAGACTGCTACGTGTTTCATTCAGAGGTCTGGCACTGGCCAAAACAATCGTGACCGGTTTGTCACCCCTTTTCCATAACTACCCTTTTAATCTCCGTACATGATTATAAAGAGAACTGTGTGGGTGGTTTAAATGCCTGCGGTCAGCACACTGTAAGTTTGCTTTTCTAAACAGTCTAGCTGCGGTTAAACCATGTCGTTGTGTTGGGGAAAGAGCAATTTGATATCTCTGGGACTTGACTTGAGTTTTTGTGCTCTGAGCATTTGGGACAGAATGTTTTGAGGCGACAAAAGCCTGTAAGTGGAGCCAAATAAACACACACATATTTTAGCATGAAAAGGGTCCTTGAGAGGTTGACTACATAGATTGATGGTTTTGAAGTTGACCCAGGCATGCAACCAAACAAGAAGACAAGATTATATGTACATCTTAGACGTCTACAAACCAGATGAATTTTTTTTTTCATATCCATTGTCATAAGTGGTCAATAAACCCATTTCACAAAAATTGGAAGGGTCGTTAAAAGGGAACACAAAATAAAGAAACACCATGGAATCTCCTTGGGATGGCTATTTTGGATAGTGGTAGGTGAATTGGATGTTTCGCAATGTAACATGAGAAAATCCTAGATTCTTTTTATTTAGTTAGCAACACAGAAGAATGGAGTTTACTGAAACATGTTGTTAAAGGAATGCTACTCTCCTTCCAGAGCAGGTTGACTATGCTGTTGTAGAGGCATCGTCTACATCTAGTTCCCAAATTGTGGGTGGATAGAGGAGGAAATGAGATTTCAGCAGGAAGCCTACATTCCCCCATAGATACTCCCTGAAGGTTGAAGTTGAGATTTTTAGTGCACCATTATTTGATACCTTAGATATTCTTGGAACTATGGTGGAGTGACTGATAAATAGGGATGCACCGAATCCACTATTTTGGATTCGGCCGAACCCCTGAATCCTTTGTGATTCGGCTGAATACCGAACCGAATCTGAACCCTAATTTGCATATGCAAATTATGGGTGGGAAGGGGAATTTTTTTTACTTCCTTGTTTTGTGGCAATAATTCACGCAATTTCCCTCCCCACCCCTAATTTGCATATGCAAATTAGGGTTCG
This sequence comes from Xenopus laevis, assembly GCF_017654675.1. Lineage (NCBI taxonomy): Eukaryota > Metazoa > Chordata > Amphibia > Anura > Pipidae > Xenopus > Xenopus laevis. Next base: position 7,754,431 of record NC_054384.1, read on the forward strand.
GATTCGGAATCCTGCTCACAAAGGCCGAATCCCGAACCGAATCCTGCATCCCTACTGATAAAGCAATATTTTCATATCTCTTTAGCCATATTAGTGGCTAAGTAGGAGCCTGACCAAATGTTAGACCTCAAAGTGAGGCTTAAACCGAAAAGTCTTAAATTAAAGGGGAACGATCGTGTAAATGAAAATTTAATATAAACTTCATCAAAAAACTGTCTAAAATCAATTAAATATTCTGTATTGTTTCTGAAATAATCACAATTATCTTCATTATTCCTCTCTCAGCAGCTGTTTCTCTTTATTCTGTCTTCATATAGCAGTTGGGTGTCGGATGAATGATCCAATATATCTTATAGGGGGGGGGGGCCCTCTTTTCCTAGCAGATGAATTAGAGCTCATTCAAATAACTGATTCCAGTACAATCAAAATCTTAACAAAATAGCTGCCTTTTGCAAAAATTCTGCATGTAGAGAGACATGATGTCTGGTGAGTTTAATAGAGTGAGCTCTAATACATCTTCTAGGCAAAAGGAGCCCCCCCTATAAGATATATTGGATCTAACTGTCAATGATTATCTGACACCCAACTGCTGCATGAAGAGAGAATGAAGAGAAACAGATGCTGAGAGAGGAATAGTGAAAATAAACTTGATTGTTTTAGAAACGGTACAGATTTTTTAGTTGATTGTATTTACTTGCACTTGGGAAAGCTTCTGGTGGCATTTTCCATATATAACATTTGCTTGAACCTGTGACAGACGATGTGGCTTCAAAAACACCCAGCCTTACTATAGAAAGTCACTCTAGGGTGTTTTACAGCAGTACATATGGTCTATTATTGAGGTTTTCAGGCACCGCTTATGAGTCTGTATTCTTTGGCTGTATTTCATTCGTGGGTGGCCAATTTGTGAGACTGGCAGCTGCAATTATGGATTGGAAAGGAAAGAGCAAGTACCATCTTCTATAAAGACAACTCTTATCAAGTTTATACAATTATGGTTTTTGGCACTCAATGGTTGGAAGATTAAAAACCCTATGAGCGATGGGACGCTATAACAAATTCTTGAGGATATTTATCAAGTATTTGTTGCGATTTAAAAAAAAAAAAAAAAAAAATAAGTTGCTGCTGAGAAAAATAGTCATGCTGAGTCTTAAGTGCGGATCATAGAACAGTTCTGGCTCTCGCCCAGCATTGACGCGTGTTCTCTGAAGTCAGGGAGGGGTTCACTAGATAAGAGGAAATAAATCTGCAGAAGTAAATATACTCTATCTCTCTGGCCGGCCGCCCAGATGGACACTAAGATGCTCTGCTTGTTAATGATGAAGCATTTATTAGGCGTAATGAAAACAATGTGCATTTTGGGCACACTGGTGCACCAGTCATGTGACCTAAACATGGCAGATGCCTTTAAATTGAACAGTGCAACCAACGTACCTGTTTGTTGAGATTTAAATCCATACTAGGACTCTGCTCAGTGGCGTTCCAGTGCTTCCTGGTTTTCAATGTATCCTAACAAGTCGAACTCCATTTAACGTAGACTAAATATGAAAATCCGAGACCTTATTTTCTTAGGCAAAATCCCTGCAATTTTGGGATGAATGTTCGTTTTGGTAATTTTTTTAATTTCCAAGAAGATCTTCTCTTTCCTGGGAAAATGGATTTAACCATGATTGCATTAATAAACACTGCAAATCTAATTAGTGGTCTGTGGGGGGGGGATGCCTGCAGATTTAGGTTTAATTATGTATACTCAACAAAGAACAGATAGTAAAGAATAGGAGTGAATAATATTTATTTATGCATTCTTTTAAAAATTGGTAGGGGAGTGTCTGGCCTTAGCAGCTTACACTCTAAATGGGGAGTGGCAACAATCTAGCAAGGGTCAAATCTGCTTTTTGGCATTGCTAAAAGTTTGGCTACTGAAAGTCTGAATGATGAAACCCAGAAGAGTGATCTTGTTTATGCTAGGGCCAGGCAATGTATACTAGGGATGCACTGAATCCACTATTTTGGATTTCCACCGAACCCCCGAATCCTCGGCAAAAGATTAGGCTGAATCCCAAATCAGAAATCCTAATTTGCATATGCAAATTGGCGGTGGGTAGGGGAAAACATTTTTGATTAAGGCAAATTAGGATTCGGTTTGGCTGGGCAGAAGGATTCGGCCGAATCTGAATTCTTCTTAAAAAGGCCGAATGCTGGATTCGGTGCATGTATACCAATGCGGATTCTCTGCAAGGGCTGCACTGCTGCTTCCCTTGCCTTTTGAACCAAGGGCGGATTTTGGCACCAAATGCAAAATATCACGTTTTGGCTGAGAAACCCGCTGCCGGAACTCGATCGAAAACTATGCTTCCAAGTGCCGACAGAGCAGAAGAGTAGCGGATTCTCGGCCTACATTTCTCCAACATCCACCATCGTCTGGCCCTGGCCTTAGGAGATCATTTCTAAATATGGTATTTACTAAAATTTCCATTAGTGATGGATTAAATATGTTTACAAGTCTAGAGTTAAGTTGGCAATATCATTTTGGCTTTTTGATTTCTGAACTTACCAGAACTCAATGATTGTTAATATTCCCAGTAAAAAGTCTATACGTCACATATAACTTGTGTTATAGAATGATTCATTATACTCTGAAGTTAGGTGGGACTTGTGTTCTTGCTCTACTGAACTTACCAAACATCATTGTGATCTATGACAAATAGTGTTTTTGTTTCCAAGAAATCTGGACCAAAAACTTATATTGAATATGGTCCTGAATATTAATTTTATAACACTGAGAAGCAATCACTCTTAATTACCCAGAGGCCATAAGTCTGGAGGATACTGCTCAGCACAACATTCCAGTCTTTATTATTCACTTGACAAAGTAGTTAAACAACTAAACATGTTTGCTTTCTACCGTTTTGATTAACGTCCACTTAATTCTACTGTAGAAACAAGCATTAAGTTAGAGGTATTCATCTTTATAGTCTTACCTGTTCGTTTACTATATTGATGAATTGTAGTTCTTGTGTTATGTTCGGTGCATAAAAAAAATCCTGTGAGGTTCCCAAAGCAATGCACCATTAGAAGACAGTTATCAGGATCTTTTCAGGGTTCTTTTTACTCGGGTGACTATTAGCCTTTGTGAATGTAGCATATTGGGGATTGACCGAGCAAAACACGAGCTTTATAGCCAAGGATATGAATCAAGTGACCCTTGTTTTTGTCAGGGATGAGCGAGGAAGCTTTAACTTTATCAAACAACATAAAACCAATGGTCCTCAAACAGTGGGGATTTGGCTGGAGTTGGGGGGCCCAGTCTTTTTTTATTTATTTTTTTTTGAGAATGCTGATCTGTTCTCTTAGTTGCTCCTGGAAGTCCAGCTTGAAATTCAGTTCAAAGTAAGCTTTGTAGGCCACGACCTATTTGCTTCCGGAGATATTCTTTGAACTGTGACTTGAAAGGGAAGCAGTTTTTCAGCTTGAGTATAAAGCAGAGGCAACAATTTATCATGGGGTTGAGTTTGTAGGCTTGCGATGTGTTCTGTATCAGGAGGGATCTCATTCTTTGCTACGTCCCCTAAACTGGAGAGAAGATGTTTGCTGTGCCCAAGCTTATTGGGGTTACAAGATACAACCAAAACTTGCTTCCAAGTGCATCTTGTGTTCTGGGATACTTCTGTGTTAACTGACAAAGAACAAAACCAGTTTTTCTCAGCTGATCGTGCTGCCTTATCTGTCCTGAGCTGATGCTGATGTGCGTCTGTCACAACATCGTGTAGAAGGAGCTGTAAGCTCAACTGTTCCTCTGAGGATTGAAGCGAGGCTGTTGCTGAAATGTTCCTTCTGTTTATTTATTCAAACTCTGTTCTAAGACTGGTTTTAGGCGATTATAATGTATGCCTGCCACCTCCTGTTTAAAATGAAAGGTTGAAAAAAAAAACATGGATCTGTATGGACCAAAAATTAAAGGATCACTAAACACAATTTTTTTGCCAAACTATAAAGGTTTAAAAAAAATATATATAAATTGGCAAGTTTATTATGAAGACTCATCCTAGTCCCTGCTCTTGATGAACCCATTACATGCCACGGGTCAAAATGTGTCACGGCAACAATCAAAGAGAAATTTATGGCGCTGGTACATGTGTGTCAGTGTAAAGAACCAGTAACATCAACAATTTTTAATATAAAAAATCGTAAGTATACATTTGAAAAAAAAACACCAAGACAATTAAACTTTAAAATCGCAAAGCCTTTATTAAGAAATCACTTACCGAAACTCTGCTTCCACTCACTCCAATTCAGAAAAGGCGACAGGGCGACGATCCATCGTGCGGCACTTGATTTCTCCTCCCTGGCTATCTCCTATAAGGAAGGCAGGGAGGAGAAATTGAGTGCCGCACTATGGATCACGATCGCCTTTTCTGAAGAAGAGCGCAAGCGGAGTTTCGGTAAGTTATTTCTTAATAAAAAAATAAATAAATTTGATGTTACTGGTCCTTTAAGAGACCACATTGAAAGAAAAACTTTACCAATTCTTTATAGCAAAATGCTCAAAGGTTTTTCCTCTGAGCTCGACTTTCCTATAGAAAGCCATTAGAAGGAAAGATCATCCTTTGCAAAATATTTGGGCATGTTTTGACTCATTAAAATGCGGGTCATAGGTTGTAATGGCTTAGACAACCTTACAACTGGTGAAAACACGGAGGGGAAATAAAGCAAAATTGCTTCTGGAAATTATTTTAAGACAGAGGAACTTAAGCTTTTTAGAAATTGATAAAACCTGAATTTTATTGAAATTGGAGCTGGGAAAAGAAATCAGCCTTTAGTTGAATTATCATGTATACATTAGGGATGCACCAAAATCTGGGATTTGGTTCAAGATGCAAGCACTTTTTTAAGAATTCTTAAACCATAAGGAGTTCAGCTAAACAGAATCTGAAAACTGGACTTTACAGCTCTGGAAACTGGATGTGACATTTTTACGTTCACAGATTTATAAAGTTGAATACGCAAATTACAATTTGGATTTGTGTTTGGTATTTGCCTAAATTATATTAGGAAGGCTTTGGCATTTTGTAAAATCCAGAAATGATGCATTCAGTGCACCAGTGCGCTTAATTTACACTTCCATAAACACTCCCTTCATGAGTCAAAAACTATGGCAGAAGACTTGCTTGGGTTTATCTAAAATCACTTGTAAACGAACCCTCACTTATGTGGGTGCATCAATGCTTTGCCAAGAATAAAGAGTCATACTGATCAATTGGCCATAACTGAAAATAAATTAAATTAACTAAACCTTTAATTGTAAGAATTTTCCCTTTATTTTTCAACCCACCGGCCCAAAGTATATCTTGCACTGCTGTTATATGTACAAATCTGTTCTTGTAAGTCTGATTTTTATCTTTAGTTTTCAAAAACAAGTCCATGTTCTCTGTATTGGGTTCTATAATGATTTAGGGCCTTGCTGAGTAGGCTTCATAAATTGTCTTACAAAAATAACAAACTCAAGCCTGTAAGTCTGTGCATATTTCTCCTAGATGATTTTCTGTGCATGGTTTTTGAAACTTTTTCCTACTTAAGTCAAACATCCCCTTTGTCTTTATTCATTCCTCTGTAAGTTTTCCTTGGCGATAGCGTTCATATAAATTTACATCGAACTCATGACAAAATAAATTGTCCTTGCTTTCAAGTTCGTGAATGTTGCTGCTCTTGATTCCTTCCACTGGTTTGCTGCAGGATGAGTGTTTCTTAAACCTGCCCTCCAAGTCTTTATGAATAATTCATACTTCAAGCCTTTGCCATTTTCAAGTCCTGCTTCTGTTTTTCATTAGCAGATTTCTAAAGAAGTCTCCATCCCGGCCTATTAGAATATTTTTTAAGGAAATTTTATAGTTTAGATCTGTATATCTGGAGTTGGTATGTAAAACCAATTTATTTTAAGAAGTCTATTTTTTTTGTTCTCGGAATATAAACAAGAACTACCGTGTCCCACCTTGGTATAGTTGATTATTTCAGCATTTTTTCTTTTTTTTATGGTTTGAAGTTAAATCATTTTTTTCCAAATGGCATAATGGGTCTACACAATTAGTTATACAAACTAAAGCGTATAACCATACAAAGCAATTAAAGCTCTTTATGTCATGGGCCAACTGAATGATAAAAGAAAAGTTTGCTAAATGGTTCATTTTATAGTTTTCATATGTAGCCATATTGGGTGAGTTAGGTTAGACTATTACTACTGCTTTGACGTTATTTTATGCTAAGCTTATATCCCTGAGTCTCCATTGTTGATCATATATTGTCAAATTAATCAAGTCTTCCTTGGAGGTCCAACCATTGGGCATCCTCCTTGGCACATGCCAAGACTTGGCACATGCCAAGGTTACAGATGTAGGAAAATGTTATTTGGCAATAGTTTCAACAATATCTTTGACAGCAAAACCGTTTTTACCCCCAAATCTCACCATAACTGACCTTTATACTCCACTTTCAGGTGTATCACGGAACGTAAATAGACAAAAAAGTGTTTAGTGCAAATAAAGATACTATTTTGGAGAAAATTTTGAAAAACAAAAAATTGCCAGCAAATAGATGAATCAAGAAAATCTGATCAATCAAATATTGCCAAAACAGTCTATTGCCCAAACGTTCTATATTTAAATTTGAAAACTAACATCACTTTTACTCATTGGCAGAAAATCATGACAATTTAGGGAGGCGAAGCTTCTCCAAAAAGAGACCAACTGCTCAATGACAGTGACAGGCAGTGACAACCTCTTGCTCTTCCATACTTCTATTTTGTTTTATTAAGTGTGGCTCCTGAGAGACTTTTGTAAGCTCCTAATGGAGTAATCTTTTTCTTCTGATTTTAGCCTTTTGTGCTTGACGGTTACAAATTTTAGGGTGTTTTTTTTTAGATAATCAACAAATTTTGCATAAATACAGACTGCATTGTCAGGATAATTCTCTCTATCAACAGCTGGGCAAATATAGGCTTATGTGGCTGTAAGGTCTTGTATTTAAGAAAGAAACTGCTTTTGAGATGTCTAAACCAGACCGTTCTACAGATTGAATGCAATATGCATATCAAAATGGGACTTAAAATATGTATTGAATATAATATTATAGTATTTGCTCTTAATGATGAAGATGAATTACGTTGCTGTGTTTATTATCTGTTACACTTGTCAAGAAGTTCCTACCTGAATGAGTTCTATCTTGGATCGTATGGTCTGCTCCCCCAATTATCAATGGGAATTTACTCCGCACATATTAATTTTCAGCTGAAACAACAGGGTAGACCACCTGTGGATGATTTACATTCATTGCACCTATTTATTTTTCTAGGCATGACTGGAAATAACATTGACGGTTCATTTCTCATTCTTCATACTCTTTCCTTTCTCCCTCTTTTGTAAAAAGACATTCTAAATAGTATCTTTTGTGGTTTACATTCCTGTCTGCCCTGCTGTTTCCGCATAAGCAGGCGTGTTTGTACGGTCACTCAGCGTTTAATTACTTTAGAAGTGGCAACAAAATGAGGCTGTGTGAACTTCATCTTGACAAGTAGACAACTGAGCCACTGGAGGACAGAAGACCCGCAATGTTTGTACTTTGGGTGGGATAATATAATTAAAAGGGCAAAGTTTTCTACAGGTTTAATCGCCTTTAGCAACTAGTTGGCAGTAGTGATAAGTGGGTTAGCCCCAAACCCTTAGGTCTGGCTGAAAAATGGGCCACCACTTCTGGTTGGGGTTACCATTTTCCACCGCACCTGGGCTCCTAATAGGGAACCCCTTGGCTGGTGGGAGATTGTTCCCAGAGACTGCCCCACCCCATAATCATCTGTGGCCATCACTAGTAAGCAAGTAGCATTTATTGGTCATCGGAAATCAAAGATGTTGACTGTTGGTTTAGGTGACTAAACCTGGACAAACTGCTTTTTATTGCATTATCCCAAGGTGAATGATAGCAATGGACAAGGAAAATCCGAGAACTTTGCATCTGAAAGGGTTATTGCCATAAAATTCTCTTACACACATTAATAGATGAATTTGGATGACTGTTGGAACATAATGTATATTAGTACAAGTTTACTCTAACTCTTCTTGTGTGGTCATATGAATCATGCGAGTTTCTTATGTTGATTGATCTAAATACTGGAATAGCCAAACATCTACAGGGGATGTTAAAGGCATACTGTCATCACATAATGACGCCCTTTGCTAATACTGTTTTGTGCTATAGGTATTTATTTTGCGCCACCAGTGTACAGTCTGCGCAAAAAAACACAAACAAGGAAAAGTGATTATTGTGAGAAATTAATTAAGTGCTAGAAATGTCAAAACTCAATTGGAAGGAAGTCCTTTATGGAAGAGCTTACTATCTATGAGGAAGGGGAGATAAAAAAGGAGGGGAACAAGTTCCTAAAGGGATACTGTCATGGGAAAAAACATTTTTTTTCAAAATGAATCAGTTAATAGTGCTGCTCCAGCAGAATTCTGCACTGAAATCCATTTCTCAAAAGAGCAAAGAGATTTTTTTATATTTAATTTTGAAATCTGACACGGGGCTAGACATATTTTCAATTTCCCAGCTGCCCCAGGTCATGTGACTTGTGCTCTGATAAACTTCAATCACTCTTTACTGCTGTACTGCAAGTTGGAGTGATATCACCCCCTCCCTTTTCCCCCCAGCAGCCAAACAAAAGAACAATGGGAAGGTAACCAGATAGCAGCTCCCTAACACAAGATAACAGCTGCCTGGTAGATCTAAGAACAACACTCAATAGTAAAAACCCATGTCCCACTGAGACACATTCAGTTACATTGAGAAGGAAAAACAGCAGCCTGCCAGAAAGTATTTCTCTCCTAAAGTGCAGGCACAAGTCACATGACCAGGGGCAGCTGGGAAATTGACAATATGTCTAGCCCCATGTCAGATTTCAAAATTGAATATAAAAAAATCTGTTTGCGCTTTTGAGAAATGGATTTCAGTGCAGAATTCTGCTGGAGCAGCACTAATAACTGATTCATTTTGAAAAAAATGTTTTTTTCCCATGCCAGTATCCCTTAAGGTAGGGGTGTTATTCCCAATGAGGCTTGAGAACAGGGTAAATATGGTATCATGTCAAAAGACAAATACTACTTTCAATTATATTTGCCAAAAACGTGAATTATTTGTAATTGTATAAATTCACAGAATGCTTAGAAATATACTTTGTTTCAATGTCCAAGATGTTGTTTTGGGATTTACATCCTGATTTATTTATTTGTTATTTTAAAATCGAAAAAAAAATATGATGTACATTAAGATAGTTTAGGTATTGTGATACTGACCTGGCCAAATCAAAAAGGGCTTGAGAAATCCAGTCTCATCTCTAACTTGGTTTTCGTCTCTGCAGATCCGCACATTAAAGTCTCCGGCAAGAAAGAAAATGTGAAGGAAGCGAAGGAGAGGATCATGTCAGTGCTGGACACTAAGGTCTGTTGATTTCAGATGAAAGGGGCCACTGATTATGTTGGAAAGCTCAGGGAAAAAACCCCAAAAGATTAAAAAAAAATGCTGATTACCAGTTTCTCAAGGTTTCAGAGGAGTCTTAGTAGATCCAAATTGGTCCTTCATTCCCATGGCACTTTAGTTGGGAAGACTAGAGAATTGGTGGTTAATACTTCACCACAAATGTACCCCTTGACTATTTTGTGTTACAGAGAGGATCAACAAATATAGAAAGGGGCTGCACACATGTTTAGTAGGATATTGCAGCACTTGGGTGACCCATGACTAAGCACTCTGAGGGGTGTGAAACGCGTAGGGTGGATGTAGATGGAGCTATAATTTTAACTTTTCTACCAATAAATGTATCTTTTAACTGAATATCTCTGGTCTTGTGGATCCGTATGAGTGCTGGTCAGCCCTGCTTCTTTATCTTCCAAAGTGCTGCAATAACAGGACAGGTTAGCTAATAGAAAGTTGCATGGAGATGCTCAAAAAGTTTATTTACTTTGTGCTCTATGCCAAGATGTTTCTCTTTTTTTGGTTGCCTTTGATGTTTTGTAGCCAGCTAAATGTGATCCACTTATTGCATCACTTTTTCAATATGGTCCTGTTTCATGCGCCACTCACTAATACTCGATCTGTAAGGAGGAGCTGCTCCTTGTAGCACATTATAGCATACTCTTAAAGTAAAAGAATCTATTCTATAGTATAGTACTTATGGATAAGTTCGTATTGAGGTTGCTTGGTTAATCATCGGAGCATTCCATGCTTGGATCCGATTGAGCTAGTGGAATGATCCACTATAATTCTTTATGGGGAGATATACTCGGCAAGTGAACAGGAAGACCATTTCTACCTACCCAAACACAGCATTAGCAATCTTGGGGGGGGGTTCACTGTACTTTAGTGAAACAACGAACATAAAAGTTTATGCAAACCTTTTATACACAATCCTATAAAAGCATTCTATAGGGTAGCCACATATGCGTTGACTTGCATGTTGACCAAATAAGCAAGTGGATCTTCAAAAGAAAGGGGTTTTTATGCAACAACAATTTACCTCTAAGTCAGTAATTCAAAAATAAGCACTTGGTTTGAGGCCACTGGGAGCAACATCCAAGGGGTTGGAGAGCAACATGTTGGGGATCACTGACCTAGAGCATTCACTTTAAGGTTTTAGCAAACATTCGTCCCAGTTATTTAAGGCCAACAAGATTAATTGGTGAAGATACAGGCACGGACAAGGTGAGACACCCCCTACACAGGCTCATGTAGACTGACCCAGTCACCCCCCGCAGGCAGGAAGAAGAATCCCAAATATTTGGCCCTTTGAATTAATGTGATATTTGGAGATATACAAAAATGGTTTTAATTAAAAAACTTGAGACTTGTGGATTTGTTTGGGATAAAGGAAATCAATATGAGTGCATAAAAATAAAGGGAGTCCAAAGTGACCAGAACTCCCAATTTATATGAAAAGCAGCAAGCAATTTTGATAAAGAAGCCATGATATGCTAATGAACTGTCAAACCAACATCAGCAGAATATGTATTACTATTGAGTAGAATAATGTAGCCATTATTAGAAATACCAAGTTCCTTGACCCTATAAAGCACACACTTAACGAAGTCATGACATTCTAAGGGAAATTGTAATATCCTTATAATAAAGTTTCAATTCAGTTTTATTAACAGTAGTGACCTGGCAAGGCATAAACTGATAATGTCATTGAGCAAAACAAAGCGCATTATCCCCAACGAAAGTTCTTTTCCCCACGTAAAAACTTCATTTATATTGATTATTGGTGCAAGTTGGAGAAAAGCTGGTAAGAGTGTTGCACCATAAAAAGTGCAAAGTGCCTGAACATTATTACCTTGTGGGCAATTTATTGAGGACCCCAAATGTGTCACCTGACATATCTTCATTCAGGGCTAAAATTAGCCTTTTTTAACAGCATTTTTTCTTTTGCAACGGCCCATTGGGGCATCACTTTTGTATCCTACAATATGCTGGTATGGATGAAGGATTGAATGGAAATGTTGGACTCCAGGTGTAACATGCTTTGAATAAATGTCACAATTTAGTGCAATTTTTTGCATTTGTGTTGCTGTAGAGTAACCGGGTGACATTGAAGATGGATGTGTCGCACACCGAGCATTCGCACGTCATTGGGAAAGGTGGCAACAACATCAAGAAAGTGATGGAAGAAACCGGCTGCCACATCCATTTCCCTGATTCCAATAGGAATAACCAAGCCGAGAAAAGCAACCAGGTATGTCCCTCTCGATTTAGAGGGGGGCTCATCTAAAAACAACACAATACTTAATAGCTACACTGCACCCTAAAGCCTTTTCATTCCAGTAAGTTTTTGAATGATACAGAAGACAGTGGAAGCTAATCTTTACTTTAACTTTTAGGGAATTATTTATCAATGTCCGAATGGCAAAAAATGTTTTGTTTTTTTTTACAAAAAAATTCAAATTCTTAGTTTGAACTTTTTTGAATTAGTGTGTTAAAAGTCTGAATAAAAAAAGTACTCCAACTCAGACCTGCCAAGTTCATGTAGAAGTCAATGGGAGAAGCCCCGGAGATAACCTGATATGTGCTGGGTTTTGTGAAAAATCCGAAGATTTCATGGTTTTCGGGCAAAATCCTAAAAAAATCTTTTTTTTTCGGCCGTCAAATCTGAAAAAATTCGTATGATTTGAATTTTATTTTTTATGTTTTTTTTTCCCACACAGTCAATTTATGGGAAAATGTATTGATAAATAAGAGGAAATAATCTGTGCGGGGACTTGGTCTTCTGTTCTTTCAATGAAAACACACCAGTTGGCAGTTGGTTTAATGTCATGCCCATTTATAACCCACACTTTTCTTGCAGGTGTCGATTGCAGGGCAACCAGCTGGTGTGGAATCTGCAAGAGTACGAATAAGGGCAAGTACTTATATTTCTGTAGCACACGTTTGGGAAAGCCTCTATGTAAGAATTCTAGATCTGCTTGGGAAATCTATTCTATGGGACGACTGACTTGCCTTTTTATAGCAGGTGAATGTAGAAAAAAGAGCTCAACGTCCCATCACTTAATCATTCCATTCGTTTCGTTTTACTTCTTCACAACTTTGGGTTTTTATGGTGCATGGGGTTAGACGCTTCCTTTTGAATTAAGAATTGTTTGGTAGACGCCTTTATTGACCTTTTATCGATTTGTACCTATTGATCATACCCCTTAAAGGCAACTTTTTTTTTGGAAGTAAATATTTAGCCCTTTCCAATTTGGAGCACATATAATTCTCAGCGACTTTCTGATATAGGTTATTTACAAATGTACATCAATTAAAGGAGAATGAAAGGCTAAAACTAAGTAAGCTTTATCAGAAAGATCTATATAAATACACCAGTAAACCCTCAAAGTAATGCTGCTCTGAGTCCTCTGTCAAAAGAAACAGCACATTTCTTTCCTTCTATTGTGTACTCATGGGCTTCTGTATCAGACTTCCTGTTTTCAGCTTCAACCTCCAGGGCTAGGGCTTGAGCATGCTCAGTTTGCTCCTCTCTCCCTCCCTCCTCCCATCCCTGCTGTAATCTGAGTGAGCAGGGCGAGACTTAGGCAGGAAGTGATGTCACACCAAGCTTATATGGCAGCTGCTATCCTAAACAAACAGAGCTTCTAGAGCTGTTTACTCAGGTTTGGCAAATCATTCTAGAGAATAAATATAGCGTTCTAGCTTGCATTATTGTAGCTAATCTATTGGCAATAAATTGCTTTTGCAACTTTCCTTCTCCTTTAAGAGGTACTGGTATGGGACCTGTTATCCAGAATGTCCGGGACCTGGGTTTTTCCAGATTACAGATCTTTCTGTAATTTGGATCTTCATACCTTACGTCTACTAGAAAATCATGTAAACATTAAAAAAAAAACTAATATGCTGGTTTTTCTTCCAATAAGGATTAATTACTTGGATCAAGTACAAGGTACAGTTTTATTATTATAGGGAAAAAAAGATTTTTTTTAAAAAAAAATTTTTTGATAAAATGGAGTCTATGGGAGTCGGCCTTTCATTCGTTTGGAGCTTTCTGGAATGGGTTTCCAGATAAAAGATCCCATGCCTGTTATTAATGTTGAAATTGGCATCGCCCTTTGCTATAAAATAAGAGATATTAGATGATAGAGAATGATAGGAGCTGTAGAAAACGCTTGGCTTACAAACAAATTCCTTTATAAATGAACGTTTATTGACATTGTAGGTCCTGCTCTTTCAGATTTGTTATTCCTGTATTCATCTGTGCAACACATTGAAAACCAAGTCCCAGATAAACAACAGGGGGTGGGAAAAAATGATTAATTCCGTAAAACAAACCAAAGAGTTGATGTTTCCACTGGACTCAAGTTAGAACCATGTTTAGTGCAAAGTGCTGGGGCTGTAAAATTAAAGGATGATGATGATGATGAGAAACCTTATTATCCAAATGTTTATAGTCCGCGTTCCCTAAAAGTGTCAAAATTCTTAAATGCGATGTTAGTTGTGCAATCTTTTCAAGGAATCTCCTATATACGTGCCCTACAATTATCCTGATTAGCCGCATAAGACTCAAGCCACTCTCTCCTTTTAAAGGAGAAGGAAAGTCTTCTTCCTCGTAGGGGTGCCAAATATTAGGCACTTCCAAGTGATTGTATTGACTTACCTGAAACCCTGGGCTGGTGCTCCTATCGGCAGAAAACGGCACCGGCACGGTGTTATACCAATGAGCACCACAGAGGGATTCTCTTCCATCTTCTTTATTCGAATTTCCTGGGGCAGACGCAAGCGCAGTTGAAGGAAATAGTTGACTTTTTAGTTAGTTTGGCTTTCCTCTCTACTGCGCAATCGCAGCCGCGAGAAGAACAAAGAAGCCGGAAAAGGATCGCTCCGTTGTGCTCACTGGTATAACCACGGGCCGGTGCTCCTATCAACAGAAAACTGCACTGGCCCGGGATTATTCCAATGAGCACCACGGAGCGATCCTTTTATGGTTTCTTCTTTCTTCTGGCGGCTATTGCGCAGTAGAGCGAAAAGCCAACCTTAAACTAAAAACTCTGCTATTTCGTTCTACTGCGCATTACTTCAGGTAAGTAAATACATTTACTTGGGGGTGCCTAACACTTTCCTTCTCCTTTAAAAAACATAACCTTTAGAATCCTCAAAAATATTCAGTATATTCTCCCCCAGATATTCCCGTTGACGGTTTGATTTTAAAGCTGAGCCTCTCTCTTTCTTTTCCATCCTCGGTAGCCGCTTGTTGGAATTTTGATTTCTTTGGCTGCCTTGCATACCATTGTGTTATTCCGCAAACCCATTATTCAGCAACTTTCAAATGGTTTGGATATTTCAGTGACTTATTTTAGAAGCTGGTCAGAGAAACGTGGTTTTGTAGCTCATTAGCGTTTGATGCTTTTCTGAAAACTTGAGTTTGGCCTAAGCCACTTTGCCTTGTCCACCACTATTATTTATCTTTTTGCTCCTGATGCCTGGCTGAACACTTAAAGGGATACTGTCATGGGGAAAAAAAATTTTTCAAAATTAATCCGTTAATAATGCTGCTCCAGCAGAATTCTGCACTGAAATCCATTTCTCAAAAGAGCAAACAGATTTTTTTATATTCAATTTTGAAATCTGACATGGTGCTAGACATATTGTCAATTTCCCAGCTGCCCCAAGTCATGTGACTTGTGCTCTGATAAACTTCAATCACTCTTTACTGCTGTACTGCAAGTTGGAGTGATATCACCCCCTCCCTTTTCCCCCCCAGCAGCCAAACAAAAGAACAATGGGAAGGTAACCAGATAGCAGCTCCCTAACACAAGATAACAGCTGCCTGGTAGATCTAAGAACAGCACTCAATAGTAAAATCCCATGTCCCACTGAGACACATTCAGTTACATTGAGAAGGAAAAACAGCAGCCTGCCAGAAAGCATTTCTCTCCTGAAGTGCAGGCACAAGTCACATGACTGGGGGCAGCTGGGAAATTGACAAAATGTCTAGCCCCATGTCAGATTTTAAAATTGAATATAAAAAAATCTGTTTGCTCTTTTGAGAAATGGATTTCAGTGCAGAATTCTGCTGGAGCAGCACTATTAACTGATTCATTTTGAAACAAAATGTTTTCCCATGACAGTATCCCTTTAATGACCAGTTTATTGGTCCATCTGGCCGTCAATTTTTTTTTTTTAAAATATATTCTTGAAAAAAATGCTTAATGTCCTTTTTATATTTTGTTTGTGTAGGAGCTGCTTCCTTTGGTGCTGATGTTTGAGCTGCCTATAGCCGGGATTCTGCAACCGATACCAGACCCGAACTCTCCCACAATTCAGCAAATATCCCAAACGTACAATTTAACGGTTTCTTTCAAGCAACGCTCACGTGTTTACGGCGCTACTGTTATAGTGAGGGGTTCCCAGAATAACACCAGTGCTGTGAAGGTAATTATTTGCAACAATTAACGGAAAACTGAACATTAAAGATTCCATATAAATCTTCTTCCCATTCTTTGGCTTGGGCTGTGTTCCAGTCACGGCCAGAGTCATTATCCAGCTGTGAAATAGTTCATTCTGAAAGAAATTTTTTGGGATGGAATTTTCTTATTTGGGTTTCTTTGTAAGAAAAAAAAGGAATAATGCCATTTATATAGGTGTATAACTTAGATATACAGGTATGGGACCTCTTATCCAGAATGCTTGGGACCTGGGGTTTTCCGGATAAAGGATCTTTCCGTAATTTAGATCTTCATACCTTAAGTCTACTAGAAAATCATATAAACTTAAATAAACCCAATCTGCCTCCAATAAGAATGAAGTATGTCTTAGTTGGGATCAAGTACAAGTTACTGTTTTATAAATTACACTGAAAAAAGAAATCATTTTTAAAAATTTAGATTATTTGGATAAAATGGAATCTGTGGGAGACGGGATTTCCGTAATTCTGAGCTTTTTGTATAATGGGTTTCCGGATAAGGGATCCCATATCTGTAGTTACATTTGTAGTACAGGTATGGGACCTGTTATCCAGAATGCTCGGGACCTGGGGTTTTCCGGATAATGGATCTTTCCGTAATTTGGGTCTTCATGCCTTAAGTCTACTAGAAATTAATTTAAACATTAAATAAACCCAATAGGCTGGTTTTGCCTCCAATAAGGATTAATTATATCTTAGTTGGGATCAAGTACAAGCTACTGTTTTATTATTACAGAGAAAAAGAAAATCATTTTTTAAAAATTTGGATTACTTGGATAAAATGGAGTCTATGGGAGACAGTCATTCCGTAATTCGGAGATTTCTGGATATCGGGTTTCCGGATAAGGGATCCTATACCTGTATCATTAAGTCAGGCATTTAGCGCCTCTATATTTATAGGAAGACTTAGGGGCCCCTTTACTAACAATCACATTTCTATTTTTTTCCACAAATCTCAAAACAATTGTGGTTTTCCTATATTTTTTTTTTTTTTTTAAAAGCTCTAAAAATTTAAGATTCATTCAGTGGGGAAAAAAACATGAAAACCATTATGAAATTTTGACAATGAAAAGTTGTCAAGGTCCTATAAAAGTCAATGAAAGCTGTGATGATCTTATTGGACCGTTTTTTAATCCATTCAGAGTTTTAGCAGTCTTTTGGAATTTTTTTTTTTTTTGCTAGGAATTGTCCGGAAACGCAAGGTATTCGTATTTTTTTGTATCTTATTGTTTTGTATCATTGTTTATTTTCGTTCATACTTTTTATATTCATATTTTTTAATAAATTCCATGACATTTGTGGTTTAAGAGAATGTGAGTTTAGTCGGGGTTTCAAAAACCGCTGAAAGACCAGTAACATGAAATTTTTTGTTAAAAAAAAATAATTAGTTTCTACTTAACGAAAAAAACCCACCAAGACCATTTCAACTTTAAATTCGCAAAGTCTTTATTAAGAAATTACTTACCAATTCTCTGCTTGCGCATCTCTTCAGACAGGGCGTCAATCCATCGTGCGGCGCTCGATTTCTCCTGCCTGATTCTATAGGCGATAGCCAGGGGGGAGAAATCAAGAACCGCACGATGGATCGTCGCCCTGTCGGCGTTTCTGAAGAGGAATGCAAGTGGAGAATCGGGAAGTCATTTCTTAATAGACTTTGCGAATTTAAAGTCAAAACTGCCTTGGTGGGGTTTTTTTTAGGGATGCACTGAATCCACTTTTTTGGATTCGGCCGAACCCCCGATTCCTTTGCAAGAGATTCGGCTGAATACCGATCCAAATCCGAACCCTAATTTGCATATGCAAATTAGGGGTGGGAAAGGGAAAACATTTTTTACTTCCTTGTTTTGTGACAACAAGTCACGTGATTTTCCTCCCGGCCCCTAATTTACATATCTAAATTAGGATTTGGTTCGGCCGGGCAGAAGGATTCGCCCAAATCCTGCTGAAAAAGGCCGAATCCTGGCCGAATACCGAACCGAATCCTGGATTCAGTGTATCCCTAGTTTTTTTTTCTCGTTAAATAGAAATTAATTTTTTTATGTTACTGGTCCTTAAACACCACTAAAATTCGACATTTAATATATTGGCCTCTAAGGTTCATGAAGAAGGGACCAAAGAGATTCTGAAAGCTTCCAAAATTTATATTTTTTTCTAGTTTACAAAACTCATCATTTTCCATCTGTGGAATAGTTCATTCTGAAAGCAATTGTTAAGGATGGAATTTTCTTATTTGGGTCCCTTTGTAAGAACTTTTTTAAACACTCTTGAAGAAGGGGCCAATCAGAAGGACCCGTGCTGGACCTGGACTTGCTGACCCCTAGCCTGACCCGCACCCGCACCCGCCACCCAATACAACACTAGGGAGGACCAAGTCCCTCACCTTAGCCGGGTATCCAGGTGGGTTACCTGTGGACTGTGACCAAAACCCGAGAATGTGGGTTAGACCGAGCTTTTGCACAAGGGGGCTTCTAGCAGCTGGTCAACGCCACCTCGTGGGTTAGACGATCGCTGGTGATTTCTTTCTGCCGTCCTTTTTTTCAGGCTATCCAACTAAGCGATTCAAAAATTCAAAGACGTCAAAGCAACTGCATGTCATGAAGGTCTAAAATGATCCAGGCCTGGATTTTTCAAAACCTAAACTTCCCCTTCATTAAAAATTAACATAAAAGAATTTGAATGGGTCATAATCACCCTCATGAAATGAGTTTGGGCAACATCTCTAAATACATATCATAGGTGCCCTGAAGATATGGTTGGGTATTGATGGTATGTTCTATTTAGTGGTTCTGGCTCTACATTCTATCATCATAGCACTGCACATCTTGGTCACTACTTGCATCAACCATTTCATGCAGTTTTTGTTTGTCTTCTGAGAACCCTTCACGGTCAAACTTTTTCCTTCTTACCGGGACCTTACCGCAGTAGGAAATTTTTTTTTATACCATTAGCAGGAAATTGCTGCGGAATGCGTCTGCACTTTATAAATGATTGATGTAATGATGTCTAGTTAGTTGCAATCTGGAGTCAATGAATGTCATAATAGGTCATAACTTTCCAATCAGAAGTCTATATTTTCTTTGAGGAATGTTAAAAACGTCTATATTCAGGTATTTCCTGATGGGCTCTATGTTATGGAGGTTATGGTTATAAACAGTGTTCCTTTATTCTTTGGGTTTCTATTCTGTATACATTCCATGGATGAAAACAGTTCAAGTGCTTATAACAGAATCCCACAGCCCAATTTTGTCTTGTATCGGAATTCAACTTCTAAAGTGCCTGGAGGTCTCATGTCGTTGCCTGTTTACTTCTTCAATCAGCATTTTTAAAACATCCTAGCAAAACAAACTATGGAATTTGCTTCATCAAGGAATGTTTTTCTCATGCATGTTGTCAGTTTATGGAATGCATAGACAAGTTATGAATAGTCTTCTACTTTTCAGAGTGGTCTTTATTGTCCATTCTGTAGCTTGGACCAAGATTTTAATGCCATCTATGGTCTTCTTCCATCAAGAGCTATGGGGCTGGGGGACAATTTAATGGGCAATGTCACCATGAATTCAAAATGTTTCTATGGTCTTAAAAAACTACTTTTTATTTCATATTTTTTATTCTTAGGAGGGTACAGCTATGCTGCTTGAACATCTTGCTGGTAGCCTGGCTACTGCCATCCCTGTCAGCACTCAACTGGATATTGCTGCTCAACATCACCTCTTCATGATGGGACGCAACGGTTGCAATATTAAGCACATCATGCAAAGAACGGGTGCTCAGATTCACTTCCCAGATCCTAACAACCCCCTAAAGAAATCTACTGTCTACCTCCAAGGCACCATTGATTCTGTTTGTCTTGCTAGGCAGTATCTCATGGTAAGTATCTAATGCTGCTTGGATGATTGAGAATTTTTTAGAGATTCCAACCTCATTTAGACATGGACCTTTGAAGGTGGGACTTTGGTGTTCTAGAGTTGTGAACAAAGCCAGAGTGAGGTCTTGTCATTGAAGTACCGTATATACTCGAGTATAAGCCGTCACGAGTATAAGCCGAGGTACCTAATTTTACCTCCAAAAACTGGGAAAGCTTATTGACTCAAGTATAAGCCGAGGGTGAGAAATGCAGCAGCTTCTGGTAAGTTTCAATCTAGTTTTTTTATGACTATTCTTAGGCGCCGGCTACTATTCTCACCGCCGGCGAATATTTTTAGGCGCCGGCGAATATTTTTAGGCGCCGGCGAATATTTTTAGGCGCTGGCTACTATTCTAAGGCGCCGGCGAATATTCTTAGGCGCCGGCTACTATTCTAAGGCACCGGCGAATATTCTTAGGCGCCGGCGACCGTTTTTGCGCTTGACCCGAGTATAAGCCGAGGTAGAGTTTTTCAGCATATTTTGGGGGCTGAAAAACTCGGCTTATATTCGAGTATATACGGTAAGTTACAAAGTGCAGATGAATCTCTGGGGTATTGCAGAGGGGTTTAGAGATAAATAAGGGGATGTCTGACATATTCTCCATGAAAGAATAACTATTATGGTAGTCCTTCCCAACATGTGACCAAAATATGGATACCATAGTGCTAGTGGTCAAAAGTAATGACTGTCTAAAATATGAAGAGTAGGGATGCTCCGAATCCACTATTTTGGATTCAACGGAATTCTTCGTGAAAGATTTGGCCGAAAACCGAATCCTAATTTGCATATGCAAATTAGGTATGGGAAAGGTGAAACATTTTATACTTCCTTGTTTTGTGACAAAAAGTCACACGATTTCCCTCCCCTAATTTGCATATGCAAATTAGGATTTAGTTCGGCCGGGCAGAAGGATTCTGCCGAATCCTGCTGTAAAAGGCCGAATCCCAAACCAAATACTTGATTCGGTGCATCCCAAATTAACAGTGTTGGGTTGACATGTGACATATGACTTCACAACACATTCATAAACACATTGGTTCATGGTCTATTATAGGGATCCCCAACCTATTGAACCCATGAGCAACATTCAGAAGTAAAAGGAGTTGGGGAGCAACACAAGCATGAAAAATGTTCTTGGGGTGCCAGATAAGGGCTGTGATTGGCCATTTGGCAGCCCCTATGTGGATTGAGACTCTTGTTTGGCAGTGCACCTGGTTCTAATAAAACTAAAACTTGCCTCCAAGCCTGGAATTCAATAATAAGCTCCTGCTTTGAGGCAACTGGGAGCAACATCCAAGGGGTTGGTGAGAAATATGTTACTCACAAACTACTGGTTGGGGATCACTGGTCTATTACTATTAACAAGCTCTTAGTCAAGACTTTTATCTTTTCCTTTAAGTTTTTTTTTAAAGTGTTTTAATTTTGTAATTATTATTGTTTTGTTTCTTTAAAAAAAATGTTAGAGACACATTATTTTAAAAAACGTCATATATATTTAAATTTTTCTTGATATTTTGATTTTTGTTTTCAACGTTTTGCTTACAGGGTTGCCTCCCTCTTGTGTTGATGTTTGACATGAAGGAAGAGATTGACGTAGAGCCTCAGTGCATCACTCGGCTCATGGAACAGTTAGATGTTTTCATCAGCATTAAACCCAAACCTAAGCAGCCAAGTAAAGTGAGTGTGTTCATCACAGACGCACAAACTACAGATGTCACCCGTTTATGCATTTTTTGTTGTTTTTATGGTAATTCTATTCATTGGACAGGTATAGGATCTGTTATTCGGAAACCTGTTATCCAGAAAGCTCTGCATTACGGAAAGGCTGTTTCCATAGACTCCATTTTATCCAAATAATCCAAATTCTAAAAAAATATTTCCCCTTTTTCTGTGTAATAATAAAACAGTCGTTTGTACTTGATCCAAACTAAGATATAATTAATCCTTATTGGAAGCAAAACCAGCCTATTGGGTTTATTTAGGGGTTATTTATCAAAATCCAAATTTTCTGTTTTTTTTTTTTAAATAATAAAGGCAGACCAAACTAGAATCCACGATTTCCCTTATTTATCAATTAAAAAAAAAAACTTGAAAAAATCGGATCGGGATCTTTGTGCAGAAAATGCACATTTTTCACGTTTGACGGCCGGAAACCATGAAAAATTTTGACCACTGTCAAACCCCCGAAAACTCAGAAGGTAAAACATTTTCAAATGGATGCAGGGACATCTGCCATTGACTTTTACATGAATTCGGCAGGTTTTCGATGGAGTATTTTTCGGATTCGGACAGCTTCGGGGCATAATAAATCGCAAATACAAGAAATCGCCTTTTTTTACAGCAAGTTTTTTCTGACTTTCGGCATCAAAAGTGACACAGCGAAAAAAATGTGCGTTCATAGATAAATGTAATGTTTTGATTATTTTCTAGCAGACTTAAGGTATGAAAATTCAAATTATGGAAGGATCCGTTATCTGGATAATCCTAGGTTGTGTGCCACTACTGTTTGTGGCTATGTAAAGCTTATATATTGTAGCTGCTGTAAATAATCATCCATCATCATCATCATGTGTTTATATAGCGCCAACATATTGCGTAGCACTGTAAAGTAAATGTGATTATACAACTAAATCACATGAATTATATACATGGCCAATATCTAGTCACCCAAGAGAAGAATGGCCAATGCTCAAATGAATTGATGTTTTAAATTTGTGGAATGGTTGGGATCTGTTAGTTGCTTATTATTTGTATTTTTTAAGGTTTACATTTTATCAAATGTATTTTAATAAAAATAAGTTCTCAATACGGGCCTTCTGCTACCCATGTACACACTTAGCTTCACCATGAATACAATAAGGCTGCCTGTCATAAGATAAACTTACTATCGACAGTCAACAGCAGCCTGTTTATTACGCCCTTACTCCTCCCAATTGATATGTGATTGGGGATTAGTCAGAGAAGACCTATTGGGCTTTAATTTCAGTTCTCGGTTAGTGCTGAGCCCCTATAGGATATGATCATATACGGTATGAATTCATCCAGTTTGGCCCACATTGGGGTGGCTACATGAAATTGTCTTTCCTTGATTGGCCACATTTACTGTGCTCTAGCCAAAAACACACTGTTGGATCATTTTGGATTTAAATAAAACAAAAAAACGTGGGTCATTAAATTAATTTATTTACCTTTTACAGTCCGTTATAGTAAAAAGCGTGGAGCGAAATGCCTTAAATATGTACGAAGCAAGAAAATGCCTTCTCGGACTCGATAGCAGCGGCGTGACCGTTACAAACCAGTCTACGTTATCCTGTCCGGTTCCGATGAATTGCCACGGGTTGGATATTTTGGCAGCGGGCCTAGGTCTCTCTGGATTAGGTAATAAGAACTGTCATTAAGCATTTCACTTTAAAGGGATACTGTCATGGGAAAAAAAAAATTCAAAATGAATCAGTTAATAGTGCTGCTCCAGCAGAATTCTGCACTGAAATCCATTTCTCAAAAGAGCAAACGGATTTTTTTTATATTCAATTTTGCAATCTGACATGGGGCTAGACATTTTGTCAATTTCCCAGCTGCCCCAAGTCATGTGACTTGTGCTCTGATAAACTTCAATCACTCTTTACTGCTGTACTGCAAGTTGGAGCGATATCACCCCCTCCGTTTTCCCCCCCAGCAGCCAAACAAAAGAACAATGGGAAGGTAACCAGATAACAGCTCCCTAACACAAGATAACAGCTGCCTGGTAAAGCTAAGAACAACACTCAATAGTAATAATCCATGTCCCACTGAGACACATTCAGTTACATTGAGAAGGAAAAACAGCAGCCTGCCAGAAAGCATTTCTCTCCTAAAGTGCAGGCACAAATCACATGACCAGGGGCAGCTGGGAAATTGACAAAATGTCTAGCCCCATGTCAGATTTCAAAATTGAATATAAAAAAAATCTGTTTGCTCTTTTGAGAAATGGATTTCAGTGCAGAATTCTGCTGGAGCAGCACTATTAACTGATTCATTTTGAAAAAATGTTTTTTCCCCATGACAGTATCCCTTTAAGTAAATAATCAAGTGGCCTTAACTGGATGAGTTGGCATGAGTGTTAATGTGTCAGGCTCATTATTAAGCCTGGGCAAGTCGGCCCTATTGCAGTCATTGAGATCAGCTTTTAAGCAATTAGCTTTGATCTGTCTGGGCAGGTTAAATAATAAAAGCAAATCTCATTGTGACTGTTATTGGTATTTGCCCCATATTGGCGGTGGAGCTGCAGTTTGCTAATGAGATGACGCTGAAATCCCACTGATGCAATAAGTCTGAATTTTTAATCCAACCGAAGCATCATTTCCAAAACATACTAGATAACCCTCTTTTCTTCTTCATACAGGTCTCTTGGGTCCCAACACCCTTTCAGTTAATTCCACTACCGCTCAGAACTCTCTGCTGAACGCACTGAACAGCTCTTTGAGCCCTCTGCATAGTCCAAGCTCTGCTGCTCCTAGCCCAACGTTATGGGCAGCTTCATTAGCGAATAACGCAACAGGTATATTGGCCTTTGTTTCATCAGATAACAGAACTCCCTCTAGAGGATTGTCTCTAGCCTAAAGGTGGCCATAGACGCACAGATATCATACGAAACAAATTTTCGTACGGTATTCGGTGCGTTGATGGTGGAAAAAGAGACGACCCATATCGGCAGAAGACTTGGATATCAGTCGGCTAGTCGATCGGGCTAAATGGAAAATTTTGATTGGGTGCCTTTGAAGGCATCTAAACATTGGTCATTGTTAGTGCTGAATCAATAAATACAGGTAGAATTCTATTGTTTCTCTCTGTATATCTGACCATTCAGCTCTACACGTGTGTATTGAAACGAACGATCTTTCTTGGAAACATCTTTTCCAAGAAAGATTGTAATTGTTATGTCTAAGGCCACCATAAAGGTCCCCACAGGTCCTTCTACAGGTTCCCTGATCGATATCTGGCCATGTCGATCGGGCAGGTTTAAAAATCCTGTTGAATTGAGGACCACATTGGTTCGTTGATGTGATCCTCGATCCGATCGACCTGCTAGGGCCCAACGATCGGATCACCCCATTGCCCACCTCAAGGTGGGCATGTAGGGGAGAGATCCACTCATTTGGCAACCTTAATCTCTAGATTAAGGGTCTTAAAAGGATACTGTCATGGGAAAAAAAAAAATTCAAAATGAATCAGTTAATAGTGCTGCTGCAGCAGAATTCTGCACTGAAATCCATTTCTCAAAAGAGCAAACAGATTTTTTTATATTCAATTTTGAAATCTGACATGGGGCTAGACATATTGTCAATTTCCCAGCTGCCCCAAGTCATGTGACCTGTGCTCTGATAAACTTCAATCACTCTTTACTGCTGTACTGCAAGTTGGAGTGATATCACCCCCTCCCTTTTCCCCCCAACAGCCAAACAAAAGAACAATGTGAAGGTAACCAGATAGCAGCTCCCTAACACAAGATAACAGCTGCCTGGTAGATCTAAGAACAACACTCAATAGTAAAAACCCATGTCTCACTGAGACACATTCAGTTACATTTAGAAGGAAAAACAGCAGCCTGCCAGAAAGCATTTCTCTCCTAAAGTGCAGGCACAAGTCACATGACTTGGGGCAGCTGGGAAATTGACAAAATGTCTAGCCCCATGTCAGATTTCAAAATTGAATATAAAAAAATCTGTTTGCTCTTTTGAGAAATGGATTTCAGTGCAGAATTCTGCTGGAGTAGCACTATTAACTGATGTGTTTTGGAAAAAAACATGTTTTCCGATGACAGGATCCCTTTAATCTAGTCTTCTTGACCAGCGCTGTGTTCCCCCTTGGAACAGTGGTGGGCAAAACATGTAATTTGCCTAATTTTCCTTTTTAAAAAGATCTAATTTGTGCTGTTTTTGAAAAGAAGGGCAGGCGTGTGCTAAATAATTCCCCCTGTGATGTCTGATATGATCTCTGATGTGCCTTGTGATACTGAGCTTTTATTATACTCGTGTTTGAAACACAAAACCTTAATCCTGCTGATCTTATTGGTGATGTATTACTGGATCCTAACATTGCTCAAGTGAAGACTTTATTTTTCTTTTCAGCCATCTTCAGTTAACGCTTTGAAAAGAACAGAATTGAAATGAAAAAATATTTTCCCAAACATGCCCCCGTTTTATTCCCTTCGGATTCCATGTACTTTAAGTTTTGACAAGCCTGCGTGGTTTTAGGCGTAATTATCGCTCGTCGTTATAATTCATAGAATAAAATTTTTTTTTTGACAAGTATTTAATTTCGAAAATGGAAAATTGCTCCCAAATGTCCAGATATGAGTTGAAAAGAATTGAAGATTTTATTATTATAGGTTAACTTTGCTCAGACAGTTGTAATGGTCGGGTGTGGGAGAAAGCGCTTAATAGCTCAAATAAAGTGAACCGAACCACCACCCCAAGATTCCAGGGCACAAAAACAGCAGGTGTCAATGTCTGCTGTGGATAGATGGAATATTGTAGGAAATGTCTGATCTCAAAGTCTCGTTCTTGTATAGTTCCTGGAGTTTCTCCATCAGGAAATGCATTCTCATCTTTAATTTCAGGCTAATTTTATTATGGGCTGAAGTTCCAGCCCTTTCCTTTATTCGTATGCAGAGAGGCTTATCCGACAGTTAGGGGACCTCTGATTTATTGCTTCCAAAGGAAAATTGAGTTTTGTCCTCCTTCCCTGACGAGGTGAAGATCACATATCATTATATCTACTTTAACATTTTTTGCTTTTGTACAGGCTTCTCAGCAATCCCCCATTTAATGATCCCATCTGCTGCACAAGCAACATTAACCAACTTCTTGCTTTCTGGGGTTCCAAACTATGGTCAGAACACTCCATCTCCACCTCCGGGGCTGACGCCTGTTGATGTCCACATGAATGGCATACACTCTGAATGCAAGAAGGTTACATCAGCTTTGAATGGTCATGTAAAGGTAAGATTCACTGCTCTAAATTCTTTAAGGGAACAGAAACACCAAAAAATCTGCAGCCATTCATGCACAGGATACACAGTAGATAACGGATAACAGCCTCCATGGCTACACAGCAGCTTGTTTATATAAACTATAGTAGTACTTATCTGTTATCTACTGTGTATCCTGTGCTTGAATGGCTACCCCCATGGCTACACAGCAGCTTGTTTATATAAACTATAGTAGTACTTATCTGTTATCTACTGTGTATCCTGTGCTTGAATGGCTACCCCCATGGCTACACAGCAGCTTGTTTATATAAACTATAGTAGTACTTATCTGTTATCTACTGTGTATCCTGTGCTTGAATGGCTGCCCCCATGGCTTCACATCAGCTTGTTTATATAAACTATAGTAGTACTTATCTGTTATCTACTGTGTATCCTGTGCTTGAATGGCTGCCCGCATGGCTGCACAGCAGCTTGTTTATATAAACTATAGTAGTACGTATCTGTTATCTACTGTGTATTCTGTGCTTGAATGGTTGCCCCCATGGCTACACAGCAGCTTGTTTATATAAACTATAGTAGTACTTATCTGTTATCTACTGTGTATCCTGTGCTTGAATGGCTGACCCCATGGCTACACAGCAGCTTCTTTATATAAACTATAGTAGTACTTATCTGTTATCTACTGTGTATCCTGTGCTTGAATGGCTGCCCCCATGGCTACACATCAGCTTGTTTATATAAACTATAGTAGTACTTATCTGTTATCTACTGTGTATCCTGTGCTTGAATGGCTGCCCCCATGGCTACACAGCAGCTTGTTTATATAAACTATAGTAGTACTTATCTGTTATCTACTGTGCATCCTGTGCTTGAATGGCTGCCCCCATGGCTACACAGCAGCTTGTTTATATAAACTATAGTAGTACTTATCTGTTATCTACTGTGTATCCTGTGCTTGAATGGCTGCCCCCATGGCTACACAGCAGCTTGTTTATATAAACTATTGTAGAGTTTCTAAAGCAAACACCCCAGTTTTACCAGTACAGGGCAACACTACATTATACACTACATTATATATTACACTTATTGGGTGTTACTGTTCCTCAGAGACACTCCGAGTGGGTTTGTAGTAGATATTGGTCATTTGTTATGTAACCATTGTTGGAAGAAAGTTATATATAATGGGTTCACTCTTGTACCATTGAACTGCTTAGTAAGAATGGGATTAGGTATTGCCAGTAGTTTGCGGCAGTATATTGAGTTTTAAGACATTACAAACAATATATTTGTAGAAAAATGAAAGATATTCTGTAAACCTAGGCTTTAGCTTGAAATGCCACCTGTTAGGTGTTAATCCTTTCTTCGGGAGCTTTAAAGGAGAAGGAAAGGCTAAAACTAAGTAAGCTTTATCAGAAAGGTCTATATAAATACACCAGTAAATCCTCAAAGTAATGTTGCTCTGAGTCCTCTGTCAAAAGTAACAGCACATTTCTTTCCTTCTATTGTGTACTCATGGGCTTCTGTATCAGACTTCCTGTTTTCAGCTTAAACCTCCAGGGCTAGGGCTTGAGCATGCTCAGTTTGATCCTCTCCCCCTTCCTTTTCCCTCCTCTCCCCTCCCTGCTGTAATCTGAGCTCAGAGCTGTAAGTGAGCAGGGAGAGCCTCAAGCAGAAAGTGATGTCACACCAAGCTAATATGGCAGCTTTTATCCTAAACAAACAGAGACAGAGTCTAGAGTTGTTTACTCAGGTATGGTAATGCATTCTGCAGAATAAATATAGCGTTCTAGCTTGCACTATTGCAGCTAATTTATTGCCAATAAACTGTCTTGGAGCTTTCCTTCTCCTTTAATACAGTTTGTAGCATTTTTGTCTTAAAGTTATAAAATCTTTTTTTTTTTTCCTGTTTGCAGCCGACAAATATGAAATATGGAACAATATCTTCATCTCTAGGAGACAAGGTGTTGAACACAAATCTTGCGGAGGCGTCAAGGCAGTCAAACAACCACAGCTCGGCTGAAGAAGTGAATTCCAAAACAGATCCAGAAGGTGACCTGGGTTTTGTATAGTTTAGTAGAAGCCCTTTTACAACCACTTTTCCACCATCTCCTCTCTTGCTGTTACTTCATCTTTCTCGTTCTTTAAGGTATTTTAAAATCTGTACGATTCGTTCGTATACATTGGGAAAAAAAACACAGAGACAAATGAAAATTTAAAATCGCAAAGTCTTTATTAAGAAATTACTTACCTCAATTCTGCTTCAGCTCCTCATCAGAAAAGGCGTCATGGCGTCCATCGTGCGGCGCTTGATTTCTCCTCCCTGGATATCTCCTATAAGAAAGACAGGGAGGAGAAATCGTGCGCCGCACTATGGATCACGATCGCCTTTTCGTGAATGGAGCTCAAGCGGAGTTTCGGTATGTTATTTCTTAATAAAGACTTTGCGATTTTAATTTGTCTTGTTCTATTTTCAATGTATACTAACAATTTTTTTTTAAAAAAAAATGTGGTTATTGGTCTTTTTAAGAAGTAAGTAGAAATGTTGTACATTAAGTTTTGTGCTTCTGTACCAGCCCTAAGGCAACCACAGCCCTTTAGCAGTAAAGATCTGTGTCTCCAAAGATGCCCCAGTAGCTCCCCATCTTCTTTTCTGCTGATTCACTGCACATGCTCTGTGCTGCTGTCACTTACTGAGCTTAGGGACCCACTCACAATATACAGTACACATAGAATAGAAATGTCACAATATAAGGCTGATTAGTAATTAATACACATAATTACTACATGGCAGCACAGAAACCAGTGCAATTAGCATCAGAATTTAATGATCAGCAAACCTGTAGCATCAGCTTATATTACAGCCAGGGAAGCTCATTTTCTGCTGGATAATTAGTGACGAGCCCTAAGCTTAGCTTCTCAACAGCCAATCAGAGCCCACTGAGCATGTGAGTGTCACAGACACTTTCCAAGATGGTGACCCCCTGTGACAAGTTTGAAGTCCTGGATCATTGCTGCTATTGACAAGCTCAAACTTTAGCCTCGTGCAATAAGTTCACTATATAAAATATGCCATTTTTAGCCTTATTTGTTTTAAGGGTTTAATGGTCCCTCCATGTTTATGACTTGTTTTTTAATTGTTTCAATGTGTTGGCAGGTTGTAACGATGCCTTTGTGGAAGTGGGAATGCCCAGAAGTCCGTCTCATTCTGCCAACACCAAGGATCTCAAGCAGATGCTCAACTCCACCAAAGCTCCGTGTCCAACCAGACAGACCGTCAAACTATTACACGGCACAAAAAACTCTCACTTACAGTAAGTTCTACCCCAACGCGTTGGCTTCAGAGATAAATGTTTGGATTGATGAAGTAAAACACTTTTCTGTTGATAGTACTGGCGAAAGATTGCTCTCCGATTCAGAAATGAGTCCTATGGAAGGTCCCGTGACTGATAAAAAGGCCCCTGGAAGCGAACGGGCTGCGGAAAGAGCGGCTGCCCAACAGAATTCCGAGAGGGCGCGGCTTACTTCACAGTCGGAGTATGGCACTATGCAGGTGATTCTTCTCAATATTTAATTTCTCATGGAACTAAATTATCTATTTGGCAAACACAACAAAATTCAAGTTCAATAAAATCTGTGTGATTTAAAGGAACCAGCAACAAAATTATATTGTTTTAAAGTAATGAAAATTACTTTACTGTACAGGTAAAACTGTTGTCTTTCAGGAACTGCACTATAGTTTATATAAACAAGCTGTTGTGTAGCCATGGGGGCAGCCATTCAAGCACAGGATACACAGTAGATAACAGATAAGTACTACTATAGTTTATATAAACAAGCTGTTGTGTAGCCATGGGGGCAGCCATTCAAGCACAGGATACACAGTAGATAACAGATAAGTACTACTATAGTTTATATAAACAAGCTGCTGTGTAGCCATGGGGGCAGCCATTCAAGCACAGGATACACAGTAGATAACAGATAAGCACTACTATAGTTTATATAAACAAGCTGTTGTGTAGCCATGGGGACAGCCATTCAAGCACAGGATACATAGTAGATAACAGATAAGTACTACTATAGTTTATATAAACAAGCTTCTGTGTAGCCATGGGGGCAGCCATTCAAGCACAGGATACACAGTAGATAACAGATAAGTACTACTATAGTTTATATAAACAAGCTGTTGTGTAGCCATGGGGACAGCCATTCAAGCACAGGATACATAGTAGATAACAGATAAGTACTACTATAGTTTATATAAACAAGCTGTTGTGTAGCCATGGGGACAGCCATTCAAGCACAGGATACATAGTAGATAACAGATAAGTACTACTATAGTTTATATAAACAAGCTGTTGTGTAGCCATGGGGCAGCCATTCAAGCACAGGATACATAGTAGATAACAGATAAGTACTACTATAGTTTATATAAACAAGCTTCTGTGTAGCCATGGGGGCAGCCATTCAAGCACAGGATACACAGTAGATAACAGATAAGTACTACTATAGTTTATATAAACAAGCTGCTGTGTAGCCATGGGGGCAGCCATTCAAGCACAGGATACACAGTAGATAACAGATAAGCACTACTATAGTTTATATAAACAAGCTGCTGTGTAGCCATGGGGGCAGCCATCCAAGCACAAGATACACAGTAGATAACAGATAAGTACTACTATAGTTTATATAAACAAGCTGCTGTGTAGCCATGGGGCAGCCATTCAAGCACAGGATACACAGTAGATAACAGATAAGTACTACTATAGTTTATATAAACAAGCTGCTGTGTAGCCATGGGGGCAGCCATTCAAGCACAGGATACACAGTAGATAACAGATAAGTACTACTATAGTTTATATAAACAAGCTGCTGTGTAGCCATGGGGCAGCCATTCAAGCACAGGATACACAGTAGATAACAGATAAGTACTACTATAGTTTATATAAACAAGCTGCTGTGTAGCCATGGGGGCAGCCATTCAAGTTTTAACTCCAAAACCACAAATAATAAAAAATGAAAACCAATAGTAAATTGTCTCAGCATGTCACTCTCTATGTCATTCTAAAAGTTATGTTAAAGGGGTGAACAGCTCCTTTAAAGAAATTGTGGTTTATTTCTTAAATCAGATGTTTTCAGACACTGGATTCCAGACACCATTTGGACCAACATTAAGTCTCAACACCCTTTCCCCTTATCTTATAGCTAAATTATAGGTGGATAAGAATGTTGTAAAAGTCACCCTATGAACGTTCCAGATGGATCCAGAACAATAAGCCACTGGTTTCCCCAGTTCTCAACCTAACGCTGGCCATTCATTGGCTGAACAAGTGCCCCATAGTCTGAATGGCCAGATACTATACAGGTGTCAGCGCATTACTACTGTACCTTCCTACGGTTTGATTTTTTGGGCCGACAGCCTGGATCATTAAAACTGCAGCTCCCCTTTTCTTTCTCATTGGCTGATGCAGTATTGGCCTTTAACCTAACTTGCATGCCCACATAGGCAATATGCTTGAAATCAGCCAAACCGTCCAATCAAATTTAGGCATGTACAGCCAACTTAACTGTCTTCTAAAGGGATCCCCCTTTTTGCCTAAAACCGACCATTAGCATGCAGTCAATGGGGGTCATTTTATAAAGTTCGCGCAGCGCATATTTATTCGCAGTGGTGGCATTGCCCATGCTTTCTCCTGAACGCTAATATATTGCACTGCTCTTTTGCGAATTTGCATTGTGAATACATTTTCACTAATGGCTGTTTGCGTGAGTGCGCCCGCTGTGCGAGGTTGTTGTGTGCGCAAAATAGCGTTAAACAGTAACTGAAATTCCCAATTTGCTAACAGTTTTGCTAATATTTTCGCCGCCACCAAAGTTGTGGCATAATCCGAACGCACAGTGTGAACATAAATAGTTGCGATTTTTGACATATTTAAAAAGCTTTCATAAGCGCGAAGTTTATAAATGAGCCCTAACGTGTTCACCTTTCAGATGCCAACAAAGATTAATCGTTTTTTTTTTTTTTATTAACTCTTTTTCCTTCTTGTCTCCATTGTAGGCCTATGACTATGAACAGAAGAAGCTGTTGGCAACAAAGGGTAACTATATATTCATTTATCATCAATACACTGACGTTATATAATATATAGAGAATAAAGTACCCCTTCTTGTGAAATATAAGGATATTAGAAGTTACCGAGGAGTTTCATGACCATATAAACGTAGAAGTTTTTATAAGGGTCATTGAACTCCCAAGGTCACTTTTAATATCCTTGTTCCTCGCAACAGGGGGTACGTTATTTATTAAGAAAAATGTCACTGGCATAAAGGAGTTGCGGTAGCAGGGCAAGCCCTTGCTATTTTATTAATACAGTGGTGCGATCTTTCAGGCGTGTCCCCGAAACGTTGCACCACTGCATTAATAAAATAGCAAGGGCTTGCCCTGCTACCGCAACTCCTGCGTGCCAGTGAAATTCTTCTTACCCTTGACGTGAGGTGGCCGATTCCTCTATCGCTGGGCACCAGGATAATTCATTTCTTTTGGGTTTGTGTGGAGTGCGGCTTCTCCAAATCTTGCTTGGTACTTTATTTATTAGAATACACACGTTTTAGTGAGACGTGTGACAGCAATGACATCACTAAGCTTCGATTAAAACCGATGACATCATTAAGCACCGTTTATAAGGATATAATTTACAAGATATTCATGGCTCTTGTGTGTTTTATATATAGTGAATAAAGTACCCCCTCTTGTAAATTATAAGGATCTTATAAGACACCGAGGAGTTTCATGACCTTATAAAACAACTAGGCCGAAGGCGAGTGTTTTTATACAGATCATGGAACTCCGAGGATACTTCTAATATCCTCATAACTGGAGGTACTTTATTATAATACACAAGTTTCAGTGAGTCATGTGACAGAAATGACATCAGAACTCACCGTTTATACCTGATGACATCAGAACTCACTGTTTATACCTGATGACATCAGAACTCACTGTTTATACCTGATGACATCAGAACTCACTGTTTATAACTGATGACATCAGAACTCACTGTTTATACCTGATGACATCAGAACTCACTGTTTATAAGGCTATAATTTACAGGATACTCATGGCTCTTGTGTGGTTTATATATAAATTTACACACACGAAGGTGGTCTGCACCGTATTTCTCAAAGTGCTTGATTCTATAATTCCATAAGTTACACCAGTATTTGTTCATTAAGCTTTAGGTTATGGATTTAATGATGGAGTGAGCTGAGCTAAAATATTTTCTTGTATTCAGCGATGTTAAAAAAGCCTGTGGTGACAGAAGTGAGGACCCCAACAAACACATGGAGTGGGCTTGGCTTCTCCAAATCCATGCCAGCGGAAACCATTAAGGAACTGAGACGGGCCAACCATGTGCCTTACAAGCCCACCATGACTACGACATACGAGGTATCAAGATTTTAAATTGGGGATAGAGCAGCGAGGGCATTTCTGAACCCGAGCTTCAGTGATTCCACTCATTCACTCCTTATATTGCTTAATAAATGTAATCGTAATGGTTCCTGACGAGATGTACATCCACGCTGTATGAATTCTAAAACAAAATGATTCATTTCATATAAATCGCCAGAATCGGCTATTATTTTAAAGAACTATTCTCCTTCAAACAACTAGGGGCAGATTTATCAAGGGTCGAATTTCGAAGTACAAAAAAGTTTCGAAATTCGACCATCGAATTGAAAAACTTTGAATATCAAATGCAAAGTTTTTTCACCGAATTTGGCAATCCTACGGTCGAATATAAAAATCGTTCGGTCGACCGATTGAATCGTAAACGATTTTAGCGTACGATCGAAGGATTTTTATTCGATGTGTAAAGTGACTTAGAAAAAGTTTGTAGAAGGTCCCCATAGGCTAACCAGGGGCGCTCCACCAATGAGGCGAGTTGAGACACTCGCCTCAGGCGGCAGCGCCCCCTGGTTACCAGGGGCGGCAAAAATGCCGCTCCTGGTAACTAAGAGCCGAATTTCCGGTTTTCAACCCGGAAATTCGGCTCTTCTAGTGCAGAGAGCGCAACGGAAGGCCGCCTCAGGCGGCATATAGGCGCGGATCGGCGCTGAGGCTAACATAGCAATTCGGCAGGTTTAATTTGGCGAAGTATTGAGTCAAAGTTTTTTATTTTTTTTAAAGAGACGCTACTTTGATTATCGAATGGTCGAACGATTTTTACTTCGAATCAAAGTTGAAGTCGTAGTAGCCTATTCGATGGTCGAAGTATCCAAAAAATTACGTAGAAATTCTAACTTTTTGTACTTCGAAAATTCACTCGAATCTTAGTAAATCTGCTCCCTAGTTGTTTTCAGATAGTTTGCCCGAAATAATGACTTTTTTCCAATTTCTATTTGCCATGTGTGACCATTTTTCTAATATTCAAGTGTAAATTGTCATTTTTCACCTTCTAAAGCAGCTCTGGGAGGGGGGGGGTCGCCGACCCTGTAAACGGTTCTAAATTGATACGTTTCATATCTCTGTCCCTGCTGAGCAGAATCTCTGGGTTTCATTACAGGCAGCTGTTAGAATTGATACAATAGTTGCTGATACTCCAGAGATGCTGCTGAAAAATGTATCAACTAAATGTTGTAAAATTGTAACGGTTCAGAATCTGCACCTGAATTACTGAGACTGAAACACCAGAGACAGAATTTTAAAAAAAAAACGGTAAAAAATTAATAATGGAAAGTTTTTGAAATAAGTCTTTATTTCTGGGGAACAATTTGAAAACAATTGAACTGAAAAAAAAGTGTTAGAAAGGTGAACAACCCCTTTAAGTATGTTATAGAATGGCTAATTCTAAGCAGCTTTTCAGTTGTCCTTGTTTTTTTCTTTTTTATAGTTAAATTATTTGTCTGCCTGCTTCCAGCTTTCCAAAGGGGGTCACTGACCCCATCTAAAAACAAATGCTCTGTAAGGCTACAAATTTATGGCTGTTGCTACTTTTTGTCTTTCTGGTCAGGCCTCTCTTATTCATATTCTAGGGTGTTTTTTTTTTAGAAATCCGTGCATGGTTGCTAATGTAATTAGGACCCTAGCAACCAGATAGTTAAAATTGCAACCTGGAGAGCTGCTGAATAAAAAGCTAAATAACCACAAATAATAAAAAAAACAAATGAAAACGAATTGCAAATTGTCTCAGAATATCCCTTTCTTCTAGGGATGCACCGAATTAAGGATTCGGTTCGGGATTCGGCCTTTTTCAGCAGGATTCGGATTCGGCCTAATGCTTCTGCCTGGCAGGACTGAATCCTAATTTGCAAATTAGGGGCGGGAGGGAAATCACGTAAATTTTTGTCACAAAACAAGGAAGTAAAAAATGTTTTCCCCTTCCCACCCCTATGCAAATTAGGGTTCGGTATTCGGGCGAATCCCTCGTGAAGGATTCAGGGGTTCAGCCGATTCGGTGCATCCCTACTTTTTACATCATACTAAAAGTTAATTTAAAGGTGACCAACCCGTGCGCCTCAGCTTTGGCTGAGCCAAATGCACATCGCAGCTGCATTGTATATACCCATTCTATGCAAAGAAATCTCGGCCGCTTCATCAGGCATCACTTCTGGCACAGACATGTCTCCTGAGTATGGTGGCAGCCCATTTCTACGTTCTACGGTGGCCCATTAGGTACAGGAAGGATCAGTTTTGTCTCTTTCTGCACCTGTAGTGCAATTGTGCACTCCACCCCATATTCCGTTGCCTTTGTGTGCAGAGGTCGGAGGTCAGGAATCTAATCGGGATAATGAAAGAACATACCTCTCAATATTGAATTGTGCGTTCAGCTGACTCCATTTGTGTTTTTTTTTTTTTTTCAATTTCTTACCATTCCGGGAAGAGTTGATACGAGACGCTAAATAGAACATGGCAGCAATTCCCGTAATGTAATCGTTTGCCATTGCTGTGAGATCAAGAGGAACCTTAAATCAGGCTCAGTTATTACTACAGGTATATGATCCCTTAACCGGAAACCCGATATCCAGAAAGCTCCGAATTACGGAATGGCTGTCTCCCATAGACTCAATTTTATCCAAATAATCCAAATTTTTAAAAATGATTTGCTTTTTCTGTGTAATAATAAAAGAGTATCTTGTACTTGATCCCAACTAAGATCTAATTAATCCTTATTGGAAGCAAAACCAGCCTATTGGGTTTAATGTTTAAATGAATTTCTAGTAGACTTAAGGCATGAAGTCCCAAATTACGGAAAGATCCATTATCCGGAAAACCCTAGGTCCCGAGCATTCTGGAAAACAGGTCCCATACCTGTACTTGCTACTAGAAGCCTATTTCACGGATGCAGAATAACGTATTCGCCATTTCGGTGCGTGCTCGTTGATCTTCCGTGGAAATAGTCTTCAGAATGTAGGTAAAGGGCTGGATTCCTTAGGAAGACTTTGTATGTGTCTAATCAAAATGCTTCCTGCTTGGTTAAATTCTTAACAAAGCTGCTTGTAGTGATTGGCGAATAAATTCGCCAGGTGTGAATTTGCGGCGATTTTCTGCGTTTCGTATAAAATTTATTTCATAAAAATGATTCGGATGCCCATGGACTTTAATGCATTTGGACAAAACAGGCGCCTGATCTCCCCGAATCTGACAGTTATCTCTCTGCCCTTAAAGAGAGAGAGGCTGTTGAACTTGGTTTGAAGGAACTTTTAATATTTTCCATCCTATCTCTAATCATCTTAAATGGCTGCATTGTAGGATTCAGTATTAATATTCCTAATAATCCGTTTTTTTATGGGAGGTGTAGCCTAGTGAAATGAACCATACGCCAGTTTGACTGACATTCCAAATGATGCTGTTGGGACCTATGTAAGGATTCCTATCAGTCCTATGATCTCCAGGATTTCCTGTATATACAGTAGGCTTTAAGGGGATCAGCAGCTCTTAAGGCTGCGGTTACGAATGTTCAGCGCCCACGGTGGTTTTCTGAGAATGTTTTCTTTTCTAATCATCTACATTTGTAGATCTTCCGCTCTCTACTTACAGAGTGACCAAGAAATAGGAGAAAGGACATTTGGTCTCTGGTTTTAATCAGAAAAAGGCTGCTTTTGTTGTCCTCGGTGGCTCTCTCTTGTTATATTCCAAGAAACAAGTCCTTTTAGATTTTTGGTGGCCCTTCACTCAATGTATAGGGCAGGGGTGTCCAAACTTTTGCAACGAGGGCCAGATTTGGTGAGGTGAAAATGTGTGGGGGCCGACCATTCAGCCTGACATTCTTTGAACCATTAACATCATTTAAAAATATTACTGTTACAGCTACACAATTCCTGATCGCACTGTGCTGGAGGGCCGCATTATTATTAATTTCATGATGGAGACTGAGGGCAGCTGTAAAGTTGAAAAAGGGCCGCAATTGGCCCCCGGGCCTGACTTTGGACTTGCCTAGTATAGGGTGTCCTCAACAGATTAGCAGCCCCGTCCAGCAACAAAACGTTTAAATCATCTTAAAGGGATCCTGTCATCGGAAAACATGTTTTTTTCAAAACGCATCAGTTAATAGTGCTACTCCAGCAGAATTCTGCACTGAAATCCATTTCTCAAAAGAGCAAACAGATTTTTTTTATATTCAATTTTGAAATCTGACATGGGGCTAGACATATTGTCAGTTTCCCAGCTGCCCCCAGTCATGTGACTTGTGCCTGCACTTTAGGAGAGAAATGCTTTCTGGCAGACTGCTGTTTTTCCTTCTCAATGTAAATGAATGTGTCTCAGTGGGACATGGGTTTTTACTATTGAGTGTTGTTCTTAGATCTACCAGGCAGCTGTTATCTTGTGTTAGGGAGCTGCTATCTGGTTACCTTCCCATTGTTCTTTTGTTTGGCTGCTGGGGGGAAAACGGAGGGGGTGATATCACTCCAACTTGCAGTACAGCAGTAAAGAGTGATTGAAGTTTATCAGAGCACAAGTCACATGACATGGGGCAGCTGGGAAATTGACAAAATGTCTAGCCCCATGTCCGATTTCAAAATTAAATATAAAAAAATCAGCTCTTTTGAGAAATGAATTTCAGTGAAGAATTCTGCTGGAGCAGCACTATTAACTGATTCATTTTGAAAAAATTTTTTTTTCCCATGACAGTATCCCTTTAAACATAAACTCTGGAGACCCACAGCAATTTCAGTGTGTTTTTATTTCTCACACAACAAGAAAGAAGATTCCAAGAAACAAGTAGGTCTGACCATCTTTGTTACTAGGGACGGTAACCTCCAAACCATTTTCATGGCGCCCCACTGGTTTTAACGTTAATCCAGTAAAGTTATCCCAGTAAATCAACTGTGTTTATTCAAGGAGAAACCGATAAATAACACAAGGCATCATTTTTTAAAAAAAAAAATCTTCATTTCAGAACTCCTCCCTGTCGAGGTCTAACAGCCGGGAACAGCTGGGAAACGGCAGCGACTCAGAAAACTGGAGGGAAAGGAATGGGATTGACTCGTCTCAGAACGACTACTCGTCCTCCATAGGGAGTCCCAAGCGAAAGCAAAACAAATCTGGTACGGACGTGTTTTAAGGGTTTCAGTATACGGAAAAAGAATGGTGTTGTCTTTGGAAGAGCCTTTCAGGGAACAAGTATTAAATACACAATAGATTTCCCGATCCGTCCTCGTTAGACAGCATTTAGAGACAGCGTTTAGAGACAGCGTTTAGAGACAGCGTTTAGAGACAGCGTTTAGAGACAGCGTTTAGAGACAGCGTTTAGAGACAGCGTTTAGAGACAGCGTTTAGAGACAGCGTTTAGAGACAGCGTTTAGAGACAGCGTTTAGAGACAGCGTTTAGAGACAGCGTTTAGAGACAGCGTTTAGAGACAGCGTTTAGAGACAGCGTTTAGAGACAGCGTTTAGAGACAGCGTTTAGAGACAGCGTTTAGAGACAGCGTTTAGAGACAGCGTTTAGAGACAGCGTTTAGAGACAGCGTTTAGAGACAGCGTTTAGAGACAGCGTTTAGAGACAGCGTTTAGAGACAGCGTTTAGAGACAGCGTTTAGAGACAGCGTTTAGAGACAGCATTTAGAGTGCACTGATCAAAAGTGCTGGCACAGCTTAGACCAGGGATCCCCAACCTTTTGAACCCATGAGCAACATTCAGAAGTAGGAGTTGGGGAGCAACACAAGCATGAAAAATGTTTTTGGGCTGCCAAATAAGTGCTGTGATTGGCCATTTGGTAGCCCATATGTGGACTGGTAACCTACATTGAGGCTCTGTTTGGCAGTACATCTGTTTTTTATACAACTAAAACTTGTCTCCAAGCCTGGAATTCAAAAATAAGCACCTGCTTTGAGGCCACTGGGAGCAACATCCAAGGGGTTGGAGAGCAACATGTTGCTCACGAGCTACTGGTTGGGGATCACTGGCTTAGACGATGGTGTTATTTCACGTGGCAAATGCAGAACGGCAATATATTGTAACACTAATTCATTTGTTTTTGTGGATGATTGTTCTCCTGACCTTTTTATTATTGGTTATATAAGCAATTGGTAATTGGCCATTAGAAGAAGTTTCTTCTTTAATCCTGCCCCAGTCCTTGCCATTCCTCTTATTCAAATATGTCCTGCTCTCATTCATTCCCAGACCTCTCCTATTCTATTGGCAGTAGAAGGTTTAAAGGACATACGACGTCCATAAACAGTTACACTTTACAGCTCATCTAGAAATCTGAGCTCCTAACCTTGGTCATGGATAAAACATGCAACAGGCACCTCCAACATCTGGCTTCTCTTAGCCCATGGGACATTCATGAAGATTCGTAGTTGCGCCAGGCGTAACTTCGCCAGGCGTAGTTTTGCCAGCGCTCTGCAAATTCACTAAAATCCGAAGTTGCGCTCAGGGGTAGCGTAAGGTTGCGAAGTTGCACTAGCGTTGATTCGCTAAGCAAAGCGAAGTTATGCTAGCGATGGTTAATTTGCATATGGTGCCAAATTCAAATTTCAATGGAGGAATACGTAGCAGCACTAAAAAATGCCTGGGAAACCTTCAAAACATCAAATAAAATGTTTATTTTGCCCGACACATGTGCCCACTGTATAGTTAAGTTGCCATGAGTTAGGAAATGTAGGGGGGAAGGAGGGGAGCCCCAAAAAAATTTCAATCTTTTTCAGCCTATCACCCATAATGTACAAAAAACACCAGCGTTTTTTGGGACTTAGAAATTTTTTTAACTTTTTTGAAGCAATCCCTATCTACTCTATTGCGCTTCGCCTGGTGCGTATTTAAGATGGAGAAAAACCCCTTTATTTATCCGTTAAATTGATTGACCTGTCTGGTAGGTATCCAGAATAGTGACCTCCAACCCCTCTCTACATATGGTGACTATAACTACTCAATATTTCAGTTGAATAGTTTTGTTAACATCCATGGATGGAAATATGATGGGTAGACAAAGGTTGAATGCTCAACGAGCGTTGGTCAGTGAGTGCAGGCCAAGTGAAGATCGTGATCAAACTATATGTAGACATTTACAACTAAATACAGTGGGTAGATTATTGTGGGACTTGGAATTGATAAGTAATTATCTAATTGAGATGATTTAATTTGCCTTAAATTTTTAAATATACATCTGACGCCGCTAATAAGCATATTGCTCACCACTGTGCCTTCATTAAAGCCAACGTTGCGTAATCGCTTCATTTCATTGGTCTTTTTGATGCCGTGCCAGAGCCATCCTTGTGAAAGCTCAGTGGCAACATGAATATTTACATTCTAACGCCTAATTTACTTCCAACTGAGCCTCTCTTTTGACATATAATGAGTAAAAACAAAATTAGGCAGGAAAGATGACTCCATTTTGGTTCTTGATCTTTGTAGAGGAGCGGAACCATGCTGCTTGCAGTGGGAGTTGTATAGGTGATGAAGATGAGGTCATTATGATCACATTATTTAAACTGTCTATGAAAATGTGATAGGCAGCTCCCGTTTCCATTTACCACTCCCAGCCTGACGTTGATCTTCTTACATACATCATCACAGAGGTTTTTGTGTTTTCTTTTCCATAATTACTCTACAGCAGAACACTATCTCAGCAGCAGTAATTACATGGACTGCATTTCCTCACTAACTGGAAGCAATGGATGCAACCTAAACAGTTCATTCAAAGGTTCCGATCTTCCTGAACTCTTCAGCAAACTGGGCCTGGGGAAGTACACCGACATATTCCAGCAGCAAGAGGTCAGTGGTCTTCAAATCTGGAAAAATTTAAGATTGGGCTGGCCGATGTGACATCATTACACCATGCTCCCTTGAGTACTGTAAGCTGTGTAAACAACCTAATGATCGTTCAGTATTTATCTGGGTTCCCCTCTGTCTATAATTATTCCCATAACTTAATGCACTCCACATGCTAATTGCCTATGAAATATTTATGGCAATGAAGCGGAAACCTTGGAATGTTGGAAAAACCGAGCACCAAACGACAGTGACGTTAGTTTTTAACAGGAAAATATGTCACAGTTTTATACAATTCTTCCTTTTTTGAACGAAACATAAAGAAAGAAAGGGGGGTTTCATTGATTATATCATAGACCTGGGTCCCCTGCTTGAGGCCTTGAATTCAATGAATCATTCTGCACCTCAAGAATGACATCTTTGGTGGTGGACCCATTAAGACTGATTCAGTCGGACTATGGAACCTTTATATGGTCAATTGTCAATGGACAATGGAAATTCCACCTGGCCTTATCAATAAGTGAGCTATTGTCTGATAGATATAGATGCTGAAATGTGATTGTTTATTTCATAAGTTGGCCAATATTGAGACTGTTCAGTCCAAGAACAGCCATTATTTCTTTTTTTAACCTTATTGTTTATAACTTTAACCCTCATGAGCTGTGGGATAGGGACCTCAACGATTTTTTGTGTAATCAGTAGTGCCTAGATAGAGCAGCAGTTGTTAAAAGCAGCTGGAAGGTATGTAGGTTAAGATAGTGGCAGTTGGGCCAGTTGGC
Organism: Xenopus laevis; assembly: GCF_017654675.1. NCBI lineage: Eukaryota > Metazoa > Chordata > Amphibia > Anura > Pipidae > Xenopus > Xenopus laevis. Next base: position 7,797,279 of record NC_054384.1, read on the forward strand.
AACAGTAACACTTGATATTGATGATGTCCAGATGTCCAGCTTGCAGAGAACTTCTGCTCAAGAAATGTTCGTACTCTATCAACGGCTGAAATGGCTTAATTCTACTTTGTTAATCATGGAGCTTCTCAAAGTATGGTTTTGCCAACAGCTGAAGGGCCATAGGTAGGACAGACCTATTGTGTATTAATAATGGTGCTTCATAAGGTCCACTTTGTCTACAACAACTGAAAGGCTATAGTTTGGAAAGATCTACTTTGTAGTAGGGTTTGTTTTGCCATCATCAACTGACAGTATAAAGTAGGCGAGTTTAAAGTCTTGTTTCCCCCAGGCCCTGACATAGCTAAAGATGTCTCTGTAGACAGGTGGTTATTTTAGGCAAATTTTTCTGCTGGACTCTTAAGATCTTGTTTGTTTCTAGATTGACCTTCAGACGTTCCTCACATTAACAGATCAGGATTTAAAGGAACTTGGAATTAGTACTTTCGGCGCTCGAAGGAAAATGCTGCTGGCTATCTCAGGTAATGTGCTGTAGAAAACACTGACGTATGGGTATAATTAATGGAGCCAATATTTATACGAGCATAAGGAATAATTATCAAGAGGGATGTAGGCTTCTTTCTCCTGGTATTGTGGAAGAAAATATACTAAAGCTGCATTATCATAAATGTTTACTAACACTCTCCAGAGATCTCCAGAGTTCTCTAGAGATGTAGATGTTGCTCATGGTAGTGTTCTGCAGCGGGACGGGTACATGCGGGTTACCCGCAAAAAAGCATACCCGCAAAAAAACCAGGTACCCTACGGAATGAGGGTAGGATTTTCAGGTGCGGGTATAGATGCGCGTCGGGTTGCGGGTCTCATTTAAATTTCTTATGTTATATTGTCTATATTTTCGTTCTTTTAAAATTTTACAAAACGTGTTTCTGTCCCCGCCCACATTTGATGATGTCACTTCCGGTTTGCAGCAACACCACTTCCTGTTTGATGGTGGGCAGTGGGTTGCGAGTTTGGGTTGGGTAGCGGATCAAAGTGGGTAAATAGTTGCGGTTCGGGTCTTAGACATTGGTTCCGCGCAGGACTCTAGCTTCATGGCAACCAATCAGCATTTAGATTTAAACCGTCACTTACAAGTTAGCAACCGTCTGATTAGTTGCTATGGGCAACATCTCAGGAGATATTTATCTCCAATGTTATTAAACATGCCCTAGTGCCTTTCATTACAAAAGCCCTTTTGCCTCTGTTAATATTGTTTCTTTTATAGCTTCTGCAGTCTGCCACTAGGTGGAGCTTGCCTTAATATTTCCATCTGCCTTTTACATTTTGCTGAAATCCTTGGAAAATGGCAGTGCTGCAAAGTTTGCCCGTTGCTGATAAATGACAATAACTTGGAGCAGATTCTTTCCATAAACTTGTTAGTCAGAATCGGACGTGAAAGAGTCTTTAGGCTGAAGAATACTGAAACCTAACTTGAATAACCTTTTATTTTTACTTGAATTTTGCAGAACTGAATAAAAACCGAAGGAAGTTATTTGAGCCCACCAATATACGCGCGTCGTTTCTGGAGGGCGGAGCCAGCGGAAGACTCCCGAGGCAATATCACACGGACATTGCAAGCGTCAGTGGGCGCTGGTAGCACCCGGCGAAATCCCCTTTTATTTTTAGGTGATAACCACACGAGAGACGACCATGGCTGACCTGGGGAAATGCGTCCTTCCATATTTTGTTTTATTATTTACCATCAGCACTTTAAAGCCGCGGTACCGAGGACCAAAGCATCGTGCCCCACGCTGCGTGCCAAAAGAAAAAAAAACTTTCCGAACTTTTCCAATGCGGAATATGTTTTTTTTGTGTGACTGGACCGAATCGCAAAAAACGAAAAAAAATAAACAAATATTAATGATTTTATGTATAACTGTAATGTATGCACTGAAATTTTTACCTTATTGAATGAAGGATGAATCTCTCCAATTACAGAGGGCATGAATTAATGGTTTTATTGTGAAGGATTTTTTTTCTAGTATTCAAAAATAATCATGATGCGTCTGCACTTTACATATTCGATATTTTTTTGTGCTGTCCTTGTATTGCCAGATAACACCATTTTTAAAGGATAAGTAAACCTTTAAAATAAGTGAATGTAAAATTGATGAAAGTTGCTATTCTAAGCACTTTTGTAATGTACATTCATTATTTATTTTATTTTTATTCCAAGATATTAAGGGATACATGTACTGTTAATCCGAATGAATTTTGTTACAACAGCGCCACCTGCTGGTCAGTTTCCCACCAGTCTGACCACCAAGTAGTCAAGGAAGTTGTCAGGAGAAAGAAAGAGGCTGCTCTGATGTTCTTCTGCTTAGGAATAAAATTAGAAACCTTTCTCACATCTTTCCTAAGCAGAAGAACATCAGAGCAGCCTCTTTCTTTCTCCTGACAACTTCCTTGACTACTTGGTGGTCAGACTGGTGGGAAACTGACCAGCAGGTGGCGCTGTTGTAACAAAATTCATTCGGATTAACAGTACATGTATCCCTTAATATCTTGGAATTAAAAGAAAATCAATAGTGAATGTACATTACAAAAGTTCTTAGAATTGCACTCTCATCAGTTTTACATTCACTTATTTTAAAGGTTTACTTATCCTTTAATCAAAAACCCTCGTGCTTTTACAGTAGGTACATTTGTGTATAGCGACGTTACGGAAATATGCAGAAAGCGAGGAGTCCCGTTAGAAGCGTATCACTGGTAGATAAGTTATTAATATTCCTATCAACGCTTACAATGAAACAAATTCACTGTAACAGACGAAAGGACCAGTATAGACGTCATTTTTCTTGTTTGTGAGCCGGTCAAACCGTTTTTGCACTGCTGTCGCGTCCGAGCAGGTGAAGGAATCGACGCTAGACGTCCCTTACATTTCATTTATTTATACAAAGTTTTCTTTTTACGTTTTTCCCCGTCAAACGAACGTTTCTAGATCCGTCGGCGGCGCCGGTCAAGCAATAACTCCTAGAGCCGAAGCTTTTCAAAAGGACGATCGCGTTTGTTGGATTCACATCAACCGGTTTCTTTATATTTGGAAAGCAACTTTATTTCTGTAACCAAAGATGTATTATGAAACGTATTTCCTTTCCACGGAGAATAGTCTACGACATCGATTCCAATTATCAGTTATTTTATACTGTGAAAATATGTTTTAACGATATTGAGAGCACAGGTCGCCGATAACGGAAGCGACCCCTCGCTTTTTGCCCTTTTACTATGGTTGTTTCCGGAAAACTGTAAAAAAAAAAAAAATTTTTGTACTGTCAATTTTCTAAATTTGGAACGAGAGAAATCCGTCCGCTTGCGTTTGTCGGAGAAAACTTAGCATGGTGGGAGGCAAAGTCACAATAAGATTTTATTTGAAGCTCAAACTTGCCGCACAAACATTTGCACACTCAAATAAGGGACTGTTTTGAAATAAATATATATATTTTAGAGAGAATTTTTTTTTTTTTTCTTCCTTTGCTGCAATTCAATTTTTATGGGCATAAGCAAATGCAGCAATCTGTTATTCAATTCTAAGGCACTGTTTCAGAGGGTGATGGTATTTTGGGGGCTTTAACACTACTTTTGGTGAACCACTTCCTTTTTTTATATAAAAAACGTGGTGTAGCGTAACTGGAAGTGTTTTATACCACGGCTATTTTTAAATAAAAAGACTGCATTTAATACAGCTCACATGGGTATTGCTAAGTTGATATATTTCAGCTTTTTTTTTTTCTGAATTTTGTTTGATTCTAGTTTAAGAAATTCCCCAATAAGGTTAAACTGTTAAAGGGCTTTACACGCACACACCAATGCACAGAAACACGTAGGTACTGGAAAATCCTTCTGTTTTGTTTTAATCTCATTTATGGAACGTGGTCAGTGCTGCATTGTGCTCCAATCCATGTTCAATCCCAATGTTTGTTGCATTTTATGTTGTGCCTCGAGAGAGACAAGTTATCTGTAAATGTAGAACAGATACAGATTATTTCAGTGGGGGGATAATGATGATGATTTTTTTTTTACTTTTTTTAAATTGTGGATTGAGACCATTAAAATGGATTTTTTTAACTAATCATTTTGTTATTTTGAAGAAAATAAATTTATATAACCCCCCCCCCGCTGTGAATTCTCATTTTTTTTGCTGCCTACCAGTAGTCTTAGTGGCAGATTTATCAAAGGTCGAATTTCGAGCTATTTTTTGTGTCCTTCGACTAGGAAATAGTCCAAATTCGATTTGAATTTGAAAATAAATCTAAATTTATTATGTACTGTCTCTTTAAAAATTTGACTTCGACCATTCGTCATCTACAAACTGTCAAAATGCTGTTTTAGCCTATGGGGGACCTCCTAGAACAGTGATCCCCAACCTTTTGAACCTGTGAGCAACATTCAGATGTAAAAGGAGTTGGGGAGCAACACTAGCATGAAAAATGTTCTTGGGGTGCTAAATAAGTGCTGTGATTGCCCATTTGGTAGCCCCTATGTGGATTGTCAACCTACATTGAGGCTCTGTTTGGTAGTACACCAGGTTTTTATACAACCAAAACTTGCCTCCAAGCCTGGAATTCAAAAATAAGCTCCTGCTTTGAGGCCACTGGGAGCAACATCCAAGGGGTTGGAGAGCAACATGTTGCTCACAAGCTACTGGTTGGGGATCACTGTCCTAGAACCTATTTGGAGTCAATTGGTGAATTTTTTTCAAAGTTTTTTTTAGGGAAAACTTCTAATCGAATTCGATCGAATGCGCTATTACTTCGATTCGGCTGAATTTGGACCTATTCGATCGACAACGGACCTATTCGCCCAAAAAAACCTTCAACTTAATTTCGGTTGGTCTGTTTGAATTCGAATTGACGTGTTCTCAATAAGAAATTCCACCCTTGATAAATCAGCGTAAAAAAAATAAAAAACAGTGTCCCTTTATTTGAAGGTTTTTAAACTTGAAATATAATGCATTTGAAACAACAGCACCACCTGCTGTTCATTTTGATTAAATGGCAACAGTCGGTGGAAAATGTATTTAGTGAGCAAAGAAAAGTCTTGTGTTGTTTTTTATCAGACGCTTCGCTGGTCAGTTCCAATTAGAGCAACATCACAAGACATTCCTTTTATTTAATACCAAGGCTAATGTCCACACCAGTGGTTTCTAGGGCCAGCACAATTACGGCAACCCGCTAAGATATGCTTTTCTCTTAGTTTGTTACATTTCTTGTACAAGTTCAGTTGCATTGCTCTCATTCATATCCTCCCAGAAGCCCATAGCTGCACTGCCTCAAGGCAAGGCCTTCATGGACATCAATAAAGAGGCCACCTTATCTTTTCAACCCTCGAGTGTAGGCATCTTTATAAAATATACATGAGGGTACTTTATTAATGATCACTGCCTAGAGTTGCAAAGTCTGTTGTGCACAACATCCCCCAACCCTTTCCAATCAAGGAGTCCATCACACACTTCCATTTAGTGAATAATTGTTTAATTTTACAACACTTGGGGGCAGATTCACTAAGGGTCGAATTTCGAAGTAAAAAATACTTCGAAATTCGACCCTCGAATTGAAATCCTTCGACTTCGAATATCGAAGTCGAAGGATTTAGCGCTAAACGTTCGTTCGATCGAAGGATTTTAATCCAACGATCGAAGGAAAATCCTTCGATCAAAAAAAGTTTAGCAAGCCTATGGGGACCTTCCCCATAGGCTAACATTGACTTCGGTAGGTTTTATCTGCCGAAGTAGGGGGTCGAATTTTTTTTTAAAGGGAAAGTACTTCGACGGTCGAATAGTCGAACGATTTTTCGTTCGAATCGAAGGTCGTAGTCGAAGGTCGAAGTAGCCCATTCGATGGTCGAAGTACCCAAAAAATACTTCGAAATTCGAAGTATTTTTCATTCGAATCCTTCACTCGAGCTTAGTGAATCGGCCCCTTGGACTCTACAATTACACTGGCTGCAGTCAGACCAAAGTTGGACATTTGTTGTGGAAGGGGCAATATTTTTAAGGTTTTAATATTGTGTATTTCTGCGCTATGCAGATCAATATTTGTAGTTTTGTCAGCTTTAGAAGCACTGAATTATGACTACTTTTTTAAGGTTAAACTATCTAGAGTGCTTTCAGAAGGGCCTAGATCTTTTAGGAGAATTTCTGTGCGGGTCAATTTTTAGTAGAGGACGACCAGTCCATTGTCTTGCACTGTATCAAAGAAAGATCTGAGCCAAATTTAAAAATATAACCTTGATAAAGGGTAAATGTGTTCAGTGTATTTATATTGACCGGAGTATTTAATAACCTAAACAGAAGTATATAGGCTTGTAGAGACCTAAAGTCATTGGAATAGTATGTGTAATATCGTGTGTCAATTCACGTTTGATTTGGTTCACAAATAATGGGATTTACTGGATATTTGTTTTGGAGCCACAGTTTTATTCCATCTCGCTATGGGTATAAGGAACTATAAAAAGTAAAGCAAAGATGATCCTCTTGGATATAAAGAAACAATACTTTTCAAGGGGCAAAGGCCAAGAAAACGGAGACATAGGCAGATATTGTACTAGGCCTATGTTAAGGGGAATGGGTTTTCTTGGCTTGTCTGTTTTGTCCCAAAAAAATTGTTTTACCCGGTTTGAAATGTGCTGTGTATCAGCAAGGGATGGATCTGACTGCAACGGATATATGTGGCAGGAGAAATGGCAGCAGTACCAGTTGTAGTCAGTTCTTGGGGTGCAGTGCATTCACGACTGAGCAGTACCCACACTTCGAGGAATTCAACAGAACTGTTCAATTGGTCACCCCTTCTGTAAACCCCAAGACCTTCATGAACCTAGCAGGAATCCATTCAGGCGTCTTCGGGAATTAAATCAACATGTTCCTGTTGGACTATACCAAGTTCAACAAATCCCTTGACAGGCTGAAATGATCAGCATTTAGCAGGGAGGAGACGTGATATCAATCACTCAGAAATGCCCTTTCTAATGCTTTAGTGTTACCACAATAGACAGATCATGGTAGGAAACCCTTTCCAAAGAATGAAAAACCTCGGAATGTTTACGGGCAATTTTTTACATTTTCATACAATTCATCTCGGAGGCCACCCAAGTGCAATGTTGTTTCTACCAATTCATGGGCAGGATCCGATTGCAAAATCATTGTTCTTGTTTAGAAAAGTGCAAAATAGGACATTTTTGTCTCCAGCTGCTACTGACTTGCTGGTTGTCTAGAAGTCACGGGTCTATTTAATATTTCTTTCTGTAAGGTCTGATCCATCAGTACATGGAATAAAACAAACATCCCAACTACATACACACCCAGTGTTACATTACACTATATAACCTGTTCTCATTGCTTATCTTACAAGCTGGAGAATATGGAGAACAAACGTAATACAGTTGTGGCTCTGAATTCATGATCAAGCACAGGATACACAGTAGATAACAGATAAGTACTACTATAGTTTATATAAACAAGCTGCTGTGTAGCCATGGGGGCAGCCATTCAAGCACAGGATACACAGTAGATAACAGATAAGTACTACTATAGTTTATATAAACAAGCTGCTGTGTAGCCATGGGGGCAGCCATTCAAGCACAGGATACACAGTAGATAACAGATAAGTACTACTATAGTTTATATAAACAAGCTGATGTGTAGCCATGGGGGCAGCCATTCATGCACAGGATACACAGTAGATAACAGATAAGTACTACTATAGTTTATATAAACAAGCTGCTGTGTAGCCATGGGGGCAGCCATTCAAGCACAGGATACACAGTAGATAACAGATAAGTACTACTATAGTTTATATAAACAAGCTGCTGTGTAGCCATGGGGGCAGCCATTCAAGCACAGGATACACAGTAGATAACATAAGTACTACTATAGTTTATATAAACAAGCTGCTGTGTAGCCATGGGGGCAGCCATTCAAGCACAGGATACACAGTAGATAACAGATAAGTACTACTATAGTTTATATAAACAAGCTGCTGTGTAGCCATGGGGGCAGCCATTCAAGCACAGGATACACAGTAGATAACAGATAAGTACTACTATAGTTTATATAAACAAGCTGCTGTGTAGCCATGGGGGCAGCCATTCAAGCACAGGATACACAGTAGATAACAGATAAGTACTACTATAGTTTATATAAACAAGCTGCTGTGTAGCCATGGGGGCAGCCATTCAAGCACAGGATACACAGTAGATAACAGATAAGTACTACTATAGTTTATATAAACAAGCTGCTGTGTAGAAGTTCCCCTATGGATCTGGAATTCTCTTCATAAAGGAAATATATGATAAAACAGAGAATATTTAGCATTAATAATACTTTAGCTCAAATGCTTGAAGTGTAGCAGTAAAGAATGTGGTGTGGGCTTCCGAATATCCCTTCCTCTGCAGAGATCATTATTAATAGAATTTCCAGATGCCAAAGCAGTTAGTCTGCAATATTCATAAAGGCGTCCAATTGTACTGCTGATCCATACTTGCCTGGAACCTTTTCTCATCTCTCCTCGTATATTAAATATTAATGTATATTGCTCTGTGATACACAGAGTGAGGTTCCTGCAACTTTAAGATTCCCACTGAAGCAACCTAGTTAGGTTTGACATGTTTCCAGATTTGACATTCTCTAGTCTAGAACATCAAATACTGTACATATTCACCTCAAATCTCACCAAAGCGTTCCTTTACGCTGGGCCTTTTGGTGTATCTAGGACAGTGATCCCCAACCAGTAGCTTGTGAGTAACATGTTGCTCCCCAACCCCTTGAATGTTGCTCCCAGTGGTCTCAAAGCAGGTGCTTTTTTTTCCAATTCCAGGCTTGGAGGCAAGTTTTAATTGCAAAAAAAGTATAGTGCCAAGTAGAGCCTCTTGCAGGCTGCCAGTTCACATAGGGGCTACCAAATAGCCAATCACAGCCCTTATTTGGCACCCCAAGGGACTTGTTCATGCTTGTGTTGCTCCCCAACTCTTTTTGCATTTGAATGTGGCTCACTGGTAAAATAGGTTGGGGACCCCTGATCTAGGACAACAAATGACCACTCTCCCCAGTTCTCTTCCTACACGGTCTTTGGGCCGCTCTGGCTGATGGATGGACTATAAAGTTAGTCCTTAATAACTATTACCTAGATCAGTTGGGTAAAGCACTAGATCAGGGGTCCCCAACATTTTTTGGCCCAGGGACCAAAAAAGAGCCAATTTTTTTCCAAGGACCGGAGGGGTCGGACGGGCCGGCGGCAAATTCGGCACACCACATTCATTGTTCGGCGAGCCAGTTCAGGACTGTCCATGGCCCGGTGGTTGGGGACCCCTGCACTAGATGTCATTTACGGGTAGATTTATCAAGGGTCTAATTTCGAATTTATGGGAGTTTCTAAAAACTCCCATAAACTCGAAATTTAAAAAAAAAAAGACCAATTGAAATCTATTTAAAAATTCAAATCTTTTCAATTCTGGTGAATAGGATCAACTTGCAAACTCGTATCGAATTTGAAACGAATTCAATTCAAGTTTTTTCACAAAAAAAATAAATTTTTTCAAAAGTTCACCAAACGACTCCATATTGATTCTAGGAGGTCTGCCATAGTCTAGTACACAAATTCGGCAGTTTTTAGATTGCGAATAGTCTAATTTGAATTCTTAAAGGGACAGTGCGTGATCATTTCCACATTTTGATTTTTTTTTTTTTTTTAAACTCGAATCGAATGTGGACTATGCCCTAGTCGAATTACACTAAAATAAACTCGAAAATTCTAATTTAAAAATTCGACCCTTGATAAATCTGCCTCGATAGTTTGAGCCAGCTCTATAGCATCGAAATAGAAAATGGTTTATACATTATGTAGTAGTCAATTAATAGCCCATACGAAGGAACATAACCTGATGCCAGAGGAATGAACGATAAGCTGAACCACAAAATTACAGTATACCGTTTTTAAAAAAACTCACATAAATGCTTTCCGCCATATGTTCTATGACATAATGTTCTGACCCAGAAACCCTTACACTTTGAGGCAATTTAGCCGGAGCCTGTCGAGCCGTTTGCATGTGGCACAATCAATAAAGATCACATTTTCCATTTATGACTCAATTGCCTCGTGTCCAGTCAAATAAATGTTCGGTCAGAAGTCACCGAGTCTACGAGCGGCTGTAATTTCCATCGCTGCTCCGCGAGGTCCACGTGAAACGAGATGCTGCAAACGTGGCTTCGCAAGAAACTGTGCCACACCTGGAAAAATACAAGACGGAGTCCCCGGGGAGATTCCCACACACCCTCCTGAAAATATTCTTCAACCCTCCAGTAAAAACAAAACATATTTTCAAAATATTTTGGCAAATAAAATAAGTCCGAAAATTGCAGCTTTTCCGTGGCAGCCAAAATGTCTCTAATTCTTAGGGACAACCTCTGGTTTTTAAAACAGACCATCTGCACAAAGGTTTTTGTCTATATCTCCATAGTAAACTAGCTGTTACACGTTTAATGAATCAGATCAGGGGTCCCCAACTTTTGTTACCCATGAGCCACATTCAAAAATAAAAAGAATTGGGGAGCAACACAAGCATGCCAAAACCTCCTGGCGAGCCAAATAAGGGCTGTGATTGGCTATTTGGTAGCCCCTATGTGGACTGGCAGCCTATAGGAGACTCTGTTTTGGAGGACTCTTGGTTTTTATGCAACTAAAACTTGCCTCCAAGCCTGGAATTCAAAAATAAGCACCTGTTTTGAGAGCAACATCCAAGGGGTTGGGGAGCAAGATGTTACTCGCGAGCTACTGGTTGGGGATCACTGGATTAGATGGACCAATTGGGTATTTTCTACTGTCACCTTTCAAGCTTCAATGAAGTGGAAGGAAAACTCTTTAAACAAACTTGATTGAATTTTGAGCCATTGCTGCCGTATCTTAGAATAGATAAGGAGGATCAAACAGACGCTGAAATATAGGTGGTTCTTATCTACTGATTTATGTGCTTTCAGTTCAGGATTCAGGAATTTATATATATTGTTTGGCATATTGCATTCCTCACTGCCATATTTATATGCTCTCAGCTCACCCCGGCACACTTTCTATTTCATACTGATAAAGAATGGCATTTGCTGATATACAACAGCCGGTACCACCACCAAGTTTTATATCCAGTTCTGAATGACCGTCTCTCTTTTTGATGTGGAATAAATTAAAGGCAAAAATAGTTTTAGGGTAGCACGGAATGAGCACTGGCCACAGGTAAAACAAATACAAGACATGCTGTATTATATGAAGGAGCATCCGTTCCGTTAGATATTTTCATTACATATATCAGCGAAGTCCACCCTGTATCTGATGCATGTATTTACCTGTTTACATTTTCAAATCTAGTGTGTTACTGGGAGTAGTGATGGGCGAATTTATTCGCCAGGAGCGAATTCCCGTGTTTTGCCACGGGCGAATAAATTAGGGAATTTGCCCTCATCAAAGTTTTTTACGCTGGCGAAAATTCCGACAGTTCTTTTGCCGGTGACAAACACACGCTATTGACTAATGCGCTTCAAATTGAAGCCAGCAACGGAATTGTGGCCTGCGTCGATTTTGACACCCGTGAATTGACGACATTTCGCATTTCATGAATATTTCGCCATTTCGAGGGAGATTTGCTAATTTTTGGGCGAACTGAAATGGGACAAATTCGCCCATCACAAACTGGGAGCGCTACGTCTGTATAATCTCCAATTCTTCTTACATGGATCCTGTTTATTTGCTTCCTGCCCAGTCTCATGCCTGGTTTTCTGTGAATATATATTTCTGCCTGCCCTGATCTGGCTTCATTGTCTCCTACCCTGACCACCTGCTTGGTCTGGCTACAAAAACCCTCCATCCTCTTTCAGCTCTGGCCCAGAAGTGATTTAGTAGTAAACTTGCCCTTGGTGACATGTCGAACCTCCTGCTTTATTCATGGTGGAATACCAATAGTAGAGGGTTCTTCTCAAAAACAAGGATGGATAGATTAAAGGGATACTGTCATGGGGAAAAAATTTTTTTTCAAAATGAATCAGTTAATAGTGCTGCTCCAGCAGAATTCTGCACTGAAATCCATTTCTCAAAAGAGCAAACAGATTTTTTTATATTCAATTTTGAAATCTGACAAGGGGCTAGACATATTGTCAATTTCCCAGCTGCCCGAAGTCATGTGACTTGTGCTCTGATAAACTTCAATCACTCTTTACTGCTGTACTGCAAGTTGGAGTGATATTACCCCCTCCCTTCCCCCCCCCCAGCAGCCAAACAAAAGAACAATGGGAAGGTAACCAGATAGCAGCTCCCTAACACAAGATAACAGCTGCCTGGTAGATCTAAGAACAACACTCAATAGTAAAAACCCATGTCCCACTGAGACACATTCAGTTACATTGAGAAGGAAGAACAGCAGCCTGCCAGAAAGCATTTCTCTCCTAAAGTGCAGGCACAAGTCACATGACAAGGGGCAGCTGTATATCTAACGTATGTTAATTTAACATGTCCTAAAAGAGACTTCAAAGACCAGTCTACTAGACGTAGCAACAAGTGAATAGAGAATTTCCACGTTTTGTCACCGGCGAATACATTTTCGAAACTGCCGTAAAAATTCGCAGCTGCAAAAATTTTTGGATGCGTGTCGGAAAAGTCTCTTGCATCAAAACCATTGCGCGTCAACATTGTTCGGGTGCCCATTAACTTTGATGCCAGCGTCAGAATTGACTTGGGCTTCAAAATTCGAGTTTTCACAAGTTTTTTGCCGTTTCGTGAATTTTGCGGGAAATTTGGCTAAGCAAAACGAGCCATATTCACCCATCACTATTCTCCACTAGTGATGGCCAAATAAATTTGCCAGGCTCAAACTCACTACTTTCTTTCGGTGTTTCGCTGCCAGCGAAAATATTTGCGAAACTGGCGGGTCAAAAAGTTTTGGATGCAAGTTGGAAAAGTTGCTCGTGTCAAAACCATTGTACGTCAACATTATTCGGGCTCCCATTGACTTTAACACCAGCGTCAAAATTGACTAGAGCCTCAGAATTGACACAGGCGGGAAAATTCGTGTTTTGCTCATTTTTCGGCAAAGCGAAACGGGACAAATTCGCCCCTCACTGTTCTCCACTTCTGGTATTTTCCTCTCTTCCATTACTAATTATACTTACGCTCCAGGGAACTTCACCTGGTTTCCTCTGTCTTAACAGCTCTCAATTTATTTCCCATAATCCATTATTCTACCTCTTCCTAATTCCCTTTTCATTTATGTTCTTCTGTGAACCCTTCTAATGACATCAGAGTTGTTGTTTTTTTTTATTACTTTCATGAATTTAACTGCATTTATTATTCCATGGCATAAAAAATGACTAGTATTCTTTGAAATAGTTGAGTTTTTGAGGAACAATTGATTGGAACCTTGAGGAGTTCTCTGAAGACCCAAGTAGGGTCCATAAAGTTCCATTCATTTGTCCAACAGAATTTCCTTTCAGATGTTCCATTTTACTTTAGATTTGAAGGAAATCTTGTGACTGTTGGATAAATAAACAGTCCAAGAGAAATCTTCACAATTTTCCTTCCGTTACTTATATTTCTTCTGTGTGTTGTCATGGAACAGGACCTCCCTTTGGATATTGTTCACATTAAAGGTGCTGCATGAAACCAATCCCTTTTCATTTTAATCTTTGTGCCAAAAAAACATAGTTTCCAACTCCTTTCCTGAAATCTACAACCCAATGAAACCAATAAAGCTTGGCGCACCGGTTGTGCGTAATTCAGTGATGGATTGTTTGCACGGCTGTGGGCAAGGTAGTGCACGTTTGATCTTCAAATTCAAAACGCTAATGTAAATATGCAGAACCCTTTTCTTTAGATTGAACGTTAGTGGAAAAATAAACGGAGTGAAGAATTTGTTGGAAAAAAAAAAATAAACTATCAGTTACAAACGGTTTGAGTTACCAGGATCAGTTGGGCATTTTTGTAGGCACAGAGTATTTAGAGAAAATGTGAAGACCTGTCAACTGTTTCCATGAAAAATGGGTCTTTGTTACAAATGAGTCGGACATGGCTCCTTCTCTGGGGTTATACAGGGTTTTAGCTATGATGCTATTTACTCATGCTAAACATCCAAGAGATGGAGAAATGTCCAAAACTGAATGTATTTTTACTGACTGGAGGCTGACACACTTTATGTTAAAGTTGATGTAGGCAGCAGAATAGGATGAGTACATGGCATCTTGGCTCAGTACCAGACATTACCTCCTAATGTAACTGGGATCAATTTTATTCACAATCGGTGACCTCCTGTACGTAACGGGAAGCTGTAGTCCTGATGGGAAACCTGTCTACATCCTGCAAAGACTAAACACCTACAAGGCTTCATTTAAGAAGTCTAAGTGGTTAAAATTCGCCAGCGATGGCTTTGCATCCATCGCAGCACTTCGCCAGGCGAAAATTAGCTGGGACAACTGTAATTTACTAAAATGCGAAGTTTCGTCCTGGCCGACGGACGCTGGCAAATTTTTGCTAGCGTTACTTCGGCAATGTGAGCAAATCAAATTCGTTAGAGGTCTTGACGCTCAGGCTAATTTGCATACGGTGGGAAATTTAAAGTTATATGGACTGCTTTATGTTACATGTTGCATCTATTACATTGACACTGATAACTAGACATATCCAGGGAACCTTAATAAAGACAAGAGAGTTGTTATAATGCCCTACACATGAGCCCAATGTAAAATGAATGTTCCATATGTTATAAAATGTGGGGGGGAAACCGGTTACACAAAAATATTTTTTTAGGACTTTTGCGGCCTATCACTCTGAAAAAAGGAAAAGTCGCCAGCGTTTTTGGAACTTAAAAGTTTTTCCACTCACAGAATATGATGAAAGTAACAGAAGATTGAGGAAGTCCTATACACTCCATTGCATTTCGCCTGGTCTGAGCTGGAGAAGGTAAGTCTGGCGAAACGTTCAGTAAAATCCGCATCTTAGTGAATTTGCGAAGTAAAGTCCATTTGCCAGATTGAAAAGTCGTCTGGCGATAGAGTGTGAATCACCGGAAGCATCTATCTCCTTCACCAGCAAAGTGATGCCTGTGCCCGTTAGTAAATCGGCCAAGTCCCTGCAGGCGGTAACGCTGGCGAATTGTCACCAGCGTTAGTCACTTTGCATTTTAGTAAATGTGCCCCATGGAAAACAAGAAGGTAGTATTGACACAGGAATTAGGGATTGTAATTGGGGGGGGGGGGGGTCTGCTTGGACACCACATTTTCCCAAAAGCAAAGACCTTTTGGGGAATGAGAGGACTTAATTTTAAAATGTAGTTTATATGAAGTGCTACTTGACGTGTGTTGCCTTCCATGCATCGGTTAGACTATATTAAACCCACCAAACCCATGGGTTTTTGGGCTGGCATATAACAGGTGTATTACGTTTTTTTAAGATCTTTTAAGCTGCCCCAGTCATGTGACTTGTGCCAGCACTTTAGGATGGACCTACTTTCTGGCAGGCTGTTATTTCTTCTACTTAATGTAACTGAATGTGTCTCAGTCGGACTTGGATTTTACTACTGAGTGCTGTTCTTAGATCTACCAGGCAGCTGTTATCTTGTGTTAGGGAGCTGCTATCTGGTTACCTTCCCATTGTTCTTTTGTTTGGCTGCTGGGGGGGGGGGAAGAGGGGTAATATCACTCCAACTTGCAGTACAGCAGTATAGAGTGACTGAAGTTCATCAGAGTAGAAGTCACATGACTGGGGGCAGCTGGAAAACTGACAAAATGTCTAGCCCCATGTCAGATTTCAAAATTGAATATAAAAAAATCTGTTTGCTCTTTTGAGAAATGGATTTCAGTGCAGAATTCTGCTGGAGCAGCACTATTAACTGATGTGTGTTTTCCCATGACAGTAGCCCTTTAAATTATTTCAGAGAAAAAGGAAATCGTTTTTTAAAATTTGAATTATTTGGATAAAATAGAGTCAATGTGAGACAGCCTTCCTGTAATTGGAAACTTTCTGGATCCCATATCTGTAATACAAATATAGTAGTTACTTGGTGCCCTACAAGTGTATATCAGAAGTATCTTGAACAAGAACAACTGCAAATATTATTATATTTCATATTCTCTAACATCACCGTATCAACCCGACGGTCTCTGACGTGTGGTTCGGAGCAGCTCGAGGCTTCTGCGGGTTTTTACATTCACTTCACAAGCTACAGCTGATTGTGATGAACTGCAAGACCCAAAGGAAAAAACAATATCACTTGTCAAGTTTTTCAATTGCCTGGAGCGCCCTGTCTGCAAAGTAAGCAAATCACGGACCAGATGTGTTCAATAAAGTTTTGGAGGCAAACCCCGAAGAACAGGGAAAAACAATGCAGCAGATTTGGTAAAATTGTGCTTTGGATGTTTCCCAGCTGCCAAGTCAATGTGACCAAAGCCATGCAAAGGCCAGATACAGAAACTGCCTGTTCAGATTTAAACATACAGAACAAAATAATAAAGCAGGACCTTGCCAGCTATATCCAGACCCATTGGGACCCATGTATAACAGCTCATCTTGAATTGGGTCGGAAAGTGTTCTCATTTAGCGCAATAGCCAGGTCAAATATATATGTGGGGTCACACTATTCTACGTTTATTAGTGTTAAACGCATCGTAGCTTATGTTTCTGGTTCACCACAACTCAAAGACTCCTGGCAGTTGGGGCTTTTCTTTTAAATATTTGATTTGATTTTCACATGACCAGGAAAAAATCAACATAACGGCTAATACCAATGCGGACTCAGAAAACATTCTGTAATTGACACGTTAGCATGATGTTTTCCAAAAGATCTAAAACATGGAACGACTAACTAAAAATTAACTAACTAAAGGTGGCCATACACGGGCCGATAAAAGCTGCCGACAGACCAGCTTATTGGTCTGATCGATATCTGGCTAGTGATGGGCGAATTTGTCCCATTTCGCAAAATTCACGAAACGGCGAAAAATTCGCGAAAAATCGTGAAATAGGAAAGTTCCAGAAAAAATCGTGAAATTGGAACGTTTTCACGAAGAAATCGTAAAATCTGGACGTTTTAACTCAAAAATCTTGAAATTCTAAGGTTTTCACAAAAAAATCGTGAAATTTGAAGGATTTCACACAAAATTTTGAAATTTGAAGGATTTCACTCAAAAATCGTGACATTTGAACGTTTTCATGAAAAAATCGTGAAAATCGGAAATTGACGCTCGCGAATTTTCACGAATTTTCATTTTTTATTCGCTGCCGGCAAAACTCTGGAATTGGCCGCGAATTAGCACCAGGCGAATTTATTCACCCATCACTATATCTGGCCGAAAGTCGGCCAGGGCTAAAAATCCCATCGGATCGTGCCGGCATCTGTTCGTTGATGTGGTCCCGCGATCTGACTGCCTGTTTACCCTTCGTTATGATCTGATCTTTGGGCCCTAGGGGATCAGCCCAATATCGCCCACCTCAAGTTGGGCATATCGGGGTGAGATCCACTCGTTTGGCGAAAGATTTGAGAAAGGTTTCTAATTTTATTCCTAAGCAGAAGAACATCAGAGCAGCCTCTTTCTTTCTCCTGACAACTTCCTTGACTACTTGGTGGTCAGACTGGTTGGAAACTGACCAGCAGGTGGCGCTGTTGTAACAGAATTCATGCATATTAACAGTACATGTATCCCTTAATATCTTGGAATAAAAAGAAAATAAATAATGAATGAAAAGGACAAAAGTGCTTAGAATAGCCCCCTCATCAATTCTACATTCACTTATTTTAAAGGTGTACTTATCCATTAAGATAGGGTCAGTGACCCCCATTTGAATGCTGGAAAGAATCAGAAGAAGAAGAAGGCAAATAATTCAAAAACTATAAAAAAAATGAAGACCAATTGAAAAGTTGCTTAGAACTGGCCATTCTATAACCTACTTCACTAAAGTGAAGGGGAACCACCTCTAAATGTTGGTGCGGCTGCAACAGATTTCTGAAACATCCACTGCCATTTAAGAAGATTTTATCAGGGCGACAGTTCCCCTTTAAACACATTTTCAATGAGGCTAATGTATATATTTCTATATTTCTATATATCCTGAGTGCAAAACAAAGAGGAGACATGTGGGTTTGGATCAGGCTGTAGAATGAGGTGAGAGAAAAGAGTCGACTCCTTTTTCCTGGTTAACCAAACCCGGTGTTTCCTGGTCACAGCGGTTAATCTGAGGGAATTCGTGTTTTTTTATCACCAAATTAGATTTTAATAATGGGCCGGGGCAGAACAATTGTTCCATTCAGACACAGTGTTATTTCTCTGCTGGTTCCATTATGGTTTCCAGTGGAACGGCTTTGAGTTTTGAGCTTGTGGCTTCTCCAGATACTGAGCTTGTTTTCCTATATCCCTTTTATTTGACTTTAATCCCATCAGCCATGAACTTTAATGAGGAAAGTGAACACTGCGACTTTATTGAGACTTTTCCCACTTTTGCTTCCCCTTTACCGACCCATAATCCCTGTGTGTTTGACTTTAGCAATGTGGTTTCATGTGTTTGTACAGAGCGGGGCAGCCATTTATTTTATACTCATATAACAATTATCTGTTTGTCTAAACGACTGCTCAACTGGGAGAACTCGACAATAGTGATGGGCGAATTTATTTGCCAGGCGCGAATTCGCAGCGAATACCCGAAATTTGCCGCCGACGAATAAATGCGTGAAACCGATGCAAAGATTCACGGGTGTAAAAAAATGGATGCCGGCGTTCAAAAAATAGACGCCGGCGTAAAAAAGCGGCGCCGTTTCACAAAGTTTTTGCTGTTTAGAGAATTTCGCGGGAAATTCACAAGTTTTTCAGCGAAACGCCCCAAATTCGCCCATCAATACTCGACAAGTACAATAAGGCTTGGAAGCAAGTTTTATTTGCATAAAAACTAAGTGTAGGGCCAAGTAGAGCCTCCTGTAGGCTGCCAGTCCACATAGGGGCTACCAAATAGCCAATCACAGCCCTGATTTTCTTGCTTGTGTTGCTCCCCAACTCTTTTTACATTTGAATGTGGCTCACGGGTAAAAAAGGTTGGGGACCCCTGTATTAAAGGATGTACTGTTAATATGAATGAATTTTGTTACAACAGCGCCACCCGCTGGTCAGTTTCCCACAAGTCTGACCAGCAAGTAGTCAAGGAAGTTGTCAGAGTTGTCAAAGAAAGAGGCTGCTCTGATGTTCTTCTGCTTAGGAATAAAATTAGAAACCTTTCTCAAGTCTTTCCTAAGCAGAAGAACATCAGAGCAGCCTCTTTCTTTCTCCTGACAACTTCCTTGACTACTTGGTGGTCAGACTGGTGGGAAACTGACCAGCAGGTGGTGCTGTTGGAACAAAATTCATTCATATTAACAGTACATGTATCCCTTAATATCTTGGAATTAAAAGAAAATAATTAATGGATATAAATTACAAAAGTTCTTAGAATAGCCCCCTCATCAGTTTTGCATTCACTTATTTTAAAGGTTTACTTATCCTTTAAGTGCCCCACTTGAACTGGAGAAATCTAAGGGCCCATCTATAAGTGCATTTGTACAAAGTGCAATTTCAGATGCAAACTGTCATTTTTTTTTGCCTAGTTTTTCCGCATAATTCCAGCGTCGCTGCCTCTAGGGGGTTCTACTGGTAACGACATCCTCCCCCACCATTATACAAGTATAGGATCCATTATCTGGAAACCCATTACCCAGAAAACACTGAGCTACGGAATGTCTCCCATAGACTCCATTTTATCCAAATAATCCAAATTTTTAAAATGATTCCCTTTTTCTGTGTAATAATAAAACAGTAGCTTGTACTTGATCCCAACTAAGATATGATTAATCCTTATTGGAAGCAAAACCAGCCTATTGGGTTTATTTAATGTTTACATGGTTTTCTAGTAGACTTAAATGATGTTATCCGGAAAACCCCAGGTCCCGAGCATTCTGGATAACAGGTCCCATACCTGTACTTACACTATAGTCATGGTGATGTTTAGAGGTTGGGTGGTTACATTGGCACCACTTTTAATGATCTGTCTTGGTCTGTACAAAACCATTTTATTTTGCACTTCACCATCTGCAAATTTTTTTCCCTGAGACCAGACCCTGGAATTATGGGGGGATAATGTTTTTTTCTAGGCAAAAAAAAAAACTACAATTTGCCCCTAAAATTGCACTTTGTACACTTGCACTTATAGAGGGGCCCTTAGAATTCTCCAGTTCAAAGTTATTTAATGTGGGGCCCTTAAAAGGTTGGTAATACATGTATAATACACAAAAGCCATGAATATCCTGTAAATTATATCCTTATAAACGGTGAGTACTGATGTCATCAGTTATAAACGGTGAGTTCTGATGTCATTTCTGTCACATGACTCACTGAAATGTGTGTATTATAATAAATAAAGTACCCCCAGTTGTAAAATATGAGGATATTAGAAGTTACCTCGGAGTTCCATGACCTGTATAAAAACACTCGGCCTTCGGCCTCGTACTTTTATATGGTCATGAAACTCCTCGGTAACTAATAATATCCTTATATTTTACAAGAGGGGGTACTTTATTCACTATATAACAATGTCTCATTTTTGTACTCATGATGCAAAGCTTTGATTATAATGGAGTCTATGGAAGACGGCTTTTCCGTAATTCGGATCTTTCTGGATAATTGATTTCCGGGTAATGAATCCTATAGCTGTAATAAAAATACTAATTTGGGACATTTTTGACTCCACTCCCAACACCAGGATTCTCACACTGTTCATAAGCCTTTTCCCCAATCTGTTTGCTTTTAAGATTTGTTATGGTAAAATATTGCTAATTTATTTGAATAAAACCGTACAGAAGCTGGAAAGGATTATAATGACTTTAATTAATCTTTACTTGTCATCGGGCGCACAACGCAGCTCTCGTTCCCTTGATTAATCCTACTCGACTGTGCGGGATTCATTATTTCACACTCATTAGAAATGGACCGAGGAATAACAAGCACAACACGGCAAAGTCATCAATGGGGTTTTACCTTGAATTGGACAATTTTTAAAGACAAAGGGCTCATTGACCATCATGGGGCAAGTGCAAGTTTTAATAATGAGGCATTAAATGCAGGACTCCCTTGTGCTCTTGTAAACTCTTTCTCTTAAACCAGATTTGTAATCCAGTACAAGGTGAAAAACACAGCCTGAAACTGCCTGTTGGGAGTGCTCCAGTGCGCTCCAAATGAAGAATCCAAGATGGCGGCACCCATGCAAATGTCAGCACATTGTGGTTCGCATGAAAATTGGAAATAAAGAGACGCCAGTGTCCTTGGTTCAATGCCCGACTATATGTTCAACTTCTGAGTGTTCCTGAGTGCGTTATAATTCCTATGCTGAGATTCATAGGCCTCCATGTGAGTTTCCATGACACAAAGTGTCTTCTCCAAATCTGGTGGAGCTTCCTCAGTAGGGTCCATGGCCCGATTATACTGTCTGGGTCTTGTGGCCTAAGTTGGGACCAAGAAGGAAGCTGTTCTACTGACTTGACAAGAAATAGTCTGATTTGCTGTATCCAATTGGCTAAGAAAGTTTGTGGTCGTATCCAGGCAAAGGAGCAGGGCAGGTAGCAGCCAATATAATCAGGAGTCAATCAGGAAGGTCAAGGGCCAAAAAAAACAGATAGGAATTATAGTGCACCCAAGAACACTCAGAAGTTGAACCTATAATTGGACACTGAAGCCATTCAAGTACATTGTGTCGTCATTTCCATGGGTGTCACCATCTTGGATTCTTCTTACGGAGGGCACGGGAACGCTTCCAATGCTTGGGGCAGGAGTGCTTCTTGTATGTTCCGTAAGGGGACAATATTGTGCCCATAGGTGCACCACCATTTACTCCCCAACCATTGGTAAATGAGTCCCTTTTTGCTTTCCAAAGCTTCTTTGGGAGCCATTGTCTCAGTTATATCCTTGTATAAAAGCCCATTGTCTCTTTGGCTGGTCAGTCACAATCTGTTTTATGATCTCTCCTGTGCTTGAATGGCTGCCCCCATGGCTACATAGCAGCTTGTTTATATAAACTATAGTAGTACTTATCTGTTATCTACTGTGTATCCTGTGCTTGAATGGCTGCCCCTATGGCTACACAGCAGCTTGTTTATATAAACTATAGTAGTACTTATCTGTTATCTACTGTGTATCCTGTGCTTGAATGGCTGCCCCCATGGCTACACAGCAGCTTGTTTATATAAACTATAGTAGTACTTATCTGTTATCTACTGTGTATCCTGTGCTTGAATGGCTGCCCCCATGGCTACACAGCAGCTTGTTTATATAAACTATAGTAGTACTTATCTGTTATCTACTGTGTATCCTGTGCTTGAATGGCTGCCCCCATGGCTACACAGCAGCTTGTTTATATAAACTATAGTAGTCTGTTATCTACTGTGTATCCTGTTCTTGAATGGCTGCCCCCATGGCTACACATCAGCTTGTTTATATAAACTATAGTAGAGTTTCTGAAGCAAACACACCAATTGTACCAGTGCAGAGCAACACTAAATTATATTGTCATTCCTTTAAAACACTTACATTTTATGGCCTTATTTGTGCTAATTGTTCTACTGCTGAAGAAAACAGTCCACATTAGCTCCAATCCCATTTATATATTCTTCGGTCTCCCCAAATGGAGTTTTAGTATTATTCTGATACAATTCTTTCTGAATAGAGAAGCTAATAATAATATATCTTGTGCAAAATCATTAAAGGACACTTTCATTTACATTTCCTCCATTTACAGGGCATAATGAAGCTGCTGAATTGCTGAAGTGCAAGATGCTGTGTTTAGTCTAACTGGCCACTAGATGGCGCTCTTGTACTGCACACACCCAGGTACATAGTAATGTATCTCTGGTGCCCCCATGATGATATATTAAAACAATGTCACACTTGCTGCTGCCAAAACTGTGCATCATTTTTTCCTGGCTGTAACAAATAGAATCTTTTTTTAACCCTCTGCCTCTGGCGTTGAAATATTTGCCTTTGACACTGAAATATATATTTAAAAAAAAAAAAACATGATTAATTATAACAAATATTTTACTGATATTCCTTCCTAATGTCGATGGGAATCAATGAGTAGGTTCTCCTGTATAGCAGTGATATAATAGCAGTACTCTCTTCCAAATGTTGTGCAGGTATGGGATCAGTTATCCGGAAACCCGTTATCCAGAATTACGGAAAGGCCGTCTCCCACAGACTCCATTTTATCAAATTAATCCAAATTTTTAAAAAATCAATTCCCTTTTCTGTGTAATAATAAAACAGTCGCTTGTACTTGATCCCAACTAAGATATGATTAATCCTTATTGGAAGCAAAACCAGCCTATTGGGTTTATTTCATGTTTAGATGATTTCCTAGAAGACTTAAAGGATAAGTAAACCTTTAAAATAAGTGAATGTAGAATTGACGAGGGGGATATGCTAAGCACTTTTGTAATTTACATTCATTATTTATTTTCTTTTTATTCCAAGATATTAAGGGATACATGTACTGTTAATATGAATGAATTTTGTTACAACAGCGCCACCTGCTGGTCAGTTTCCCACCAGTCTGACCACCAAGTAGTCAAGGAAGTTGTCAGGAGAAAGAAAGAGGCTGCTCTGATGTTCTTCTGCTTAGGAAAGACTTGAGAAAGGTTTCTAATTTTATTCCTAAGCAGAAAAACATCAGAGCAGTTAAAAAGTATTTTTTGATAGGGATGTGCACATCAGACTCTACAAATAGTGGCATCTCTGCAAACTATACCGATCAATGAACTGGTCAACTGGGACACCAAGAACCTTCCCCCCAGTGGCTCCTGGTCCTGCTAAACCCCAGAGTAGGGGCGACTGGGACCTGCAGCAGTGGTGGCAAGCCCTAAAGGTCCTATTCCCTGGAGGAACCCAGGTACCCCAGCGCTAAACTGGCCAAAGCCAGTGCTTAATCTCAATCAGAATAAAAGATATCTGTCCCAGTCCAAGGTCTCCCCTGCCTTTAAAGATCTGTGCCTCCATTGATGCCCCCAGAAGCTCCTCATATTTTAATTTACTGGCTGCTCCCAGCCCAGAGCATGTTCTCTATAAATTGGCAATTTATGCTGATTCCAGTGGGGCAACTTTAAGGACCTGGGTCGTTGCCTTATAAGGCTGTAGAATCTCTGAACTGGTACAGTAAGTTTGGTATATAAAACCTACAGTATTTCTAACCATATACTTTTTCAGACTTTTGTACTCCTGTAAGCTTGCCCCGTCTGTTTCAGCCAAACTTGTATTCAAAATGTATCCATCCTATGTTCCAAAAGAGGTCAAATATGATCTTTATCTTACAAGATGCTCCTTTGGATAACTTAATATTTATCCGATTAAAACTTTGATTTCACAAACGAGTTGCTGTGGAAACAGGTACGTTGATGACCGGAGGCGACTTGCTACCTGCAAATGTGATTAGAAAGGAAATGTTCTTGCGCATCTCCTATTTGTCCTTCATCCTGCACCAAAGGAATTGTGATGTTGCTGTAAAGTGAGTTTTTATTTTATCTTTAAGCAGGAATAAATGATTAGCATTTTATATAGGGAAAACCATTGGTGTGAATAAAACACAGGCAAACACCTGCTTGAAGTTACCATGGGTATCACTACTTCTAACAGTCTTGACCTCTAGAGAACTGGAAACTTCCCAGCACCACCACTTCTACTGGCAATTTAAAGTTGACTATTCATTTGCTAAAACAAAATATAGAAATGAATGAGTGTCACTAAGAGGCTTCAGTAGACTTAAATCTAGTGTTGTTGTCTATAGAGATACATGGATTTACTATATCTATAAAATACATTGTATCGCTATGCAGCCTGTTTTGAGCACAACGTGGTTTAGGATTTCTTGGATCTGGGTTTATGGAACATTAACCGCTCCCCCATGGCACTTTCACTATTTTTAGCAGCTTCACAATTCAAACTTCTACCATTTAGTTGTATGGATGCATTTTATTTTATTGTCAACATTCTACACCCCTCCCAAAAAAAACCCCAATCCATTCATTTTAATTAAAAAAAAGCAACACATATTATTTACATGGGGACAAGTTGATAAACCATTTTGATCTTCCATTGATGTACTTGGCCTTAGAAGATATACATGAAAACATTAGAAACAAGGTCAGCCACAAACTTATGTCTCACGCAACGAAGCTACGGTACATGACCTATATTTTCACATAGATGGATGTTTTTGTAAAATGCATTGTTCAGTCTCATGAACAAATAAACAATTGGCCATAGCCCTCTAGGCTAGGGGATTTAGTGTCCCATAAGAGTCATCACCCAGCCTGGAGTTTGGCTAAGGAATCCTAAAAGGCTTGGCCAATGATCAACAACAATCTTTATCACATTGACCAAACTGGAATATCAAAAAAACTGGCCAGTTGATTTACATTAGACCATTGATTCCCAATCTGTTGGAACAGTAGCCGGATGGGGCTTATTCTGAAGGTCAGTTACATTGAGATCTAAGGAGACTGACTATATGGTCCTGTAGATATTCTTGAAAGCTCAGCTGGATCACAATTGGTGTTTCTGGACAAAACAATTGCCTCTTCTTGTTGGGTTGTTGGGCACTGCCAGATGTGATTTTAAGAGGAGAAACTTTTATCTCTTTGGATCTCATGAGCTTTTTCAGAACATCAAGTAAATCCAAACAAATGGAGTCTGTATTATACCCTGAAATAGGACATTTCCAGCCAATGAAAGGCAATTTAGACCAAGTATGAGAGCCCTTGTAGCTGCAAAAAAAAGTTGTGTCTTAGTAGGATATTGTGCTTGACTTTGGCGACAAGTTCCTACTGCCATGTTGGTCTTCAATTCTGGGACTTTGGGTGGAAGAGTTGTCTATGGAGATGTAAAAATGTCAACTCTTCTTTTGCTTTTACCCCCAAGTCTAATTGCCCAGGCACAGAATCTTCCATCTCATGAATGATGACAGGGGGCAAGCCAATGGCACATAAAGTATTGAGTGGGATGGCAGCCATTGAGATCTAAGGAGACTAACTATATGGTCCTGTAGATATTCTTGAAAGCCCAGCTGGATCAGAACTGGTGTTTCTGGACAAAAAAATTTTAATTGGCTCTTCTTGGGTTTTTGGGCACCGTCGGATGTGGTATTGAGAGGAGAAACTTCTCCTCTTTGGTTCTCATGAGCTTTTTCAGGACTTCAAATAAATCCAAACAAATAGGATCGGTATTACCCCATGAAATATGACATTTCAGGCCGATGAAAGGCAATTTAGACCATGTACTTTATGAGAGCCCTTGCAGCTGCAACACTGTTGTGTACTCCCAAGTGTAATTACCCATGTCAAAACTTTCCATCTCAATCAAGACAGGGGGTAAGCCAATGGCATTAACATGGCACATAAAGTATTGAGTCGATGGCAGCCTTTCATGACTCAGTTGAGTAAATCAAGTCAGTCCCCAATCCCAAGTTTAATTAGAAATGGTCAAGGTCCTGTTTCGTCATAACCAAGCCCCCACCTCACCAGATTGCTACTGTAGATGGACAACTTAATGTGCAATGGCAAAAGCCTAAAGTTCTGGTTTGAACCTCAACGAATTAGTAACAAAGTTTAGCAATGTTCATAAAGAACTTTGCACTGTCCCCCACTTGCATTATTATATTTATCTTTCCACTCGATGCATCTCAGTAAATAATGAAATGTCTGATCAGTGACAAACCCCTCGCTGTTCTGCCAGGCAGTATGACATAAGTACCATGCAGAAATATTTACAGACTTTTTTTGAGATGGATTGAAATATGAATGATATAATTGCAGCTGCTCGTTGAATAGCAGCTTTGTGTCTGCCCAGATCAGAAGCTTTCACATAATACAGAATCATTTCATTAAACGAGCGAGGCGGCTAAATAGCCAGTTTCTCTATAACTACTTACAGTGTCATCTCAAATGCTCCAAATGGAGCCCTTTGTTCAACGGCCGCCACTAATTCTGAATGATGCCTCGCTAATAGGAATGGCTTGTCACATTCAAAATAACCAAGTGGACTTAGGGATGAGGATTGAAATGCACGATAAACATATTAAAACCACACTCCCTTCTATTATCTCACTGTTACTATAGGCACCATCTCTCCCTACTATACCTGCTATCCCACAGTCACACTCCCTTCCCACAGACTATTATCCACTGCTACTATAGGCACCATCTCTCCCTACTATACCTGCTATCCCACAGTCACACTCCCTTCCCAGAGACTATTATCCCACTGTTACTATAGACACCATCTCTCCCTACTATACCTGCTATCCCACAGTCACCACTCCCTTCCAGAGACTATTATCCACTGTTACTATAGACACCATCTCTCCCTACTATACCTGCTATCCCACAGTCACACTCCCTTCCCAGAGACTATTATCCCACTGTTACTATAGGCACCATCTCTCCCTACTATACCTGCTATCCCACAGTCACACTCCCTTCCCAGAGACTATTATCCACTGTTACTATAGGCACCATCTCTCCCTACTATACCTGCTATCCCACAGTCACACTCCCTTCCAGAGACTATTATCCACTGTTACTATAGGCACCATCTCTCCCTACTATACCTGCTATCCCACAGTCACACTCCCTTCCCAGAGACTATTATCCACTGTTACTATAGGCACCATCTCTCCCTACTATACCTGCTATCCCACAGTCACACTCCCTTCCCAGAGACTATTATCCACTGTTACTATAGGCACCATCTCTCCCTACTATACCTGCTATCCCACAGTCACACTCCCTTCCCAGAGACTATTATCCACTGTTACTATAGGCACCATCTCTCCCTACTATACCTGCTATCCCACAGTCACACTCCCTTCCCAGAGACTATTATCCCCTGTTACTATAGGCACCATCTCTCCCTACTATACCTGCTATCCCACAGTCACACTCCCTTCCCAGAGACTATTATCCCACTGTTACTATAGACACCATCTCTCCCTACTATACCTGCTATCCCACAGTCCCACTCCCTTCCCAGAGACTATTATCCACTGTTACTATAGACACCATCTCTCCCTACTATACCTGCTATCCCACAGTCACACTCCCTTCCCAGAGACTATTATCCACTGTTACTATAGGCACCATCTCTCCCTACTATACCTGCTATCCCACAGTCACACTCCCTTCCCAGAGACTATTATCCCACTGTTACTATAGACACCATCTCTCCCTACTATACCTGTTATCCCACAGTAACACTCCCTTCCCAGAGACTATTATCCACTGTTACTATAGACACCATCTCTCCCTACTATACCTGCTATCCCACAGTCACACTCCCTTCCCAGAGACTATTATCCACTGTTACTATAGGCACCATCTCTCCCTACTATACCTGCTATCCCACAGTCACACTCCCTTCCCAGAGACTATTATCCACTGTTACTATAGACACCATCTCTCCCTACTATACCTGTTATCCCACAGTAACACTCCCTTCCCAGAGACTATTATCCACTGTTACTATAGACACCATCTCTCCCTACTATACCTGCTATCCCACAGTCACACTCCCTTCCCAGAGACTATTATCCACTGTTACTATAGGTACCATCTCTCCCTACTATACCTGCTATCCCACAGTCACACTCCCTTCCCAGAGACTATTATCCACTGTTACTATAGACACCATCTCTCCCTACTATACCTGCTATCCCACAGTCACACCCCCTTCCCAGAGACTATTATCCACTGTTACTATAGACACCATCTCTCCCTACTATACCTGCTATCCCACAGTCACACTCCCTTCCCAGAGACTATTATCCACTGTTACTATAGGCACCATCTCTCCCTACTATACCTGCTATCCCACAGTCACACTCCCTTCCCAGAGACTATTATCCACTGTTACTATAGGCACCATCTCTCCCTACTATACCTGCTATCCCACAGTCACACTCCCTTCCCAGAGACTATTATCCACTGTTACTATAGACACCATCTCTCTTTACTATATAATACTATCTGTTGGTATAACTGCCACTACAGAGGGTATTTATAATTTGTGCTGCAGTGCTGACACTATAACTATGAGGGTTACACAGGGTTATCATTGATATATGAAATCTCACACTGGGAGTTGAAGAATTCCTTCCATGTCTTGGTTTCCTAATTTCTTTATCCAGCAGTTAGAATCATGGCAGTATCAGAATGACTGAAATCCCGGCACACACACACACACACATATATATATATATATCCTGAAGACGGCTCACGAGTGAGAGCCGAAACGTTGAAATAAAGGCATTTTGATTTTTGACACCTTACAAGTCCTTGGAGTGCGGTTTGTGAGAGGGTTTGATAGTAATATTTTACCAGCACCCAGGCGGATGTTTTTTGGATAAGAGTGCACCTGACTAGGACTGCTCTATATATATATATATATACACACACACACTATTCTGGGATGGGGACCACTGGTTTATAGAAACAATTATAGAAAGCAAAGAGCATTTATTGTCTTTTATGTGCATCTCGGCTGCTCCTAAACTCCTAGTGGGAAAAGTCACAGATAAAAAATGACCCATCTAAAAACTGTTGGTGAATGAATAAACCTATCAATTTAAACCCTTGGGCAACTGAAAGAAGGAGAAAAAGAGATTTAAATCAATGACTTAGTTCACTGTGTGCAAAAGCTTCAGGCAAAAAAAAAAAATATCCTTAAATTTATACCATACATCATATAACATGAGGATGCTGGTTTTCTTCAGTGTTTCAGTATGTATTAGGTATTTATAATAATACAATCTACAGTATTACTGTATTTATTTTGCTGGTATGAACATATATGATTCGTTCCGGCAAGGGGTACAGGGAGGTCATTATCGGGGGCATCGACCGTCAGGCTTATCACGTGCACCAGCAGCAATATTTTTTTTTCAATTACAGACTGTAAGAATAATGTGTTCTTCATTGGCCGAGTGATTGCATGAATTCCTACTTGCCTTGCACATGTGCCAGATTCTGGATCCCCATACAAGACCAAGCACTCCATTAGCTCTGAATAAACATATCAGCTGAAGCTTTGAGCAAGTAGTGCCATGGAGCAGAATTCATTGGGCGATATAGTGGTCAGAACCCAGTGCCTTGTGGAAGGAATATTGTAAACAGAGGGTGTTCCCTTGTAGGACCAAACTTTGCTTAGATCCCTTCTTAAAGTTACAGATAAAGGAAAAAATGGGTGCATCCGACATTCATAAATAGTTAATATCTAGGAGAGCAAAACAACTCTCTAAATGACCTTTTAGCTGGGTTTTCTGGGGGTGACTAAAGAAGCAAATATATATTATTCCAGAATCCCACCCTAAAGGATCTTCAGTCCCCCACCTTCTAGTGCCCAATGGTCTCCAAGGGTGATGAAGCCCCAGAGTTTGGGAACCGCTGCTTTAGGGGGTGTATACATGTTTTGTAGGTGGAAAAAGGGTCAATGTTGACTCTTTCTTGAGCTTGCAGTTGAATCATCCATATAGGGTATCAGCTGCATTGGTTCTGCCCTTGGACTCCATTCTGCATTGTACTCGAGCGATTTCAGGGTGGGCACCAATATTATTTATTTCGACTTTTCATTTTGACCTAGTTTTGTCTCTATGCGGATATGTCTATTGCCTATAACACATCTACAACAATTGCATTGTGCAGGTTGAACTGGTCGGCTCTGTATGTGTGTAGCTGGTGCAAGTGATGACACACTGCAAGCCTTGAATAAGGGAAGAGGGGGACATTTTTATTTGGGGAGGCTGCTAACTGAAGGCTATACAATGTAGATTGTCAGTGGAGAAACTAGAGTGCGCCAGACCCCCCTGAATAAAATTTTCACAGGGTCTTGGCGCACTCTGATCCCCATCCTCCCGCCCACTTCCTGTCCAGCCTCCATCCCGCCCACTCCCCACCCTGACCCTGCCCACTCATGCCGACTCATCACTATAAAGGGGTGATTTACAAATGCAATGTGAGAAGTGCACTTTTCTAATAAAAAATTGCCCTGGTTTTTACCTATGATGTAGGCTTATTTCCCATAATTCCAGTCTAATTGCTTTCATGTGCCAAGTTGCATCCACTGGATGGTGTCAAAATGAATGCCATTGCGTCTGGTGTTTTCAGAGTAGGGGTTACATCACTTCCGGAGTCTGCCTTCAAAACAGTGTTTTGATCGGATTCACTGGGTGCCTAGTATTGCAAACCATTGTGGGGTCACTGGATCTACCTCAGGTCCAGGGTGATGGTAGCTGCAGGTTTGTGGTTGCATCACTTCTATGCCTACGCCTGCAACCTGTTGTGGGAACCCTGGAGCTAACAGGAGATCTAGGGGATGGTAGCTCCTGGTTTGTGGTTGCATCACTTCTATGCCTACTCCTGCAACCTGTTGTTGGAACCCTGGAGCTAACAGCAGGTCTAGGTGATGGTAGCTCCAGGTTTGTGGTTGCATCACTTCTTTGCCCACACCTGCAACCTTTTGTGGGAACCCTGGAAATAAAGGCAGGTCCAGGGTGATGGTAGCTCCAGGTTTGTGGTTGCATCACTTCTTTGCCTACACCTGCAACCTGTTGTGGGAACCCTGGAGATAAAGGCAGGTCCAGGGTGATGGTAGCTCCAGGTTTGTGGTTGCATCACTTCTTTGCCTACACCTGCAACCTGTTGTGGGAACCCTGGAGATAAAGGCAGGTCTAGGGATCCCCATAGCTGCAGTTGAGCACCATTTATCAGAAAAGGCAGGATGAATACATAAATGACTCAACATTTTCATTGACCACCTTTGGCCTTGAACTAATGTTATTGATTTTCTATTTGCCCATTGAAACAGATTGACCAGGCTCACTTCCTGCACAACATATTCACAGTTTATTATCATATAATTAGGTATCAGATTTCTTTTCTCTGTAATTTACACATTTCCCCTCTTTGTGTGGGCAGATATGGAGTTTTATCTGGGCGCTTAGTGGATGCGCACAAATCACAGCTGCTCAGAATTTCTTCCGGAGCACAAAATCCCATTAAGCTGACGCTGCAGAAGAACTGAAGGGTGATTCATTTCTGGAATAGAGACTGTTTGGATTATTAACTAACAAACTGTACGGCTGGAAATGGTGGAGAATTTCGCTGAAAAGTGCAGAAGGAAAATTTCTTCAGTTCATAAAAGTAAAACTTGACTCCAGCGCCTGCCGACGAATGCAGATGGGGCGAAATCTACATTTATTTAAACATTAATCTGGGCTAAGCCGGTATTGATCCATCACCATCACAAAGCTAATGTTCCAGGCCTGCCATCCATTCAGCCGCAGACAGCTCAGCGAGTCTCACAAATCAGACAATAAATAACTTTCTGTTCAGTGGGGAAAAAAACATATTGCATTGGAAATTGCTGAACGCAGCAATATTTGCTGGAATAATGTTAAACTCACTCAATGAGGAGTCGGAAACGTAGAAACCCTAGTTTTTAAGGGCTGACACTGGCCAGGTCAAAAAAAAATACAGAAAAAAATGGCGCCCAACCTGCAACCGTAAAGTCTCACTTACCCAAAAACTGGAGGGAGCACATGATCTCTTTAAAACGTTATAACTTTAAATCCTGTCTAAACTATTACTTGCTGGCCAACAATGTAATCGTATTAATATAATAGTCAGCAGATCAATAATTTCATTACAAAGAAGTTGACTTTGGGTGGCAGATTGTGATTAAATAACAGGGCCAAGGAAATTCATGTTTGTCCCTTTTAAAATAAACGGTGGTGATAATTAGCAATGGGGGTTAATTCAAGACTGCGGGAATCTAGCGAAGCCCGTGAAAGACAAAACAGCAGAAAGGAAGGAAGTATTGTACTTGGCTCATCGACAGTGATGGGCAGATAAATTCGCCAAATAAAATTGCGAAACTGCAGAGAAAATTCCGAAGCGTCAAAAACATTTGGGCGTGTCAGAATAGTCGTGCTCATAAAAATTGTTGCAAGTCAAAATTATTCAGACGCCCATTGACTTCAATGCATTTGGACAAAATAGGCGCGCGCATAAAAAAATTATTTTGACGCCCATTGACTTCAATGCTTTTGCTAATTTTTCAGAGAAGCAAAACGGGACTAATTCGCCCATCGCTACTCATATTAAAGAAGAGAAGCAGGGGTCAGACAGCAGGGGTCAGGCAGCAGGGGTCAGACAGCAGGGGTCAGACAGCAGGGGTCAGACAGCAGGGGTCAGACAGCAGGGGTCAGACAGCAGGGGTCAGGCAGCAGGGGTCAGACAGCAGGGGTCAGACAGCAGGGGTCAGACAGCAGGGGTCAGGCAGCAGGGGTCAGACAGCAGGGGTCAGACAGCAGGGGTCATTTAGAACGAACAACTCTGCCCAGTACTCTGAGAACTTCCTTTTATGGACCACTTCCTGCCTCTTAATGGGGCCCTTAAAGATGAACTAAATTCTAAAAATCATTATACAGGTATGGGACCTGTTATCCAGAATGCTTGGGGCCTGGGGTTTTCTGGGTAATGGATCTTTCTGTAATTTGGATCTCCATACCTTAACTCTACTAGAAAACATATAAACATGAAATAAACCCGATAGGCTGGTTTTGCCTCCAGTAAGGATTAATTATATCTTAGTTGGGATCAAGAACAAGCGACTGTTTTATTATTACACAGAAAAAGGAAATCGTTTTTAAAAATCTGGATTATTTGCTTATATTAGAGTGTATAGGATATGGCCTAATTCGGAGCATTCTGGATAACGGGTTTCTGGATAACAGATCCAGTACCTGTAGCTAGAAATGCTCTGTTTTATATACGGAACTTAATGTTCCAGCCCAGAGGTCCAGCAGGCCTTCAAACTTGTCTATAGTAGCTCGCCATCTTGGATCTTATCAGAGCATCTTTTGGGTGTCTATGGCACTGCACATGCTCACTGTGCCCTGGGCTGCTGTTGAGAAGAGGGCTGTGCCTCCTGATGATCCCTAAATTGGACATCTGAATGACATTCAGTTAAGGGTTGGGTGGAGGGACCCTTATGTGCCCCCATTGCCCATCTTGGATAGTGTGATGCATAATGCAGGCAGTGCTATTTCCAAGGGGCAAGAGACGGGTCTCTGAGCTTTGAAAAAAAGCAGGTTTTGTTGCACTTTGCATTAGAAATTATATGTAACATTTCTAGCCTAGCTTTGAATAGAAACCTTAGGAAAATTGGCAATACCATAGATATTTTATAATTTCAATGAAGGATCTCCAAGTTAAGGCTGACCAGCTTTGTTCAAGTGCAACTCCTAACATTCTTTTAGCTCTGGAAGGAGCTTCTGGGAATTGTAGTTCAGCAACAATGTCAGTTGTGAAGCCTCAGTCTGAAGACCCCAGCCTGTGCATATTGCTCTGCACTTCTATCCCTCTATACACAGCCTGAATCTGGAAGTAAGTGATAAGACAGGGATGTTTCCCTATGCACCAGTATATTCTCCAGCTTAGGCCGTGCCTTCTGCTGCACATTGTGCCTGGCTTTGTGCATCTCGTCATTAGTATTCCGGGCACATCCGCTGCCAATCCACCTAACGGGAACCTCGAGATGATCATGTACAAGAAGCTCTGCTGAGCGCATCCACTCCCTCAAATGAAGAAAAATGGCTCATCTTGCTGCACGCTGCTCTTAGGCTTCTTTTACTGCCTTCCCATTAATGCATTAATTCTTTATCTTTGGATAGAAAAAAATATAATACTGTGGGGCAGTTGCTTGGTATTTGCAGTATAAAAGGTCCACATTCAAATCTGTTGCCTAGAAAATCCCTATGACTGGGGGATGGCCATGGTATAGACATGCAATACCACATGGTTGGGTGACCAGCAGTGTCACATGGGCCGACTGGGAGTTGCCCTGGTACAGGTATGGCAACTGTTATCCAGAATGCTCGGGACCTGGGGCTTTCCAGATAATGGATCTTTCCATAATATGGATCTTCATACCTGAAGTCTACTAGAAAATCATATAAATATTAAATAAACCCAATAGGCAGGCTTTTCTTCCAATAATGATTCATTAGATCTTAGTTTGGATCAAGTACATTTCATTGTTTTATTATTACAGAGAAATAGGAAATAATTATTTGGATTATTTGGATAAAATGGAGTGGATTTAATGGGAGACGGCCGTTCCGTAATTCTGAGCTATCTGGATAACGGGTTTCCAGATTCCATACCTGGACTCTTGTCGGCCAGTCTTATACTTTTCTTGATCTCTAGTAGCCATCAAGTTTTATCCAGCTTGGCAGGGCAGCAGAGGTCCTAGGATTGTTCTCATCAGGAAGGGCCTGGTGGGGATTGGCAAGATCGACAACTGTGGTTTTATGTAGCCAGTATTAGTTAGGAATAAGCCAGAATCACTTAAAAGAGAAGAAAGTCTGTTAACACTTGGGGGTGCCAAATGTTAGGCACCCCAAGTGATTGTATTGACTTACCTGAAACCCCGGGCTGGTGCTCCTATCAGCAGAAAACTGCACCGGGCCGGGGTTATTCCAATGAACAACATGGAGTGATCCTTTTCTGGCTTCTTCTTTCTTCTTGCGCATGCACAGTAGAACCAAAAGAACTAAGAATTTGGCTATTTCATTCTACTGCGCATGCATTTCCCCCGGGGAATTTGAAGAAAGAAGACGCTGGAAGAAGATATCTCCGTGGTGCTCGGTAGAAAAACCCTGGGCCGGTGCAGTTTTCTGCTGATAGAAGCACCGGGGTTTCAGGTAAGTCAATACAATCACTTGCAATCACTTGAGGCTGCCTAACATTTGGCACCCCAAAGTGCACCCGAAACAGACTTTCCTTCTCCAATAAGCACCAGCTTTTCCCAGCAAAAAGCAAATGTCATGTAATATACAGCCACAGGACACTTTTGATTTAGATGGCACAATATAATATAAGAATATATCTGTAGCTGGTGGCCAGTAGATTCCAAGATCGGTTCCTACTAATAACTCTATACATTGCCAATAACTTTAATATTTATCAATGTGGCTGGGTGAAGGGGGCGCAAGTCATCGCCATTGCATCATGACAATGTGTTTTATTATCCTATAGAACTGTGACACCATTCCATGTCGTTCAGCTCCAATGGCGGATGCTAAAGAGATAATTTCAACAAAGGTCTTGTCTTCAGCACGACAGTTGCACTAACGTCCATCGTAGTGATTGCAGTGAGGCTGTACCTGCGCAAATTATCTCAAAAATGACACGTGAATGAACCTGCTGTGCGAAAGCATTCTTTGGGATTTGGTCAACCGAAAGAACTTAAAGGATAAGTCAACCTTTAAAATAAGCAAATGTAAAATTGATGAGGGTGCTATTCTAAGCACTTTTGCAATTTACATTCATTATTTAATTTTCTTTAATTCCAAGTTATTAAGGGATACATGTACTGTTAATATGAGTTAATACAATTTATTACAACAGCGCCACCTGCTGGTCAGTTTCCCACCAGTCTGACCACCAAGTAGTCAAGGAAGTTGTCAGGAGAAAGAAAGAGGCTGCTCTGATGTTCTTCTGCTTAGGAATAAAATTAGAAACCTTTCTCAAATCTTTCCTAAGCAGAAGAACATCAGAGCAGCCTCTTTCTCTCTCCTGACAACTTCCTTGACTACTTGGTGGTCAGACTGGTCAGAAACTGACCAGCAGGTGGCGCTGCTATAACAAAATCTATTCATATTCATGTATCCCTTAATATCTTGGAATTAAAGAAAATTAAATAATGAATGTAAATTACAAAAATGATAAGAATAGCCCCCTCCAGGTCCGGACTGAGAATTAAAATAGGTCCTGGCATTTCTGGAACACAGAGGCCCAATCAGCCCTCATAGAGGCCCAAACAGCACCCACCAGCCCACTAAATACTGACTTTCTATGGGACTTTATAGCAGCCCCTCTGGCATTTGCCAGAACTCACAGATTGCCAGTCCTGGGCCTGGCCCCCTCATCAGTTTTACATTTGCTTATTTTAAATGTTTATTTATCCTTTAAAGCCCCAGACAAGACATTTTTGTGCGCCGATGTTGAGAAGGTTCTAACATTAGGCCCAATACAACATTATGAATTCACTGCATCCCTACTATATAATAATATTATCTGTCTATTATACACTGTCCATCTCTTCTTTGTCTTCCTTCCAACTCTTATGTGTTCAGTCAACAGTTTCCTTAATGGGACGTTGCACATGATACAAGCCTTGGGCAGATCTGAACATTTTCCCCAAGTCAGAATGACTTATTGGCACTTCCCAGGCTCATATAAAGGAACGATGTGCTGAATTCTGATGATTCCACAAATGGAGCTTGATAAACAAGCCTCTGTTAAATGGATTAGATGCTTTTCTGTTGTATTGTTATTGCCTGGCAGCCAAACCATCAATAACTCACTGTTACTTTAGCACCTCTCAGTCTGCCCTTTGCATCTTGGCTCATTTGTTGCCAATTTAAAGGCAAAACACAAAAGAAAGGCAAAACAAATGGCTGGATAATCCCTGGTTGAATCTGTATTTATCATACCCAGCAGAGCAAGACAAACCCGGGCAGATTTTTAATTTGAGACACGGACCGAGGCAACAATGGAGCACTGTATTTAAAGGATGCCTTACTTTTTTTTTTAAGACTTTTCACAGCAATAAAATTTACTGTTGCGAGGCCTGTACTGTTTTCTGCTAAAGGCAGAGCCCAGCCAGAGGTCCGAAATGCCTTAGCCCATCTTAGCTGGTTACTTAGCTCACATGGGATGTAGCCCAGAAATCTCATCACTAATTCCCATGTTGAAATATTCTGGAGCAGAATTAATGTTTAAAGGAGAACTAAAACCTAAAAATGAATGTGGCTAAAAATGCCATATTTTATATAGTGAACTTATTGCACGAGGCTAAAGTTTCAGCTTGTCAATAGCAGCAATGATCCAGGACTTCAAACTTGTCACAGGGGGTCACCATCTTGGAAAGTGTCTGTGACACTCACATGCTCAGTGGGCTCTGATTGGCTGTTGAGAAGCTAAGCTTAGGGCTCGTCACTAATTATCCATCAGAAAATGAGCTTCCCTGGCTGTAATATAAGCTGATGCTACAGGTTTGCTGATTATTAAATTCTGATGCTAATTGCACTGGTTTCTGTGCTGCCATGTAGTAATTATGTGTATTAATTACTAATCAGCCTTATATTGTGACATTTCTATTCTATGTGTACTGTATATTGTGAGTGGCTCCCTAAGCTCAGTAAGTGACAGCAGCACAGAGCATGTGCAGTGAATCAGCAGAAAAGAAGATGGGGAGCTACTGGGGCATCTTTGGAGACACAGATCTTTACTGCTAAAGGGCTGTGGTTGCCTTGGGCTGGTACAGAAGCCCAAAACATCATGTACAACATTTCTAGCTACTTCTTTCGTTAAGCTTTAGTTCTCCTTTAAAGGGCTCATTATAATTAAATAAATAAATATAATTATATTAATAAGGTCTATTTTATAAAGACAAAGTGCTGGAATGTATACAACATTATAACATTACAGAGTCGGACTGGGGTACCCAGGGCCTGCTAAGAACCTGAGCTAAGGGCCCACCACCCAGCCACTGAATGACCAACCACCCAGTTCTCCATAATTACTCGACGTCCCTAGCCAAAGCCACTTTCACTCCCTGCACCTCTTATTTTGCAGTTAAATTTAGAGATAGTCGTGCGTTGCACAGTGGGACACACAGCAGCGGAGCAGGGAGTAGTGGTGGTGGCTGGGCCGGCTTGTGGCCCACTGTATTTGCTGTATTTCCCTGTATACCGATGGGCTAGTTGGACACTGTGAACCTGGACCTGGCAGTAATTCCATGGAGCAAACGTCTTGCAGAGTGCACACTAACATTTGAGATGAAGGCATCATTTCATTGCCTTGTGACCCCCTGCAGATATATAGTAAGGGAGGCTATTGTTGTACATGATATGAATAATGCTACAACAGCCTGGGAACATCAATGTACATTTCTGATCTGCCGGAAAGCAAAGGGGACGATTTATACATTATTTATAACTGACTGCAGGTAGGAAGGTAGACAAATGTGTGTGTTCGGCAGCATCAGGAATATTTTA
Organism: Xenopus laevis; assembly: GCF_017654675.1. Classification (NCBI taxonomy): domain Eukaryota; kingdom Metazoa; phylum Chordata; class Amphibia; order Anura; family Pipidae; genus Xenopus; species Xenopus laevis. The sequence goes on from NC_054384.1 coordinate 7,836,452, forward strand.
GCATTTTAGGAGGCACAAATCAAAATAAAGTGTCTCAGGATTCTCTCCAGCAGTTTCTGCAAAAGCGGTGATAAGATTTTATCATTTGTACAGAAAAAAAAAAGGATACAATGCTCCCAGCCTTTCCAGCAGTGCACGGAATGATAAAACTGTCGGTCCCCCTTCGGCTGAATGATCAGGTTCTGATGCAGCTTGAAAATAGTTCTATCCCAGAGTCCTGTGTTATTCTGCCAAACTATATGGGAAAGTGGAAGAATGTCGAGTTATATTTAACATGTTATAATATATAATATCGATATTATCATAAATCATTTTAAATATACTGTATATGTATGTATATATATATATATATATATATATATATATATATATATATATATATATATATATATATATAAAGATTCTGAAAGTACCTGCACTCCTACACTGGTCAATGGTGGGTGCATGGTCAAAGTATAATATCCACAGTTCAAAATGGACCAGCACTCCAGCAGTTTTGTCAAAAAATTGCTGGTCCATTTTGAACTGTATATATATATATATATATATAGTATTTGTACACCATTGTCTCACACAGTGCTTTAAATGGGATACAAGCACAAGATAGAAAAGTTTGCCCAAACAAATTCTCGTATTTCAGCAGAGTAGATGCACATTGTTACAAAGAGGAGGAAATACGGGGAAAGCCATGTTTGCAAGAGCTTACAATCTAGAAGTGAGACATAAAATGGGGGTTTTGAAGGTGATTATGGTGAGTGTGTAGTGAAAGTTGTTAAACCAGTAGCCAGTGTGTGTCTGAGTGTGAGTTGTAAGGGGGTTAGTGGTCAAGTGAACGAGGGCTTAGATTGGATAAAAGATCAGTAAAGTGAATGTTTGAAGGCCTAGAGGTTCTGGTAATGTCTGATGAGATGGAGGTGGAAGTTGAAAAATGGGTGGAGAATGTGAAAGTCCTAGAAGCAGTAATGTAAAGAAGTAGTGAGTTAGGAGGAGAGAAGGCAGTTGTGCCACAGATGGTGGTTACTCCACTGGAAGGGAACTTAGTGTATGAAAAGTAGTGAGTGCTGGGACTGGCAGAGAGGGGGGCACTTGTGTAGCAGAAGGGGAACTGCACAACTCGGGCACCAGGGTCCACAATGGCTCGAGTGGGGTCAATTTAAACAGGGAGAGTCCACAGAGCAGCCTTATATTGATACTTTTATACAGTATATACATATATATTTGTGATTGTGTATGTCTGCTGGTGAGCCTGGGATTTAGGCCCCAGTTAAGAAAAGGGAGTTGATTAACAGGACCCATTGAAAATAGTGTGTAGGTAGTGGTAGATGGTCTCCTATTATATCTCCTGTTATACTACTACTCTAGAGGTGTACAAGACAACAGGTTGAGCTAGAAAGAGCAGCCAACAAGTAATAGATTGGACCTGGACTGGGACGACAGAAGTCTGGGTTCCACATGCCACCTGCAGCTGCACTGGGGACTGGTTGAAGATTTTGACAGGTATTTAAATCGGGTGGTGGCAGTAGTGGTTGGAGGGTGGTGTGAGCAGTTGGGTGTAAGTAAGGGCTCAGGAGCGCATGATAGCTTAAACAGCTATGGCTTGAGTTGTTGCAGAACTCCAAAACATCTAGCCTTGATAGCCAGTTAAGCTTTAGTTCTCTTTTAACTACATTTCAGAAATAGTCATGAAAAAATGCATTTAAATACTTTATTTGGTCCCAAACTTGAACTGAAAAATAAATTGCAGTTGAAGAAATTTGACATTTGAAGCCTCTCCAATTTTCCTCAGAGAGGGAAAAATTCCTTCCATACCAGTCCCTGGATCAACTTGTACTATGAGCTATCTCCCATATCCCTGTATTCCCTCACTTGCTAAACACCATCCAACCCCTTCTTATACCTATCTAATGTATCAGCCTGTACAACTGATTCAGGGAGACAATTCCACATCTTCACAGCTCTCACTGTAACAAACCCCTTCCCAATATTTAGCTGGAACCTCTTTTCTTCTAATCGGAATGGGTGACCTTGTGTCAGCTGGAAAGACTTACTGGTAAATAAATCATTAGAGAGATTATTATATGATCCCCTTATATATTTATACATAGTTATCATATCACCCCTTAAGCTCCTCTTCTCCAGCGTGAACATCCCCAACTTGGCCAGTCTTTCCTCATAGCTAAGATTTTAAATACCTTTTACCAGCTTAGTTGCCCTTCTCTGTACCCTCTCTAATACAATAATGTCCAGTTTGAGTGATGGAGACCAAAACTGTACGGCATATTCTAGATGGGGCCTTACCAGTGCTCTATACAGTGGAAGAATGTGTGGCTGCAGTTTCCAGTCCCAGGGCTCCATTTGCTGCTAGAGGGAAGAGTTCCTTAGCTAGTGTTTCACTAATGCCCAGTGTTCTGACCTTATAACAGAAGCTGCAGCACTAGATATTGTTTCAGATAATACCCTCGCTGCTGAGCTCCGGCACTTCCACTGCCAGCAAGAGCCTCTTATTAAGTAACTGCATCTCAGAAACATTCTGTAAAGCACAACAAATTGATTTTGCCAGGAGTAAAGGGGGATTAGTGCAGCAGGGTTGGCTGTCTCCGCTTCTCAACATTCAGACTTTTTTCCGTTCTTCTTCTAGATGTTTTGTAGGGACGGGACCAAATAAATGAGATGATGGGACAGCTGAGGTTTCTAAGAAGTTCCACGGATACATATTGCACGTACTGCATATACATACCCTTTAAGAGGGACTTGGATGATTTCTTGGACAAGCAGAATATACAAGGCTATTGTGATACTAAACTCTATAGTTAGTGTATCAGTATATATTGTTTATATGAGTGTATGGAGGGGTCAGTGTGTGTATGTATGGATGCTGGGTTTCATTTGGAGGGTTTGAACTTGATGGACTTTGTCTTTTTTCAACCCGATCTAACTATGTAACTATGGGGGTTTGTTAGAGGGGGAGAAGGAGCTATAGCTAAAAGGTTATTGTCTCCCTTTCAATTGGCTCTGTAGTATAAAGACACAGCACATTATAATGTAAGGCCACATAATCAACTGGTAGAAATAAACATTATTCTCCTTTAGTGAAACAGGGATGAGGCATTTTAATCCACAAACCTTCCCGTACCCTAGTCATATCCGTAGATAATTACTGGTGGAGCAGTTGATTTTATGAATTACCATATAGTAGAGTCTTGCATGGGTTCAGTTTCAAAAAACAGAACCCACACTATCGACCTGCACCTGGACCCACAAACCTTATCAATCCAACTCTTATAATGCCTTATGCACAACCCAACCTGCTACCCACTGGCCACCAGTATCTATGGCCTATAGCAGAACTCATCAGGAAGGTTTGGGTCAACCACATGACCCTGTGGAATGTTGTGGGCAGGTTATGGGCTGTATTCACCACCAGCCCAGTCTCTTCACAACCTTCCCAGCCAAGTACCAACCCTACCTCTGATAGTAGAAACTGATTGTTGCAGTTATTTATCAAGTGACAGAAAAATGTATTGAATAAGTATAATTATCTTATATTGAGAGTGAGATAAGAACCATTAACCATGACTGCAGAGCTGCTGAACTGCACCCAAGTTAGTTCTACCCTAAACCCACAAAATACCTGCTGTTTTTGCTCGTAACCTGACCCAATATCAGACTCAGACTCATCAACTTATTCCATGTAATCAGGCTGGTAACTCTCCAGTCCAGTCAACACAGCTGCCGTGATGATTCCAAAGTAACCCCTGCAGCCACATTGTGCTGTAGAATGTAGGGATTGTAGTAGATCTTCATTCCTGTTTACTTTGTACTCGGACTGGCCCACCGGGATACCAGGAAAACTCCCGGTGGGCCCAGGTATCAATGGGCCCTTCTGCTCACCCAATTGGACTTGTATGTCTATACCACAGTCGCCATTTCCCTATTTCTAAGAAAGAAGAGCGGTAATGGAGGGAAGACTGGATGATAATATGTAGGGAGAAGTGATTAAAATAATAAAGAAAGAAGAAAAAGAAGAAAAGTGAATGAAGAAAAAATGGAGAAATAATTTGGAGAATGGGGCCGCACTCAAAGGTTTTCTGGTGGTCCCAAGGCATCCCAGTCCGACACTGCAGATGTCTATATCTACACTGTCTCCTTTCTCATCAATAAATCTGTGACTTATCTTTATTTTATTTGCAAATGAAAATGCCTCGTAGGACTCACGCTTTCCAGATGAATTAAATCTGCCGAGCGAATGAAAAATATCGGGAAAGATTTATATTACCTGGCCGATGACGATGATTGAGAAAGAGCCGACGGAAGACACTGAAGAAAATTCTTGTGCCTTTTCCAAAACCCCCTTGAGGTGGACTAGAAACGATGTATTCTGATTGTTTCTATTGCTATACATACAGATTTATGTCTGTGCTTTTATGGTAAGTGAGAAGAGAAATTAATCACATTCGTTTCCCTCTTGGAAAAACCCGCATCTGTCTGTTCAGACTTTCCAGCACCGACTGTTTTAAATGCCTTCTTTTTAATTAACCTCAGCACATTTCGCTCAAGGTGCTTGTTTCATACGAATCAGACTATGCTCAACACCAAAATTAATTGAGGTTACAAAACCACGATTTCCAGGGCATTTTATACACTGACTGAATGTAATAGTCATGGTTGTCTTTTTGCTGGGGCTTAGAATGAATTTGGAACATCAGGGATGCCCAGCTTGAAACCCGCAGGTTACAGGTAGTGTATCCCTAAATGCATATCTATTTGAATTTCTTATTATACTTGGACCCCAGTATTTCTGCAATACAGAAAGTAACTTTGGAGGAACGGAGGCAGACTCAAAGACTTATGGCTATATGGGGGTCGGTCTTACCTTATAGGTTTAGTTTACCTTTAATTAACTTTTAGTACATTATAGAATGACTAATTCTAAGCAATTTTTTAAATTAGCCTTCAGTGTTTCTTTTTGATGGTTTTTGAAAACACTTTCTTCTAAATCTTTCCATTTTTTAAACCGGGAAAACTTACCCCATCTAAAAAACAAATGCTCTGGAAGGCTACAAATGTATTGTTTTTACTACTCATCTTTCTAATCAGACCCTCTCCTATTCATATTTCAATCAGTGCATGGTTGGTAGGCTAATTTGGACCCTAGCAACCGGATGGCTGAAATTGGAGAAACTGGAGAGCTGCAAAGCTAAATAACTCAAAAAACACAAATAATAAAAAATGAAAACCAAATGTAAATTGTCTCAGAATGTCATTCTTTAGGCTATATATCATTCCAAACATTAATTAAACGTAAGGGAATGGGACATGCATATATACCTTTTAGCTGCAGGGGCCAGTAACTTCCAGGAATATCATGGAAACTTATAATCAAAGAAATGCAAAAGATCATTTATCATTGCAAGTGCAAGAACACTAAGAAGAGGTGTAAAATTGCACCCCTGGCTGTATGTTGCTTAAATAATAAATAATGTCCATGTATCCCCAGCCCACCTCTCATATAGTGCTGCTAAATCTGCATCTAAGGGCACAACGCCTTCCTTTTTTTTTTGCACTTTGTACCCTGCTGATGCCAACAGGTTTGGTGGCTAAAAGCATATGCCAATTCTATTGGCCGATTGGTTGTTTAGGGGCAAAACTACTTTTAACCAGGTTCTCCAAGTTATACACATGCCAAACTCAACTTCATGCTGAATTGCATTTGGCATTGAAATAACCTTCTTTATTCCTTTTCATATTCTGTAACTACCTTGATGAACAAAAATGCCCTGAATGTGAGTTTGAATTATGATGATGGAGAATCATTCAGCCTATAGCGCTAGGGTAACAACTCCTTTAGATGGATACCATTGAGTTTGCATTCATGGCGGCTCATTGACCTTCATCCCAATTGCTGAGGAGGCAAAAGACAAGAGAAGACTATTGAGTTTGCATTCATGGTGGCTCACTGACCTTCATCCCATTTGCCCAGGAGGCAGAAGACAAAAGAAAACTATTGAGATTGCATTCATGTTGGCTCACTGATCTTCATCCCAGTTGCCCAGGAGGCAGAAGACAAGAGGAAACTATTGAGTTTGCATTCATGGTGGCTCACTGACCTTCATCCCAAATGCCCAGGAGGCAGAAGACAATAGAAAACTATTGAGTTTGTATTCATGGTGGCTCACTGATCTTCATCCCAAATGCCCAGGAGGCAGAAGACAAGAGAATACCATTGAGTTTGCATTTGTGGTGGCTCACTGATCTTCATCCCAATTACCCAGGAGGTAGAAGACAAGAGAAGACCATTGAGTTTGCATTCATGATGGCCTCATTGTCTTTCATCCCAATTGCTGAGGAGGCAGCAGACAAGAGAATACCATTGAGTTTGCATTCATGGTGGCTCACTGACCTTCATCCCAGTTGCCCAGGAGACAGAACACAAGAGAAAACTCTTGACTTTTCATTCATGGTGGCTTATTGACCTTCATCCAAAATGCCCAGGAGGTAGAAGACAAGATAAGACCATTGAGCATGCATTTATGGTGGCCTCATTGACCTTCATCCCATTTGTTGAGGAGGCAGAAGACAAGAGAATACCATTTAGTTTGCATTCATGGTGGCTCACAAACCTTCATTCCACTTGCCCAGGAGGCAGAAGACAAGAGAAGACCATTGCGTTTGCATTCATGGTGGCTCATTGACCTTCATCCCAATTGCCCAGGAGGCAGAAGACAAGAGAAGACCATTGAGTTTGCATTCATGGTGGCTCATTGACCTTCATCCCAATTGCCCAGGAGGCAGAAGACAAGAGAAGACCATTATGTTTGCATTCATGGTGGCCTCATTGACGTTCATCCCAATTGCCCAGGAGGCAGAAGACAAGAGAAGACCATTGTGTTTGCATTCATGGTGGCCTCATTGACCTTCATCCCAATTGCCCAGGAGGCAGAAGACAAGAGAAGACTATTGAGTTTGCATTTATGGCAGGAGAGAGGAGGCAATTGCTCTTTAATCTGCATCTCAGATTCCAGAGAATGACTTTCATTACTATATCTGGTTATCTATATAACACCTTTTTTTTTACCCTTTTAGAAAAAACATTAACCTAAATAGCCCTTGGTGGAGCACAGTGTTAATTAAGTTCTAATCTGACTGTCTATACAGCTATGTGACTTGTTTGGAGTCATGCAAGGTGAATGTAGTCACTGAAATTACTGCACATCGCTGGCCCATGTTTATAGCAAGCTGTTTCTGTCTGAGACATGCAGAGGCTTAACCATAGACCCTCAGGGTGCCATCATTGAAATGCAGACAGGCCCAGTCTAGACCAATGTATTAAACATTTGTTATGTCAGTGGGACATGTGAGACTAATTGCTGCGAGCCATGTTACCCTCTTCTCACAATATTCTCCTCGAAATAGAAACACCTTTTGTTTTAGCACTTTTATACTACTGCGGCTTGCTTTATACAAAATCACACTTACTCTTGAATAATAAAATTGAATGTTTAAAAAAAAGAAAAAAAAGAATGAATCCTCGATTAATATAAATGCTGAGGTTAATTAGCTTTACTAAGTAAAGTGCCATGTGTAAAGAGAATTGAATTCAGTGGGATGATTGAGAAGTGCATATAATGAGGTATTATCTGTATGAAACAGAGTATTAAGTGTAATATTAATAAAATCCCATTTATTAGACGCAGTTCTTGTCACTAAGCAGAACTAGACAGTTACAGGTACAGTATGTTCACCTGTTGGCATCTTGCCTTGGAATTTGTATCATCAAGGTGCCCCCCAAGCTGTAGCACATAACTCCAGCCCCCAGATGTGAATAAATGTCCACAATGGCCATGTTCCCCAAGAGGAGCATCTTAAAATATGTCTGTGATGATTTCAGATTGTAGTCTTTGTGGTTGTAGTCTGAAATGAGTTAAATGAGAAGCTGCTTGAACATTGTTGGGAAGGGACTCATTAACTTTGGTATTTAACTTGTTCAAGTTGTTTAGGCATCATTCACATGATTCGATTGAAGTCTCTCAATGTTTTCCAAACGCTTGAGGGTTTGCAAAGGACCACTGTGCTATATATAAGGTCTGACATCTTTGAGTTGCCTCCTACTTTCCATCATACATTAATCCATGCATCCCATAGTCTACAATGCCCCAAACAGGACATCAGGTCCTTCCAAAAGGAATCACAAATCTGAAGAGCCGAAAGAGTGCGTTATCACCCCAACAAGGTACATCAGTGCCAACAAGGCCAACAGGTTCCAATGGTACTATTTACCCCAAGGCACATACTATTGTCAGCAAACCCTATAGGTGCTGGGAGGACTGGGGGGTATAGAAGACGTTTAGTAGATGATGGATCTTGGTTAATGTTCATCTTCAATTAATATATTTAAACAGATCTTATTAAAGATGGTTTTGAGGATGGAGGTCAAAACCAAGGATGCCTTACCCTAGTTTGCTGCTTAAGTCAAAAACTCTTCCTACTAGTAATGTATGTATCTAAATCATTGGTTCCCAAATTGTAAGGCTGTCAATCCCTGGAGGTGGGGCTTAGAGAAGTTAGTCTGAAGGCCAGATAGGGTTAAAACAGGTGGAGCATGGCTATATAAACAAGTGGATGCCCACCCAACTTTGAGGTCAGATATTTTCCTATATCTATACTTAATTATTAACCAAAGGGGACCTTGACTAAAGGTTGGAACTTCAGATGGGAGATTAAACTAGTAATGTCCAACGTCTGATGACCACTGATATAAAATATGCGTAAATGTGTTGTGTTATATGATGTACAGTGTGTGCAGATGGAGCAGACCTAATTGAAGCATTTGGAACACATAGCAATGCCCTTGAATTAAAGGCTTTGCAATGTATGTGGAATATGTGATGGGCACATTTCTATGTATTTCAAGCTGTTGCTGAAGTGCAAACATCTCTCTCCCTGGATCATTTTCAGCAGCTTACACAACCCACACATGTCTGTATTTTAGATCGAAGCTGATGTGAACAGAAAGTTCTCACAAAAACAGAACCTGGGAAAATCAGCAGCAAGAAAAACAAGATGTTTGTTATGAAATGCATCTACTAGGGAGCCACGTTCCTTAGCCTCAGGGAATCAGCTTCTTGGCCTTGTTGGTCCGAATCCCACTTTAATAACTTCAGTTTCTCCAGAATATGTACCGCTCTCCTGGGAACCATAGAGAAAGCCAATGGATACCGACAGCTTAAATAAGAGACAGTTAAAAAACATGTATTATGTTCTCCATTCTTTTTGTTGACACTGTAAATTCAATGTTTCCGTGAGTAGGGGTAGTGGGGACTGGGAGCTCTCCGACCTTCATCAATGTTGGTTATTAGGGCAATTCTGTGATGCTAATCTGCATTGCTGGACCTAGGCCAGAGCTAGAATGATCTATAGATAGCCCTGCAGTGCAGCTTATTTCATGGAACCTACCCGAGATGCCCTGGGGGTTCAGAATATGACATCCATAAAACGACTTCTGACTTCTGCTCTCAAAGAGGGAATAGATATTAATAGTCCATTATATAATGGCATGAACCATCAATTACAATAGAAAAAAGCAGTCATATCGTACTGTGTTGAGTCTAGTTTAATTCCATTTGTAGGTGTGCTTCAGTCAGAGATCTTTGGAAGTAGTCTACTAACTGGTAGACCATCACGTTGGCAATTTTGTGACCCAGACCCCCCATTAGGATACGGTTAAACTATTGTTTCATTAGACCCTTTCTAATGCACACCAAAAAGAAGGTTCTGCCTCAATACTGCTGCTTCTTTCTCATTTCCCATTATTCTACTTACTCCTCACCTTCTTAGAAGGTCAATGTTACCTTCCATCTCTTTGCTGCTGATATATCTGCTTTTTTTTATTGGTCTCACTCTATTTGTGGTGTGGATTACTGACTTTATTTAACATTAACCTGACTTGACCTTTTCCATTTTATGAATTTGGCTAAAATATAGATATGGCTTTTTTCTTCTGTTCGGGGTTGTTCTGTTTTAAAGGAAAAGTAAAAACCATACATTGTCCTTTTTTATTTCTTTATTCAGAATCAGTGACGTTTTGAGGTCATGAGAGCCTTGATCATCATCATCATCATCATCATCATCATCATTTTTTTATATAGCATTGTTTGCCTGCAGTTTGTATGTATCTGTGCAAGTAGGGTTCTTATTAAGATGCTATAGCATCTTTGGGGAAATTTCATTGGCTAGAATTAGTAAACCCCACTCATACAAGTATATATGTACATACTCACAGACTACAAATAGTAAATAGTCATTTATAATTCATATATATATATATATATATATATATATATATATATATATATATATATATATATATATATATATATATATATATATATACATATATATATATATGAAATGTAAACCCTCAAAACAAATGTAAAAGTGCACTTCTGAACATTTTTGAAATTTATATAAATTGTTTTTTTCTAGTTTTTAAAGATATTAGCAATTTTTCGAGGAATATTAAGAAATTGAAAAAACAGCACCATCTGCTGGCCAGTTCTGCAACACCAGGCTGACAGTTGGAAGAACATTCCAGAAAGCCACCTGATCTTTCTCTGGTCTTCTCTGAGAAACTTTTCATTAATTTGTTTTTTGAGCCTTCATTTGTTTTCATTAGTTTGTTTATACAAATAAAGGAATTTTATTTTGTAAAGGAATGATGCATTGATTTTATATGTGAATGAAAACAGGTGTCGAGAAAACGTGGCCAACCATTGCGATAAAAGTTGATATGCAGGAACTGATGAAGGTCTGATATGAAGGATCTGCTGCATGTCTTCATAGCCTTTTTTGCATTGATCTTCATGGTTTTGACCCTGCCTGACTTTGACTATGGTCTTGTCCCCTGGGCCGGCAGCTTCTAATTTCCCTTGCCTGCCTTGGCCTTGATTATGTATTTGTATATCTCCTATTTGTCTATTTTACTGCTTTGTCCCTCTCCTCCCTGTGGTCAGAAGGATCTCTACTGATGTTGCCATTGAAAGTCTGGTTCCCCAGAAAGGCAGTAGTATGGCCTGTTGTAACATAGTAACATAGTAAAATAGGTTGAAAAAAGACACATTCATCAACTTCAACCTTAATTCTGTATATAACCTACCTAATATCCAGAGGACGGCAAAAAAACCTATTTAAGCCTCTCCAATTTGCCTCAGAGGGGAAAAAAATCCTTCCTGACTCCAAAATGACAATGGGACCAGTCCCTGGATCAACTTGTACTATGAGCTATCTCCCATATCCCTGTATTCCCTCACTTGCTAAACACCATCCAACCCCTTCTTAAGGCTAAGGCCACACTAGGCGATAGCGCCGCGATTTGACCGGCTTAAAAGTCGCCGCGAAAAGTCGCCGCGAGTCAAATCGCGGCGCTATCGCCTAGTGTGGCCTTAGCCTTAAGCTATCTAATGTATCAGCCTGTACCACTGATTCAGGGAGACAATTCCACATCTTCACAGCTCTCACTGTAAAAAACCCCTTCCCAATATTTAGGTGGAACCTCTTTTCTTCTAATCGGAATGGGTGACCTTGTGTCAGCTGGAAAGACCTACTGGTAAATAAAGCATTAGAGAGATTATTATATGATCCCCTTATATATTTATACATAGTTATCATATCACCCCATTGTATAAAGAGTGTGTTAGTCAGGCAGACATGGGATTAAATACTTACCACAGCCAACACGCTATACAGTCCAGTGACTAACATTATAATTAATAATACCAGTAAGTGAGGGAGGTTTAATGCATCTTCCAATCTACAATCAATAGGAGTTGGGCTACAGTTGGGTCAATAAGTTCCGCAGTTCCCGACATTAAACCCAACCTTGAATGTTTAATTATTTTCCTTTAGGACTGTCACCTGTTATTCCATAAACATATTTACTTAAACTTGGCTTCAAGTCAGGCTTTATATAAGAATATCATCTGTCATCTCTTCAGTTGTGCCTGCTGACTCCTTAATGGGGCCTCATGTTCCATTTTTACTCTTCATGAATATCATCTTAGCATGTTTGTACACTGAATAATATATAATGATTAATCTATCACTGTTTCTTCCATTAAGATTTTGTCTGGGAGACATTCTCCATTAGCTTCTAAAAGCACAGAAGGAAACATAATTCAGTTTTCCTGCCTTTCCCTCTCTATTAACTTTCAGTTACATTCAGTGTCGGACTAGGACACCAAGCGCCCCACCAAAAAACTTTAGACCATGAGCCCACTCTCAGTACTATTTTCTTCCTCTCCTCACTCAACCTCTATTCTCCTAGTCTCTTTTCTTTGCATACTATAATCTATTATTCCACCTATTTAGCCTCTTTGTTAAGGAAATAATGAATGACCATGAAATAGGGCAAATGTTTAAAAGCAGGAGGACCCACTGGGCCTAATGGGAGTATTCCTGGTATCCCGGTGGGCCAGTCCAACAGTGGTTACATTACAGCGAACTAACCACACAATCTTGGGTCTGAAGCACACGTGGTATTTTGACTGCCATAATCTTCTCAGGGAGACCCCCCAGTGGTCAAAATGTCACCTGTTATGACTTCCCATTGAAAACAATGCCTATGGCAGACACTGGTGTTGACAGATGGTCACTGCTTTGGTGAAATGAATGAGGAAAGTTGTCTTTATTGTAATTATTGTGACTTTAGATTCAGCCACCAGGTGTGATTGTTGGGAAGGGGAATACCCAGGGAGAAGATATACAAGGGGTAGTCAAATGAGTCAACTCTTCTTTGCCTGATGAGAAAATGATAGTGCATGACACCAGGCAACCTGAGGTGGGCCACCTCAAAAAGATAACTTGGAGTGATTAGGTGAGATAGTCAGGCTTGGACTGAGTTGAACAAGGCCCACAGGGGCTGCTACCCCAGGGGCACCTACACCCCCTAAGGCTAAGGCCACACTAGGCGATAGCGCCGCGATTTGACTCGCGGCGACTTTTCGCCGCGACTTTTAAGCCGCAATCGCTGGGGAAACTTTTGCGCTGGCGTCTATGGGGAATCGCCAGCGTAAAAACACACGCGGCGATCTTTTTTCTATTGTCGCTCGAAATCACCTAGCGAGGCAATTTCGAGCGACAGTAGAGAAAAGATCGCCGCGTGTGTTTTTACGCTGGCGATTTTTCGCGATTCCCCATAGACGCCAGCGCAAAAGTTTCCCCAGCGATTGCGGCTTAAAAGTCGCGGCGAAAAGTCGCCGCGAGTCAAATCGCGGCGCTATCGCCTAGTGTGGCCTTAGCCTAAGAGGCAACAGAAATTATTACATTTGAAGAACTATTATTTAATGACGTCTGTGACCTCTAATTTGTCAGAGAGTCTGTGAGACTGAGCTATAAAGAACATTTCCCGGCTGCTAATGTGCTCTAAATGTATGAAAATTGCCGTGTTTGACAAAAGAAAAGTGAGATTTGACAAAGTACTCTGTCTCAGCTGCATTGTTCCTGCACGACACAGGCTGTTCTTTGAATGACGTTTTTTTTTCTTTTAGTTTGCATTATTAGGGTGGCTATGAATGACTGAGAATTTTAAGGGTCGTGCAGCCATGTTTGTGGAGATGGCAAAAGGCACCAGTAGTGACCAAATCCAGTCTTTTGGATTCCTTAAAAAAGAATTAAAGCTAAACTAATAATTAGAGATACTATTATATATATAGTGAATAAAGTACCCCCTTTTGTAAAATATCAGGATATTATAAATCACAGAGGAGTTCCATGACCATATAAGAGCACGAGGTCATGGAACTCAGAGGTTACTTCTAATATCCTCATATTTTCCAACAAGGGGAACTTTATTTATTATAATACACAAGATTCAGTGAGACATGTGACAAAAATGACATCACTACTCACCGTTTATAACTGATGACATCAGAACTCACCGTTTATAAGGATATAATTTACAGGATATTCATGGCTTTTGTATATTATATATTTATATTGGTCTATACAAGTCCAAGGCCACCGCTGCCTTTTAGCAGTAAAGATCTCCCACCAACCCATCCCACCTGAGACAACAGCCGATCTCCCTTACCTCCCCCAATCACATTGCAGCAGAAAAGAACAAGGTAGAGGTGAGTTGAGGCCTCCAGGACTGAGGCAGGGGGTCTCGGGGGTATATGGGGCCCTTGAGGTGGAAGCCCTTGTACTTGATTCCAACTAAGATATAATTAATCCTTATTGGAGGCAAAACCAGCCTGTTTGATTTTTTTATTGTTTACATGATTTCCTAGTAGACTTAAGGTATGGTGATCTAAATTATGGAAAGATGATCCATTATCTGGAACTCCTCCCCGCCCGTTCCCCAGCATTCTGGATAACAGGTCCCATACCTGTATTACCAAACAATGCTAGAAATTGAACCATTTACACACAAAGTACTAAATTATTCACTTGCAGGTTTTAATCATCTATTTGAAATGTAGGTGTTACTTTTACATGATTTCTTAGAATTCTTCTATTTATTTTATATGCAAAGTCGGAACAGCGAAGGATTTTATTCGTTGTGATTACAGTTTCAGTTCCGGCCTTTGAAGTTCTTTTATTCAGAATAAATCTTCATAGGTAATGCTTAGGAATAAAATTAGAAACCTTTCTCAAATCTTTCCTAAACAGAAGAACATCAGAGCAGCCTCTTTCTTTCTCCTGACAACTTCCTTGACTACTTGCTGTCAGACTGGTGGGAAACTGACCAGCAGGTGGCGCTGTTGTAACAAAATTCATTCCTATTAACAGTACATGTATCCCTTAATATCTTGGAATTAAAGGAAAATAATTAATGAATGTAAATGACAAAAGTTCTTAGAATAGCACTCTCATCAGTTTTTTTTTAATTTAATTTTTTTTTAATCTTTTCAACAGTCCAATCATATAGCAAGGCAAAGGAGTTACAATGAAAATCAGACAATTACAAGGTATCGATGATCTCAGCAACTCGTGACAGATGTTGATGTCCGGACTGTGAAAATATAATTGTAATAGAAAGAAAGAAACTTAGAGAAAGCGCGGAAAGAAAAGAAAAAACGATAGAGGGAAAGGAGGGGGTGGGAAGAGGGTAGGATACATTCACTTATTTTAAAGGTTTACTTATCCTTTAAGGATTTAGGCGGAAAAAAGGTGTAAAATTATATTAAAGGTTATTGAAATTGTCCGTGGTTGCTTTTCCGACTTTGCATAAAAAGTAATTAGTATAAAGAAAATATTTATAAAATCCTGTTAAACTGGTACTATACCCCAGAGAAACTCCATAGAATATACCCATCAGTTTCGGATAGATGTTGGCGGGAATGTGGGCAACTGGGGACGTTGTCACATATTCTATGAGATTATCCAAAGATTGTTCCCTACTGGGAAATGGTGAAAAAGCTTTTGCAAAAAGTACTACGAACCACCATGCAAAGAGAGCCATGGACCCTTCTTCTGGGGAAACCTAAGTTTAACTTCACAAAGGCAGCCAGGAAATTAATGAATCATATTTTGACGGCGGCCAGAAGGCTGCTCTGTCAAAAATGGAAACAAAAGGCTGCCCCGCAGGAAAGTGAGTTACAGGATAAAATAGAGGAGGTAAAACGGATGGAATATCTTGCGGCCCAATGTAGATTGATGCCTAAATATGATGAGATATGGGGCAACTGGAACTATTGTTTCCCCCCTGACCTCTAGAATCAATGAGTGCCCAAGAAACAATATATTTATCTGATAACCTTGACTAACCTAAATCCTAGATTTTGTTCATAATCTGCAAATCTTTACTTTTATGTCTTGTTTTTTTTTTTTTTAATGTTTTGTTAATTACTATTATATACAGTAATGATCTATGATGACTGTTTACAATAAGAACTGTATAACGAGGAGGTTGATTGTTATAATGCCATCTATGTCAAATGTAATAACTGCATTTCAATTTTGAAAATTCAAAAATAAAGTTGAAAAAAAAAAGAAGAAGAAGAATTTAAAAAAATCATATAGAAGTAGCACCTAGGGAGTCAATTGTGGAGCACATGTTTAGTGTAGGATTTATAAAGGGGCAGCTAGATCCTGTAACAGGAGAGACAGCCAGGTTTATGGCTACCTGTATGAGCAGCTCTTGACTCCACCGAAGAGTGTTACTAAGGATTAAATTCCCATTGGCGTCAAGGCCTAGCCAGGGAACCAGCAGACGGGTTTTAGGGACCAGATAGTTTCCAATGGCTTCCAGTTAAAAGGTGTCCCCAGAGGAAGAAGATAAGCTTTGGGTGGATTGTATGATTTCACTCTATCAAGATAGATAGATAGATAGATAGATAGATAGATAGATAGATAGATAGATAGATAGATAGATAGACAGACAGATAGATAGATGATAGATAGATAGATAGATAGATAGATAGATAGATAGATAGATAGATAGATAGATAAATAGATAGATAGATAGATAGATAGATAGACGATAGATAGATAGATAGATAGATAGATAGATAGATAGATAGATAGATAGATAGATAGATGATAAATAGATCATAAAGAGGGGACAATAGATAGATAACTCAGCACAAGAACAGCACACAATGGTGGCAGGATCTTTACAGTTGTAGTTTAACTGCTTGAGGGCTTGTTCAGCCCTGACCTCAGTCCATCATAAATATAAAGTAATTCTATCATAACCAGATGCTAAATAAAAGTAGTAGTAGAAGAAGCAGCAGTGTAACTCTGATGTGCATGGCACGTTTCCAAAGGCGTCTATAATTATGTACTGTAATTTACTGCATATTCCACTTTATAGGTTTGATTTGCTAACAAATGTGTATCAAAAGCTTGTTTAGTTGTTGCCAGAGTAACATAATGAGAATAAATGATTATTTCATCCTTAGCTAAATGTTTTATCTAGTGACTGACGTCTCCTACAATTAAGAAGGATAACGTCTCTTTCATTTCAATTCCTTAATAAAAAAAGTATTTAATAAAGTATGCGCTGGACGTTTTGTGCCATCTGGTATTGTGATTTTAAGGGACACAATGATACCAATGATACGAAGATGTGTGATGTGGATTCCAATAGAGGATAAGGTGGGGCTCTGTAGTAGGACACTGGGGAACCCTCACTGTTTCTTTTGGGCTTACTCCACCATGAGGCTTTTCAATGAGCTTAGACAAGTCATGTTAGGCATGAGGAGATGCTCAATGAAGAAGGTGAGAGAGAGAAAGGGAGAGAGGAGATTATGGAATATATTTATTTGGGGAATGGTGAAATTCAGTTGACCATGGATTATAAATCAACTTCTGGTTCACTGAAAAGCATATCCAGATGAATTTATGCAAGCTGAAGGCCTACAACTAAACGGGTCAAGCCACACTTGACCCAATGAAAATGACCGATGTTCTGAAGATCTTTGAGGCATGATAGACCTTAGTCCTAGAGATTTGGAAATATAGTATTACACATGTATGATCTGTGTCTTACAGATCTGGGAATCATAATCAATGTCAGTTGATCTTTCAGAAACCAAAGCAGGTTTTGGGGTCCGTTATCCAGAAACCCTGTTCTGAATTCTAGAAAGGCCACCTCCCATGGACTCCATTTTATCTAAATAATCCGAATTGAAAAAAATTATTTCCTTTTTCTGTGTAATAATAAAACAGTACCTGTTCTCTGTTACAGAGAAAAGGGGAACTATTTTAAAAAATTCTGATTATTAGGATAAAATAGAATTGTTTTGTTTTTTTTTGCAAAAATTCACCAAATTCGCAACGACATCGCCTCTTTACTAAAACAGGAGTAAGACCATTTGCTAGAGAAATTCCACTCAGATTCACCTGATGAATTTACGCTCAGGCGAAAGCTTGTTTATCCACTTATTTATCAAAATGTAAAAGTTTCTCTTCGTAACCTTTTTTGCCAAAGTCTATTTGTATTTTTTTATTAAATCTCTTTTTATTAAATTTTTAAATTTTCCAAAGGGTACAGAAGGAAAAAAGGGGAATGGGGAAAGAAAACGAACATAGAAAGACATAAAAGAAAATAATTACACACCTTAGCACTTAATTATCATATGCAAAGTCCGTTGTGGCTGGTGAATCATTAAGCTAAATCATTACGTATTTTGAAGGCTACACACAGTCGTCACAAATAACGTCTGACGTAGTTGCGTGAAGTATGGCGAAGTTTCCCAAAGCGAAAAATTCTTACGTAATGAAATCTGCTCCTATGAGAGAACGCCTTCATGTGATTAAGAGCTTTCTGGATAATGGGTTTCTGGATAATGGATCCCATACCTGTATAATTAATCCTTATTGGAAGCAAAATCAGCTTAATGGGGTTAGTTTATGTTTACATGATTTTCTAGTAGACTCAAAGGGATTCTGTCATGATTTTTATGGTGTCGTTTTTATTTCTAAATTACATAATTTACTTTACTTTACTTAAAAATTTCTTAAAATTTCATTCCTAACCCATTCCTAACCCATTTAGTTGTAATATTGGTGTGCAGGTGCATCTCAGGTCATTTTGCCTGGTCATGTGATTTCACAAAGAGCCAGCACTTTAGGATGGAACTGCTTTCTGGCAGCCTGTTGTTTCTCCTACTCAATGTAACAATGTGTCTCAGTGGGACCTGGATTTTACTATTGAGTGTTGTTCTTAGATCTACCAGGCAGCTGTTATCTTGTGTTAAGGAGCTGCTATCTGGTTACCTTCCCATTGTTCTTTTGTTTGGCTGCTGGGGGGGGGGTGATATCACTCCAACTTGCAGTACAGCAGTAAAGAGTGACTGAAGTTTATCAGAGCACAAGTCATGTGACTGGCAGCCCCTGAGAAACTGACAATATGTCTAGCTCCATGTTAGATTTCAAACGAAATGAAAAATAAAAATATCAGTTTGCTCTTTTGAAAAAGACTACAAACAGCTACTTGCATTGATTTCTCTGAAACAGTTGTTGTTGCTGAGCATGTGAGAACAAAGAGAAAACATAAACCCAACATACATTGCAAGTGCGGCAGTCTCCGCGGGGGGCGCTGTTCTCAGAACTGCTCCTATCTGCAAGGCTGGCTACGGACAAAGCTCTACCGACTCTGGAAAAATAGTAAATTGTACTCGGCAGGATTTTATTTTTAGCTAAAAATTCATTTTCATTTGTAAATAATTGCATAAAATAATCAC
Source organism: Xenopus laevis (assembly GCF_017654675.1). Taxonomy (NCBI): domain Eukaryota; kingdom Metazoa; phylum Chordata; class Amphibia; order Anura; family Pipidae; genus Xenopus; species Xenopus laevis. The sequence goes on from NC_054384.1 coordinate 7,855,636, forward strand.
TATGTAACAGTATTTTATATTTGGTGCTCACATCCCATTTTATGGCAATAGATATAAACACTGACTCCATCTAAAAAAAACTACAAAATGTACTGTTATTGCTACTTTTTATTACTCATCTTTCATATTCCAGTCTCAAATCAATACATGGTTGCTCGGGCATTTTGGGATTTGCTGAAATTGCAAACTGGAGAGCTGCTGAATAAAAAGCAAAATAAGTCAAAAACCGCAAATAATAAAAAATGAAAACCAATTGCAAATTGTCTCAGAATATCCCTCTCTACATCATACTAAAAGTTAACTCAGAGGTGAACAACCCCTTTAAAGGATAAGTAAACCTTTAAAATAAGTGAATGTAAAACTGATGAGGGTGTTATTCTAAGAAGTTTTGTAATTTACATTCATTAATTATTTTTTTTAATTCCAAGATATTAAGGGACAAGGTGAGCCAATACACAATACAGGTAACTTCGTCAGAGCAGCAGAAATAACAGACTCAGAGGATAATTACTACTCTCACTAGGCCATATCCCTCCTGATGAACACTAAGCCTTGGGTTTCTCAGCCTGGGGTCTTGTATCTTTTCATCTTATTTGGTCCTCACCTCACCCACTGTTTTCAGCCTGGGGTCCTGGGTTTTGGTACCCTATCTGGTCCCCACTGTAGTCCTTACTCTAGTGGTTTACACACCACAGGGTCCTAACCCCACTACTTCTCCTTGTTGGCTGAAAAAAAGAGGCTGCTCTGATGTTCTTCTGCTTAGGAAAGATGTGAGAAAGGTTTCTAATTGTTTTCCTAAGCAGAAGAACATCAGAGCAGACTCGTTCTTTCTCCTGACAACTTCCTTGACTACTTGGTGGTCAGACTGGTGGGAAACTGATCAGCAGGTGGAGCTGGTGTAGCAAAATGAATTCATATTAACAGTACATTTATCCCTTAATAACTTGGAATTAAAAGAAAATAAGTAATGAATATAAATTACAAAAGTTCTTAGAATAGCCTCTTCATCAGTTTTGCATTCACTTATTTTAAAGGTTTACTTATCCTTGAAAGCCCCAGAGATTCTCTTTATCGTGCAAGCTGAGAAGACAGACCTTGTAACTGAAATCACCGTATTGAGATGGAGCGCCAACGATTCCCCATCATGAACTTTTGGAGACAATTGTTAAAATACTCTGAAACTTAGATAAATACTGATTTATTGCAGGCGGAGATAAAATGTTCAACCTGGTGACATGCGAATAAAGTGAAAAGAGGATAAAGTCATTTACATTTCGTTGGGTTATTTAAGGTAAAGAAACAGAAACAAGCTCAGTTTCTAAAATAAATGTCCTACACAGGTATGATCAACATACATATTATGGTTACCTATCCCATTTATATATACAGTCAACAAGACCACAATTGATACAACTTACCCTTTCTGGTCACGTCAATCAGCAGCCACTTTCCACAGGACTCCAGTAAATCATATCATATCGACAGTTAAAGACAATGGCAGAGACACTCGGTCAGATTCAGGGAGATTAGTCGCCTGGCGACAAATCTCCTCTTCTTTTGGGCAACTAATCTCCTAGCACTGCCTTCCCCTGCCTTCCCGCCGGCTAGAATGTAAATCAACTGGGGGATGGCACAGGGAGTGCTTCGTTTTCCAAAGTCGCCCAAACTTTGGGCCGGGCAACCAATCTCCCCGAATTTGACAGGGTGTCTCTAATAGTATAATTAAGTGCTGAGTTATATAAATAGGCAGAGAGCTTGAATGGGGTGAGGGCGAACTCAGTGATGGCTCCTCTGCAATAACTGGATAAAGGGCAGAGTAATATTACTGAGGGTCTCCAAAGTGGGATGAAAAAGGGGGCTGAGACGTTCCTACAACGATGTGAAAGAGCACACATATTTACATGCCTTATTATCTGAATCCAGTCTAGCTTTGCAATGAGAAATGCCATCAGGGTAAGCAGACAGGTTGCAAAAAATGATAACAGAAAATATAACGCCATAATCTAAATTAAGTCTAATATGTGTTTGTGGCAATACTTGGTGGCACCTTTTACAGCTGCTTTCAAGGGTACAGGCTGAACTATAATTTTTACTTTCATTTTCAAATAGAGACTTGGGCACTAGTGGTTCTTACCCAGGAACATTAGATTTGTCCAACAGAAAGGCACTTACTTTGTGCATTATATAGTGAATAAAGTATCCCCTTTTGTAAAATATAAGGATATTATAAGTTACCGAGGAGTTTCATGACCATATAAAAGTACGAGGTCGAAGGCCGAGTGTTTTTATACAGGTCATGGAACTCCAAGGTAACTTCTAATATCCTCATATTTTGCAACTGGGGGTACTTTATTTATTATAATACACAAGATTCAGTGAGTCATGTGACAGAAATGACATCAGAACTCACCGTTTATAAGGATATAATTTATAAGATATTTTGTGTATTGTATATTTATAGCAGCACACCATTCACAGATTTCACACTGTGTATCTTTCACGTCACAAATGTCTGTCTCTAGTGCACCGGATCATCAAAGGATCTGTTCCTGATCCTGAAAATTTGCTTTGCGGGAAACCATCCGATTTTCACGATTTTTTCGGATTTTTCCTGAAAACTCGGAAAACTTCGGGGTATTGCACGAAGCCCAGCACACATCAAAAAAAAATCATTGGGATTCTCCCGTTGACTTATTTACAACTTCGACAGCTCTGAGATGCCGGATTTTCAAATTTGGACTTTTCCATCCTCGGGGGTTTAATAAATTCTGAAAAATTTGTGATTTTTTAAAAGTCAGATTTTAGAAAATAACGTTTTTGTGTTTTTCAGTAAATAACCTCCTAGGTGTTCTTACAGTATATATCTGAAGCAGGGATGCATATCCAGCCCCCCCTTCTCTAACTGTGGCCCGAAACCTAAATAATGTCACTGTCCTGCCATTACTTGTACATTTTGTCTTTTGCCGATTCACATTTCTCCTACTGTCCTTCCTCTGTGTTGCTTTAAGTGCTGAGCATAAAAAAACAAATAAACAAATAAAACAGAGCAGAAGAGTTATTTGTACAGTCAACCTTCCCATGTGGCAACATAAACCCCAATATCAGTCGCAGTTATGTTCCACCAGGGGGGGGGGGAGAGGCGCAGATTTAAATAGCCGCACAGAAATAGTGCTGTTCCCTTTATTTATACTGTGGGCAGAGAACACATGGGTTTGATTTAGCAGCAGAGATATAACACTGGCTTCACAACTGCATCATCTAATAGGAATAATAGAGAATATTTAGGAAGCAAATTCCTCGGCAAAAAAATGTATTGGTGCAACCGGAGTGCTGGTTATTATAGATGGAATAGTGGAGTAATAGTGAATAGTGATAGAATAGTAAAGTAATAGTGAATAGTGAAGTATCTTGCTTAGGCATTGGAGATACAGATGATGGAGATGGAGAGAGGGCTTTATAGACCCAACATGTTAGAATGTGTTGAGTAAAAATCACTTCCACGCCAACAATAAAAGTTTGAGCCCTGCCCTTATGCTCAGCTGTAACCTGCTCCATCTGCATGCAGTGACACTTATAGATGGAGCCCACTTCATGTCTTCACAGGAACAATTGTGTATAGAAATGGCATTATTGAGGTCATGCTACAACGTGGTAAGCCTTTATGCCTTTATATTCATGATTTATTTTCTTTTTATTCCAAGTAGGGATGCACCGAATCCACTATTTTGGATTCGGCCGAACCCTCGAATCCTTCGGAAAAGATTCGGCCAAATGCCAAACAGAATCCGAATTCTAATTTGCATATGCAAATTAGAGGTGGGCAGGGGAAAACATTTTTAACTTCCTTGTTTTGTGAGAAAAAGTCACGCAATTTCCCTCTCTGACCCTAATTTGCATATGCAAATTAGGTTTTCGGATTCGGCCAGGCAGAAGGATTCGGCCGAATCCGAATCCTGCTGAAAAAGGCTGAATCCTGGCCGAATCTCGAACCGAATCCTGGATTCGGTGCATTCCTAATTCCAAGATATTAAGGTATACATGTACTGTTAATATGAATGAATTTTGTTACAACAGCGCCACCTGCTGGTCAGTTTCCCACCAGTCTGACCACCAAGTAGTCAAGGAAGTTGTCAGGAGAAAGAAAGAGGCTGCTCTGATGTTCTTCTGCTTAAGAATAAAATTAGAAACCTTTCTCAAATCTTTCCTTAGCAGAAGAACATCAGAGCAGCCTCGTTCTTTCTCCTGACAACTTCCTTGACTACTTGGTGGTCAGACTGGTGGGAAACTGACCAGCAGGTGGCGCTGTTGTAACAAAATTCATTCATATTAACAGAACATGTATCCCTTAATATCTTGGAATTAAAAATAAATAAATAATGAATATAAATTACAAAAGTTCTTAGAATAGTCCCCTTGTCAGTTTTACATTCACTTATTTTTAAGGTTTACTTATCCTTTAAATGTACTTGACGTGCTCCTTGCACTTCCCTATAGTTGTGATTGGCACCAGTATATCTGTCCCATCTGCTCTTCTGAACCCTAGAAGAACCGTAGAAGGACCTTGAAAGGATCAAGTCACAGGCGAATAAATCCACCAGGCACGAATTTGCGGCGAATTTCTGAGTTTTGCGAAACTGCACATATAAAAAAGAATTTGTACCTTTAGGCTGGTGGCAGACTTGCAAGCTCCATAAATGATGTATTCCCCACTTTGAATGCAGTTACAACCCATTATTACAAATTCTCTTTTTGCCCCTTTTCTGATACCATGATTTGCTCTTTACAATGCAATGTTCATTAGATACAATGCATAACAGCACCATTGTTTTCAACTGAAACTGGTGAAGGGCACAAGAGTCCCAGAGTAAGTTGTTACAGAGATAAGAGAGTTTTCAAGGAGAACCTTCAATAGCGGCTAAATTCTACAGCGTTTTGCCCACAATGCATCTGTTTCTCTACAGTTTCTTGGCTGTAATGAAGGTGACAATGCAAGAAGCAGTAGTGGGAAAGTCCTATTGCTGGAATAAGGTGGACAGATTTATAAATGATCCAATCACCATGATTTGTTAAGCAAATAGAAAATCCAACCAAACTGGTTTAATTCTGAGCAAATTATTTTTTCTGAGCAATTTTTTGGATCAATCCTCTAGGAAGACGTGTTCAATATTATTAGCAATGTAGTCAACATTTCATAGGCTTCTAAGGGATTCGTCAACTCCAACTTCGAGCTTGGTGGTCTGATATAAGACATCCCAGAGAGCTCAGACAATGGTCAATACCAATTTGGTATGAACTGATCTAAAGGTGGCCATACACGTAGAGATACACATTGAGGTGGGTGATATCGGGCTGATCCGATCGTGGGCCCTAGGGACCAACGATCAGATCAGAATGGAGGCAATATGGGCGGTTGGATCGAGGACCGCATCAATGAACAGATGCGGCAACAATCCAACAGGATTTTTAACCCTGCCCCAATGACATCTGCTCGACTTTCACCAGATATCGATCGGGGAAGCCCGTCGGAGGGCCCCACGCACTGGCCAAAAAGCAGCTTTTACCGGCCCGTGTATGGCCTACTTATTGGCCTGTGTATGGCCAGCTTCAGAGACCTGTCAAATTTATCTACTCAATGGGAATTTGAAAGATTCCTAAATGGATCCAGTGGCTTTGCAAGAAATGATTCGCAATCCTCTCTTTGCTAACTCCATGGATTCTGATTATGGCTGGAAACGAAATAGGTATAACGTAGTATGCGTCTGGAATTACAGAATATTTTCTGCTGTAACTCCCAGCACCTTTAGGGAGTCGTTATCTGTAGAGCATTCTCTTTTGATAATTACTTTTCAGCTATATAAATCTCTGTACAATACTGTCTCTGTACAATTGTGCCATAAATTCAAATAAAGTATCATTTTTTCATCATGTTCTTAATGCAGAGTGGCATATGAATTTACCATATTTATTATGGTGCCCCTTTAAATGGAGGATGTTACTGTAATGCTATCTAAAGCAAAAGACCCTTTAAGCATGAAATGTGTTATGCCGTGATGTGCCGTCACAATGAATAACTGACATTTTATAGCAGCTGATATTTGGCATGGGGCTAGATATGAGGTTGGTTTCCCAGGTGCCCACAACCATGTGACTTGTGCTCTGATAAACTTCAGTCACTCTTGCTAAACTGCAAGTTGGAGTTTTTTTTGAATTGCTAAAGTTGCTCCTTATACCCACCTAGTGGTAGATATACTTTTTCCTGCTTGGGTGCAGCTCTCATGTCTACTACTAGGTGGGGCATGGGGACACAACTTGGGTGGTATTGAAGTACAATGAGAAGTGAAGAAACAATCGCTGCCTCAAAGCAGTTCCCATCCTGACTCATTCTCATTTGCCCAGCGGGACGGGTAGGCCAGGGGGGAGGAGGGAGGGTGGGCAACACACGGGAGGGGGGGAGGGTTTTTACGCTGACTAGGTTTCCTTCTCCTTTAAGGGCTAGGTACAAATGTCTAATGCATTAGGTTCCCAAGGCTGCACTTCTGCAGTTGTGTCAATCCCTTTGTAAAAAGGATCTCAAATGTAATGACTTTCATGCAGCAGGGGTGGTTTAGAAGGGATGCTCCCAGGACATCATAGATGACACGTTATAAGAATAAACATGATCCTGAATAGTTCATTATTGACATGCCTTCCATGTTGCTCCTTCCGTTTCAGCCTTCCCTTTATCAGTGTTTGTATATAATTCACTGGCAGAGCTTAGATGTTCAAGCTGGTTTGCTTATAAACAACACGACCCTGGGGAAGTTTCTAATGTTCCACCATAAAATCCAGAGACGGACAAACTTCCTGCATGAAAACCATAGGATTTGCTCCATCTGCCCTCTGATATTAGAAACTTTGCTGAAAAAAGCTGGGAAAGCTTTTTAATTTAATTTTAGGGGCATAAAAAGCCATAAGCTATTCCAGTGCAACCGATGCAGGGGCCCTGCTTGAAATCTGACCTGCTACCCACCCAAATTGGCACCTGGAGAACATTTTCTTTGCTTGCCTAAACCATGGTTCCACTGGTTTTAGGTCAACTAGTTCATCACTAATGCTAACTTATTAGGTGCGAATTATAACACAGCAGGAGGTCTATGGGAAAAGATTGTGGCCAGAGAAATAGAGAACAATGGAGTTTTATGCAAGGCTGAAACTGAAAGGTCAGCCAGTAAGTAGTAAAACAAATCCAGAAGGAAAGTAAACGTACACCCACCTTGTATTGTCTATAGACAAGCCAACGGGAAAACTAAACCAGAAGATACAGTGCCCCAATATTCTGTTCCTGGATTTTATGTTACATATTTGTTTAGTTACAAAAAAAAAAAGATTATTGAATGCAGCACAATGAAAAGAAAATGTGTAAAAATTCAGAGAAAAGTAATAACATGTTTAATGATCGCGTGCCTATTCCTACGTTTAATTAAACATCACGTTAGCAGCGGCAAAGCCATTCTGTCAGCTTTATGGGAAGCAATATCTGGTGGCTGGAACAGATATTAAATATGCATAGCAGCCAATGAGAGAAGAAAGTAGCACCGCTGTGCGTTCTGACAGTCAGATACACTGGGGCCCTAAAACCCACTTGGGATAACTTTCTGGCGTTTAAGCACAAAGGCGACAAAAGACACGCTTAATATGCATTTTCCCAGGCATTGGAGAGAACAGTGGATTGTGACTTTTTAGGTTAACAAATGAGGAGCGGAAGTCTTGTCTTATTCCCAGAGGCCCCCCTGTAATCCCAGGCAAATAAATATCATGTGTATGCTGTTGCCTTATTTTAATAACCACAATTTTTTGTCCCCCAGCGATTCAGCTGCTCTGTGGTGCAAGGGTTTAAAAATGTTGCCTCGATACAAAAGACAGAAAGATTTGTACTGTGATAAAGGAGAAGTAAAATAAAATAGACTAGAGGATGCAGATTTGTCAGGTACCACCCATTTGAATCTGCTCCTCTTCTTTAAAGGAGAACGAAAGGCTTTACTTTACAAAAGTTATATAATATAATATATACTTGCCTGAAAATTCCAGAAAATTGCACCTGTCCGGGGGTTCTTCCAGCGAGCACCTCGGAGCGATTGCTTCCTTCTTGTGCATGCTCAATAACACGAAAAGCCTACTTTAACGAAGAAGTCGGCTATTTCGTTTTAATACGCATGCGTCTGCCCCGGGAAATTTGAAGAAAGAAGAAGAAGGAAGTGGATCGCTCCGTGGTGCTCGCTGGAAGAACCCCGGACTGGTGCAGTTTTTTGCTGATGATGGAGCATCAGCCCGGGGTGTGAGGTAAGTAAATACAATCACTTGGGGGTGCCTAACTTTTGGGACCCCCAAGTAAAGAGCACCTTTCCTTCTCCTTTAAAAAAAAAAACAGCCTAGGGTTGGCAGCACCAGCTTTTCTGTTCTCCGGCAATGTGACAGGTTGGGCAAATGCACTTCTTTTAAAGGAGGAAAGGCTGAGTTTACTTGGGGTGCCAAAAGTTAGACACCCCCAAGTGATTATATATATATTTACCTGAAACCCGGGCCAGTGCTCCTATCAGCAGAAAACTGCACCGGTCCATGGTTATTCCATCGAGCACCACTGCTTTAGCATCTTCTTTCTTGCTGTGTAAAGCTGTGAGCAGCCGAAATATGATGGTTGTGCCCAGCTGAGCGGAGAAACCAACAGCGCTACATATGAATTATGATGATGTTATTAAACATCCAATGAGCCATGTATTTCATCCCAGGAATAGAGAGGAAGAGACCCACTCCATTTTACTGAAGCTGAATAAATAACTTGAACGGCCCGAATTTTATTGATGATTTTACCTGATAATCACATGCATTTGGGGATGGGAATTGGGGCATTTATATGAGAATGAGAGATGGCAATGCAGGAGCAGGAATGGCTAGAAAATAAGGGACTTTACAGACACAAAAGAGATAAACAATAATGAGAAGCAACCTAATAACCATTCATACAAGATTTGATTAAATTACAGTTCATTTTATTGCTGGAACTTCACAACAGGCTCATCTTAGACCAGTGGTCCCCAACCTTTTTTACTCGTGAGCCACATTCAAATGTAAAAACAATTGGGGAGCAACACAACCATGAGAAAGTCCATGAGGATGTCAAATTAGGGCTGGGATTGGCTGTTTGGTAGCCCCTATATGGACTGGTAGCCTACAGGAGGCTCTGTTTGGCAGTACACCTGGTTTTTATGAAACCAAAACTTGCCTTTAAGCCTGGAATTTGAAAATAAGCACCTGCTTTGAGGCCACTGGGAGCAACATCTAAGGGATTGGTGAGCAACATGTTACTCCCGAGCTACTGGTTGGAGACCACTGTCTTAGACAGTACATGATACATTACTGCACCTAATCACTTAGTTCATTTTACTTCCCGGATGACAAGGGCACAGTCAGGGTATTAGCTACAGCCAGTGATAGTGATCATTTAATCTAGTTCCCAGAGTACGAAGCCCTCACAGTGGTGCTCCTCTTGGGATATCTCTAGCTCTAAGTCAATCCCTTCACTTGCAGATGATGCTTGGGGCACTTACCCCTCTACTCTTTATGGTGGAACCTCTAGATGCTTCACTCCCTACCACGATCCAATCTCTCCATTTACAGGAGCTTCTTCTCCTACTGTAGCTCCTTCAGCATCATCCACCTCCTCCTCCTCCAGTCAGTGACATCCGTGGTCAGTTAGATACTCTCAGCTTCCCCTAGATTACGCCTAACCTGGAGAATAAAACATGTACAAATAGGAAATCAAGACAAGGCTTTTGGTGCAATGATCAATTAATCACCATATCATAATCCCACCCCCAACATCACAAACACACTCTCGGATTGGCACCAGCCCTGCCCTATGACATCATTTCCCCAATGTCACCAGGCCTAACTCTGATATCACCAGGCCGCTCCCCACCCAGTCTGCCACTCGGCAGAAGATGGCAACCTCCTATGTACAACATGTGTTATGTGCAGGGCCAGGAGTTATATCCTGCCCTATGCCATTTGGCCTTTCACGTATACAGACCTACTTACATCACCTAGAAAGTAACTGTGGGGAAATGTGACCAAATATGGGGTCACAGCCTTGTGCTCAAGCTTATAGATTTGGGTGTTGATAAAATATGCAAATTAGAATTCATCAGGATATTTCATCTGAAATTCACTTAAAAGACCAGTCAATCTACAGGATTTGATTCCCCTAAACTGGTAGGCAGTGTCGGACTGGGACACCAGTGGCCCACGAAAAAACCTTAGACCAGGGGCCCACTCTCAGTACTATTATTCTTCCTCTCCTAAAGATGGCCATAGATGTTGAGATTTTTAAAAGATCAGATCCTGATCGTGAGACCACGATCTTCTCAGAAAGATCGTACAATCGTATGAATTTACCATCAACTAAAAAGACCAGTTTGCCAGGAAAACAAAGGGGAGCTGCCTGCTTGGCCCTGCAAACATAGATAGATTGCACTGGGTCCAACAAAGATTTTTTGACCTGGCCGATCAATTTCCTGACAGATGTCGGCCGAAAAATCGTAAGATATACGATCGTTCGAATCCCAGTAACCGCACAATAATTTCGAAGGATTGTTCAGACTTCCCTAAAATCGGTCGTTCAGCAAGAAGAAACGTTGCGTCTATGGGGAGCTTTACTCTATATCCCAGTGGGCCAGTCCAACACTGCTGGTAGGAGCTGGTTATTTTCTCCTAATGAACATCACAACATAATTTTCTTCTAATGCCATGATATGAAGTTGAGTCTTCTAGAAAGACCTACTACTGAGTAAGACATGGGAAAGTTTATTGTATGAGTGACTATTCCCAATGGAAGCATCTCTTCTTCAATGTAAACCCCAGATTGGCCAGTCTTTATAACGGCTCAATTACTCCATTCTGGTCTCAGTTTGACTACTGTGTATTTTGGTCTCTACCTCTCAATGCCCAGGACAATTGCCTTTTTCTTAACCAACCCAAAAGTGCCCTCATAGTTAGAACTTCCTTTCACTTTGTTGTTTCATACCACAATTCCAATCTGTTTTAACTAGGGATCCACGGAATCCTGGATTCAGTTCAGGATTTGGCTGAATCCAAGTAATTTTTTATTAGGATTCAGATTTGGACAAATCCAAGAGCCTGGCTGAACCAAATCCAAACCCTATATAACTTTGCCTTCCGTTTAGGCACACACTTCAGATATATCAATATCTGCACCGGCTCCTGTACAAGAAGAAGGGTTCGGATTCAGTTCAGTATTAGGACTAATCTGTACCTGTAGACCTTGAAAAGCAGGGTTCAGTTTTAACAGACCCTTCGGTGCAGTTTTACAAGGATCCGTCCTGACAAAAATGAATTGGTTATAGATTTTAATCGTGACTTTCTCTTAATCAGTTTACCCATTAATTTACCATAAACTCTGCGGTTTCATGGCATCTCTGGAATGGGCGGCCTGCTGAAAAACATTCACAGATCCATTCCTCCCAATTATTTCATCTAATGTCCTGTTTCTATTCCTTTTTATGCCACATTGCCTTTTATCTTTGGCAAAATAATTTGTTCTGAGAGTGCTCAGTGTTGCAAGTCACCCTAATTTATCTTCGCTTGTGTTTTTTTTTTTTTATCTTCTTGAAAAATAAAGGAATAAGGGCAGTGTATAAATACGGGAATCAGCCCAAAAATATAATGTACCTTAAGGGCTAACAGGTAGCCCTTAATTTTGCTGAAGACTGTGCCTTCTGTCTTATAATGCAGCTCTTTGTTGCGACCAAGGGCAGAACTGGGCATCTGTGTCAGACAATCAATTACTTAAAGGGATACTGTCATGGGAAACGTGTTTCAGGTAATAGTGCTGCTCCAGCAGAATTCTGCACTGAAATCCATTTCTCAAAAGAGCAAACAGATTTTTTTATATTCAATTTGGAAATCTGACATGGGGCTAGACATATTGTCAGTTTCCCAGCTGCCCCTAGTCATGTGACTTGTGCCTGTGACTTTTCAGGCCAAACTCCAAAAAATTCAGGCTTTTTGGGAAAAAGCATGAAAAAAACTATAAAAAAGAAAAAATCAAGGCCAATGGAAACGTTACTTAGAATTAGCCCAGCTATAATATACTACGGGGCCCATTTATCAAGGGTCGAATTTCGAGGGATTAAAACCCTCGAAATTCGACCATCGAATTGAAATCTTTTGAATTCGAGTATCGAATTCGAAACATTTTGCACGAAAATAGCATTTGATTAAATCCTTCGAATCGAACGATTCTAACCATTTTTAGTGATCGATAGCGAACGATCGAAGGATGTTTATTCAATGCTAAAAACTTTAAAAAATGCACTGGAAGGTCCCCATAGGCTAATATAGCAATTCGGTAGCTTTAATTTGGCGAAGTATTGAAATCGAAGGATTTTTAAAGAGACAGCACTTCGACTATCGAATGGTCGAATATTCGAACGATTTTTACTTCGAATCTAAGTCGAAGTAAATTCGAAGTCGTAGTATCCTATTCGATGGTCGAAGTATCCAAAAAATGACTTTGAAATTCGATCTTTTTGGACTTCGAAAATTCACTCGAGCTTAGTAAATCTGCCCCTACACGTTTACTTAAAGGTGAACCACCCAAGGTTAAAACCCTGGAAAAGACCCGGAACACAGTTCTGCTGGAAATAACCATAATTAAACTAAACTTAAACTGGATGAAAGATCCGAAGTCGAGTCCTTTGTAACGTCATGTACGGCTCCTGGGGACCTTTGGGCATTTGAAATCATACAAAAGCATTTGCAACAAGTATTTCCTCGGATGACTGGATTTGAAAACTTCGGGAACAATTTATTCTCGGATTCCTCGCACAGCAATCTTCTCGAATGCTGAATCAGAGCTCCTTTCCACTGGCAGGAGGGCAAGCAGAATGCTCATTAGCCCAGCGGCCGAGTGGGAAGCCATTGAATTGGCCATATTATGGGTACTGCTGCTTGGTTGATATCACCATGGCAACTCACTGGATTGCCAAGGAGCTCTCATTCCTAAAACAAGTCCCTGGCTGAATGCACAAAGGGAAAGAGGAGCCCCGAGAGAAGATTGTCTGTGAAAATGTTTGGAATGTGGAACACAGAGTCGTCAGAAACTGGAAACAGAATTTCCTTTTCTTTCCATAGGAAAGGTGGATAGGATGCTCTTACCCTCCCAGGGAAGAAAAAAAGTCTTCATATTTAACGATTTAATAACTTCCTCACCTACTTAAAGCCAAAACTGTGTAAATAAACACCCCGCATTAACCCATGACCATTAAGAGCGGGCACAAAAGGCACGTGCCTACGGTACTCCCCTCCCCCCCAAGAAAAATACAATTTAAAGGGGTTGTGCCACTTTAAGTAAGCTTTTGGTATGATGTAGAGAGTGATATTCTGAGACAATTTGCAATTGGTTTTCCTTTTTTATTATTTGTGGTTTTTGAGTTATTTCGCTTTTTATTCAGCAGCTTTTCAATTTCCATCTTAACCAATCTTGTAACTAGGGTCCAAATTCCCCTAGCAACCATGCACTGATTCAAATAACAGACTGGAATAGGAGAGGGCTGAATAGAAAGATGAGTAATACAAAGCAGCAATAACCAATAACTATAGAGGAAGCAGACCCTGCGGCTTAGGGACCCAGGAGGTATAGGGGCCCCATGAGGCCCTAATTCATATACAATTTAAATAAATATTGGTAAAGCAAGTCAACCTCTAGACATTATGGGGGCCTGAAAATTTATTTGATGTGGGGCCCAGTAATATCTAGTTGCCGCTCCTGGTAACTAAGAGCCGAATTTTCGGTTTTCAACCGGAAATTCGTCTCTTCTAGTGCAGAGTGCGCAATTGCGACATGGACCCCTCGACCCCCGTCCGGCGGTGAAGGTGAGTGCCGTGGGGAGGCGGCGGCAAATTGGGCAGGATCGCCCCTGTAAAGAGAATTTGTTTTTTGGGTCAGTGACCCCCATTTAAAAATTGGAAAAACAAAATGTAGGCCAATTGAAAAATTATTTAGAATTAGCCATTCTATAACCTACTAAAAGTTAATTTAAAGGTGAACCACCCTTTTATCTTGTCCAATAATTAATTGGAGTTAATGCAGTTATTTTGGGGAGGAATTATGCATTGTGGGTAAAAAGAGACCAGGGTGGTTATACTGATTTATTACATTAAATTGCTCACACAGGATTCTCCTCAATTGTAATGTGTTTAGAGTTCAATAACACTGGAATTCTGGGGAAAATACTGCATTGTGGGTGAAAGAAAACATAGAAACCCACATTGATTTAATAGCAGTACAGGTATGGAATACGTTATCCAGAAAGCTCTGAATTACGGAAAGGCCGTCTCCCATAGACTCCATGTTATCCAAAGAATCTTAATGTAAACAAATGATTTCCTTTTTCTGTGTAATAATAAAACAGTCGCTTGTACTTGATCCCAACTAAGATATAATTAATCCTTATTGGAAGCAAAACCAGACTATTGGGTTCATTTAGCTGCAGATACTTCGAAATTTGACCATCGAATTAAAATACTTCGAATTTCAAATTCAAACTTTTTTCATCGAATTTGGGTACTCTGCGGTCTAAGTAAAATCCTTCGAATCGAACGATTTTATCGGACGTTCGAACGATTTTATCGGACGTTCGAACGATTTTACTTCGACTTACAAAAACTTAGTAAAATGCTGTAGAAGGTCCCCATAGGCTAACATAGAACTTCGGCAGGTTTAATTTGGCGACGTATTGAAGTCAAAGTTTTTTTAAAGCGACAGTACTTCGAATCAAAATTGTAAAAAAGTAAATTCGAAGTCGTAGTATCCTATTCGATGGTCGAAGTATCCAAAAGATTTACTTCGAAAATTCCCTCGAATTCACTTCGACCCTTGATAAATCTGCCTCTTTATGTTTACATGATTTTCTAGTAGATTTAAAGGAGAGGGAAAGGTTAAAACTAAGTAAGCCTTATCAGAAAGGTCCATCTAAATATACCAGTAAATCCCCAAAGTAATGCTGCTCTGTGTCCTCTGTCAAAAGAAACACCACATTTCTTTCCTTCTATTGTGTACTCATGGGCTTCTGTATCAGACTTCCTGTTTTCATCTTAAACCTCCAGGGCTTGGGCTTGAGCATGCTCAGTTTGCTCCTCTCTCCCTCCCTCCTCCCATCCCTGCTGTAATCTGAGCCCAGAGCAGGGAGAGACTCAGGCAGGAAGTGATGTCACACCACATTAATACTGCAGCTCCTATTCTAAACAAACAGAGAGTTTCTAGAGCTTTTTACTCAGGTATGGTAAAACATTCTACAGAATAAATATAGCATTCTAGCTTGTACTATTGCAGCTAATCTATTGGCAATAAAATGCCTCCGTAGCTTTCCTTCTCCTTTAAGGCATGGCGATCTAAATTACGATAAGACCTCTTATCCAGAAAGCCCCAGTCCCTAGCATTCTGGATAACAGGTCCCATACCTGTATATGTACTGCACTAAAGTGTATAAACATTTTGCTGTGAGATCTTTCTACATTTCCCATTGTGTTCCCTGTTCAGTTGAGCCAGAGAAAAGTCCATCTCATCCCACTGTGGAATGAATAGCTGATGTGTTTAGCTCTGTGGATCCCGCTGCCATAATATGTCCACTGAAAGCCCTTGTTGTGCTGCAGCCTCATTCAAAGGCTTCTAATTACGTTAAACAATCAGAAAGGCTGCCCTGAGACCCAACACCCTGCACTGGATGCTGAGCCGCAATCATCACTACGCAGCAAAGGAAAAAAAAAGCCATTTAAATGCACAGTACAAATGCGCTTTTATAGGGAATCTTCACCTTGAAATGAATTATTTGGCATTAAGAGACACGTATGCAAAGGCACATTGCAATTGGTCCTTATTTTTTATGCTCTGAAGTGTCTTAATAAGTTTTTCTGCAGTTTGATCTTTCCCACTTACCCTAGAGACCAGGCTGGGGTTTTATACCTGGGAGACCTAATGAATAGAAAGAGATTATCAATATAAAATACAAAGACTGACAATAAAACTGAGCCTCAGAATGAAACTGCTTTTAGGCTGCCAGGCATCTCTATCTCTGCCATTGATTCCAATGAAAGAAAATCTTATATCTACAGCGTACATTGACATTCTTTGCAATTCTGTGATTCCTCCATTGTGGCAACAGTTTGCAAAAGTCCTTGATCGTGATCCAGACCTGATTCACAACATCAGCCGGTATTTTACCTGCCGGTAGCTGCCGGTAAATTTGTAATACGATTAAAAAGAGCCCTCAGCCTGCCCCCAATCCCCTTGAACTTAGCTTTTCTTTTGGTGAACTTAGCTTTTCTTTTGGTGTCCGTGGCGCGGCCCGCCCCCTTTAACATCAAGACCCGCCCATTTTAATTGTCATGGCCCGCCCCTTTGTGTCCCCGCCCCCCACCAGCCGGTAAAGAATTTTTAAAAAGGTGGCAACCCTACTCACAAATGCTTATGGGAAGATATAAAGGGTCGAAGTCAAAATTCGAATTTCGAATGTAAAATTTTCGAATTCTAATCTTCGAGTTTTTTTTATGGCCAAAACTGTCAAATTTTTTTTAAATTCAAATTCGATTTTCGAGATTTTTTTATACACTGGCCCTTTAAGAATTCATATTTGACTATTCGCCACCTAAAACCTGCGAATTGCTGTTTCAGTCAATGGGAGACGTCTTAGGATCAATTTGGAGTTGTTTGCAGCCTTACTGAAATTCGAAGTTTTTTTACTTCGAATCCTTCACTCGAAGTTAGTGAATCGGCCCCCTACAGTCTCATCTATATGTAGAGCCTGGCTCCTTTTCCAAAACGAGAGCAGGACTGGAATCTCTTGACAGACGCCGGCATCAATTTGTCACTTCTCATATCTGATGGCATATTTATGCACTCCAAGAATTTCGGCTTGATTTAGCCGCCAGCTTAGCTGATTCTACATTTCCACGGCACAACAATGTCTTGTCCCCAGATTGAGCAGGTTAAAGGACAAGTAAAGTCTAAAATAGAATAAGGGTAGAAATGCCGTATTTTGTATACTAAACATAAACATGAACTTACTGCACCAGCAGCCTAATCAAACAAATGATTTATGCTTTCAAAGTTGTCTACAGGGGGCCACCATCTTGTAACTTTGTTATACATCTTTGCAAGACTAAGACTGTGCACATGCTCAGTGTGGTCTGGGCTGCTTAGGGATCGTCATAAACAAAGCTGCTTGAGTTCTGCATGGCTGGGAAGTAAGGCGGGGGCTCCCCCTGCTGTTCATAAGTATGATTGTTTCCCTGCAGAGCAGTTAGGGACTGTCTGACAATTCCTATCCACAGCAGTAAATGAAGGGAGAATTTCACTGCATACAGTCAGGTTTCTTATAAAAATGGTACACATTTTTTCATTAAAGTATATTGGAGATTAATTAAAGAAAGTAAAAATTCGATTTTTTTTTTTTTTTGCCTTTCCTTATCCTTTAAAGGAGATTCTGCGGCAGAAACAATGATTTCTTGTGCCTGGAAACAACCTGTAATAGCCAATGAGTTGGACACTATTCGGGGAATGTAATATGTTTTGTTAGCGCAATGACCATTGGGAATGTTAACGAACGAACATGTTTGCGTTTAGAGACCTTTGACAACTTCCTCTCAAAGTTTGAGACCAAATGGTTTCTGCAAACATTCGCAGTGTATGTAATAAAATAAAATAAAATATTTATCGAAACGCCAGAATGGTAACTTTTTCTTAGCAGTGATGGGTGAATTTCTCCTGTTTCGATTTGCCGAAAAATGTGCGGATTTCCCACGAAATGGTGAAAAATTCACAAAGCGCAAAGTACCAAAGTACTTTTGACGCTGGTGAAAATTCGGATGCCGGCGACTATTCTGACGCCAGGAACAATTCCGACGCCCATTAAAGTCAATGGACGCCTAGAATTGTCGCGTCAGAATTGTCACTAGCTGTCCCGGCGGGACACCGGGAAAAAACCCAGTGGGCCACAACCCTCATGGGCCCCCGCCAGGCAGACCCTTTCTCCGGTAGACCCCACTCTAAAAGTTTTTTTTTTTTCCGGCGACGTCAGCGCATGAGCGCCTCCATGCGTGTGTGCAAGAGGCGTACCGGAGTAGGGGACAAGGGACAGCCCCCGGGCCCCCCAGTCTGACCCTGGTCACCAGTGTCAAATATATTTTTTCACTGCAATTTAGCAAATTTATTCGCCGGCAGCAAAGCGTGGAAATTCACTGCAAATTCGCGCCTGGCGAATAAATTCGGCAATCGCTATTTCTTAGCAATGTAACATTGGACAGTGAATAATTTAACTATAACACTAGCAAAATTCATGTGATTTTTAATTACATTCCCACTTAATATTTAATGCTGATGCAGCCCAAAAATACTAGACCCACTGGGGCAGATTTACTAAAGGGCTTCGCTAGCGAAAAAAATCCCCAGGAATCCCATCTGCAGACACATCGCCAATTTACTAACAGGCGTAGGGGACAATTCACTAGCGAAAGAGACCATCCCTGGCACAGTTTTGTGCCCTATCGCCAGGCAGATTTTCGCTCAAGCGAATGATCGTTACTCCACAAATTCCCTATTTTTTGTCCCATCCGATCGAGATCTGGCCAGATCTCGATCAGTGAAGCCCGTCGGGGGGCCCCATACACAGGCCAATAAGCTGCCGACACTTTCTGTCGGAAGCTTTTATCGGCCCATGTATGGCCACCTTTAGGGAGCTGCTATCTGGTTACCTTCCCATTGTTCTGTTGTTTGGCTGCTGGAGGGGAAAGGGAGGGGGGTGGTATCACTCCAACTTGCAGTACAGCAGTAAAGAGTGATTGAAGCTTATCAGAGCACAAGTCACATGACTGGGGGCATATGGGAAACTGACAATATGTCTAGCCCCATGTCAGATTTCAAAATTAAATATAAAAAAATCTGTTTGCTCTTTTGAGAAACGGATTTCAGTGCAGAATTCTGCTGGAGCAGTTTTTTTTAAAAAAAAACATTTTTCCCCGTTACAGTATCCCTTTAAATTATAAAGGTTTTTTTTTTATCTCCTGATGCAAATTACACATTATACTCCATTTATTTTAAATGCAAGAAAATGCAGTTTAGCAGCTACGTTTTCTTCACCCGGAATGTGATTATCGGGAGACATTCTAGGAAATACCTCTGATTTTATTCTTTCACTGTCAAAATGAAATCAGCCGCTTTTGCTATTGTGTCTCTGTTTCCCTGAATGTTATTGTCCAACACACCAGGGATTCGGAGTGCACATTCCTACATGTATTTATACAACTGGCTTTCCCAGGGGAGAGCCTTGTGTCCTCAACATTACCCTCAGTCCTCAACAGGCAGCCTGTTGCTTTATGGTTGTTGCGAAACCACATTTCCCAGCAGCCTTTGTGAGCAGATGTTAATAGCTGAATGACACCCAGCGAAATGCTAAGGAGCCTCACTGCCCTCCTGTAACTAAACTTCTGCTTCTATTACCTTAGACCAGACCCACGGGGCTACAACTTTTGTCAACAATTATTGACCTAAATGTGCAATAAATGGAGCAAAAATCTATATTATTATTTAAGCCAAGTACAATGCAATCCAGCATGGGTTACACAGAGAAATGCCAAGGGATTCTGCTTTATGGCAAAACTATCAATGACCCGGAGTCACTGCCAATGTCAGATAAGTGTGGCCTTGGGTAAGTTACTCATGCCCCACATTTAGTCTGAATGATTATAGGGGAGTGCATGGTGTGCTGCATTAGAAAACCCATATATAAGAAAGGGGACAGATTAAATGAGAGAATGAGCAGGGCTAAGTGATGTCATCTGTCACAGTCAGTGCTTAGTGATGTCATCTGTTACATTTGGCACTTCATGATGTCATCAGTTGCAGTCAGTGCTTAGTGATGTCATCTGTTACATTTGTCACTTCATGATGTCATCAGTTGCAGTCAGTGCTTAGTGATGTCATCTGTTACATTTGGCACTTCATGATGTCATCTGTTACAGTCACATGATTTAAAAAGAGTTAAAGGGGTGGTTCACCTTTAAGTTAACTTTTAATATGTTGAAGAAAGGCCTATTCCAAGCAATTTTTCAATTGGTTTTCATTATGTATTTACATTTTTGTAGTTTTTTTTAATGATTTGCCTTCTTCTTCTGATTCTTTCCAGATTTCACTGACCCCCATCTGAAAACGAATGCTCTGTAAGGCTACAAATGTATTGCTATTGCTGCTTTCTATTACTTGTCTTTATAGTCCTGCTATTCATATTCCAGTCTCTTATTTAAATCAATGCATGGTTGCTAGGGAGATTTGAACCCTAGTCGCCATATGCTCAAATTGCAAACTGGAGAGCTGCTGAATAAAAAGCTAAATAACTCAAAAAAACACAAATCATAAAAACTGATAATCAAATGTAACATCACCCTCTACATCATACTAATAGTTAATTTAAAGGTGAACAACCCCTTTAAATGATTTCATCCTCCTACCCAGTCACTTCTAGAGAATAACATGGGAAATACTAAAAGATACAATGGGGGTTATTTGCCGAGACCCTGGATGAAAGTGTAAGACAAGTGCTGTGGACAAACTCGTAGTCCTGGTTCATTACCATTATAGGGCTGCTGCACAATTGGTCATGGACAGTAAGTTGCTGATATAAAATACAGCATTTTTAGCCATATTCTTGTTTGGGCTTTACAGTGGTGGGCAAAAAGGTAAGGTACAAGACAGGCTACTTCTGCCCCTGACATACCATAACTTTATATGCATATATATAAAGATATAGAGACAGGCAGGGCAGCCATCAGGGGGGGACAGGGGGGAATTTTGTAGGGGGCCCGAGGGTAAGGGGGGCCCAGCCAAGCCGCACTTTCTTGATTAGCCGGCCCCCCTGCTTTCTGAGAGTTGCTGACTTCGGGAAGGCAGGGCAGGAGCACAAGGGGAGGTATCTTCTGTCCATTACTTCTCCTTATTGGTCACTGAGTTTAAGTCCCGGTTGAGCTGCTCAGGCATTGGATAGCTGAGGTTTGAACATCCCCTCCAGCTCATCCAATCCCCATGCAGCTGTACCAGGAGTTGAAATTCTGTGACCAATAAGGGAAGAAAATGGTGTCACTGGAAGAAGATGCAGCCACCCGTACTCCCCTCCTCCCTTCTGTAGTTGGCAGCTCACTGACAGCAGGTGGGCCACACTAATGAAGTACAACATGGCAGGGTCCCCCTGAAGGTAACCCTTTGTGGTCCCTGTTGTGTGGTGGGGCCCTGGGCACCAATTTTTTTTTAAACTTCTGGGGGGGGGGGGGCAAGTTTTTTACATGGATTTTTAAGGGGGGCCCTGACCACCAATTTTCTTACAAGTGGGGGGGGGGGATTGCCACCAATTGTTTTTTCCCATGTGGGGTCCTAGCCACCAATATTTTTTAATGGAGGGCCCTGACCACAAATGTTTTTTATTTAATGGGGGGGCCCTGACCACCAATATTTTTTTATTAACATGTGGGAACAATAGCCACCAATGGTTTTTTTTTTAGTGTGTGGTGGGGAGGTGGACCGGTGGGGTGGGGAGGGAGGACCTGTAGGTGGGGCTTGTGGTGGGTGCAGCCCAGGGGGGCCCAGGAAATTTTTCGTATGGGGCCCTGCGATTTCTGATGGCGGCCCTGCAGACAAGCCATAAGTAGACAGATAGACAGAATATAAAGGTACAGACAGGAACACTAATGCCCTATGTATGGTGTAATTCTGCTCCCACTTTACCCCTAGTTCTGCACTGTCCAGTTCATCTCTGTTATCAGAAGAGCTTGAGTGACAGGTTCCTTGGGCTTAGTAGGGACTTACTCCCCCTGCCATGATAATGCAGGATTTAATTCTATCCCCGCCCAGCTGTCAGAGAGGCAGCCGCTGTGACTCTGACATTTGATCTCGGATTGCTGCATTGTCGCAACCCTGGAAAAAAAAACGCCTCCCCGAAGCTGCGTCTTTCCGCTGCTGCTGCTGATTTTCCTCCACATTCTCCCCATGGAAACAACGTGTGTGCAGCTGCCTGAGCTCACTGGGGACTGATCTGCCTGTGTGTTATAGTGAGAGGCTCCTCCAGTTCAGGCTGAACTATTACATAACAGGGGGGTCGCTCCCCTCCTCCAACCCCCCAGCCTGCAGCGGTCTTTATGAATGAGGAGATCTGGGAAGCGCACGAGGAATCTGCTCACGTTTCTGGACTTGATTTTTTTTTCTCTTCTACCTTCCCCTTTAAATCGCCCAGATCAGCCCGTGCGTGTGACGCTGCCACCAGCCCGTAGTAGAGATCTGCCTGGACTCCCCCAGCTCCTCCTCCTCTTCCAGACAGACCCAGGCACTGCAAGGCACCTCTGAGACTCTACCAAGGGAGAAAAGGGGGAGACTGTGCCAAATAAGGGGAGATAGAACCAGGGGAAAGAGGAGACTGCCAAGGAGGGGAGTGGCAAGAACAATAGTAAAGGGGTGGCAGCAGGGGAAGACTAGGCAAAAGGAGGTGTCACACACACACACATACAAGGAGCAGGGGGAGCCACTGTGAAGGCTGAAGGGAGAGGCACAACCAAGTAGGAGACTCAGGCAAGACCTTAGACACAGCTGAGGCTTTTCCCATCCACAAGGAACATAGACATGGAGGTCCCACGCCTGAGTCAGCACATGAGCACCCCGAATAGTCCCTGCGAGGAAATGATCAAGAACCTCAGCCTGGAGAATATTCAGCTGTGTGAGAGGGACGGTAAGCAGCTCCTCTTATCTCTAATATCTCTAATATCTAATATCTCTAATAAGCCTCAATGTCAATCCCCTTCCCAAGACCCACACCCCAGCCCCTCCATTATTACCTTGCCTGGTGCCCATAGCACATCCAGCAGCTCCATGTCAGCTCCCTGTTATCTCCATGTCAGCTCCATGATATCTCCATGTCAGCTCCATGATATCTCCATGTCAGCTCACAGTCAGCTCCCTGTTATCTCCATGTCAGCTCCATGATATCTCCATGTCAGCTCACAGTCAGCTCCCTGTTATCTCCATGTCAGCTCCATGATATCTCCATGTCAGCTCCCAGTCAGCTCCCTGTTATTTCCATGTCAGCTCCTTGTTATCTCCATGTGAGCTCCATGTTATTTCCATGTCAGCTCCCAGTCAGCTCCCTGTTATTTCCATGTCAGCTCCATGTTATCTCCATGTGAGCTCCATGTTATTTCCATATCAGCTCCCAGTCAGCTTCCTATCAGGAACAAAGCAGCTCCAGAGGGGCCCCTGCCTGCCATTGATTTCATCCCTTTCCCCAGGCTCACACTGAGAATGATTTACATTGCAGCATTTTATTTCATTTATTCATACATTTCACACAGCGCAGGGCTCCCAGGCATTTCTCCCTTATGGCACAACTTCTCTCTTTGCGCAGCGCCGGCTCACGCTTAGGAACCGCTCTATGAAACGCCTGCTGCGCAAATCTACTCATTAATGTGCCATCTGCTTCGTGCGTCTTTTATAAAACACAGAGTGGGAATTAATCGTATCTCTAAGCGTGTGGAGGGGGGAAAAAAGTCTGGGTAATTGGTGATATCAAGGGGGTCTTGCGATGGGGGAAGGGAGAATAGGTGAGCGGTAAATGCGGTTTCAGCACCACGGACAGATGCGCCTGCTGGATCCAAGCGCTGCGTTTTGGGAGCTGAACTGAGAGCGGCAGGAGGGGCTCAGCTAATTCAATAGTATGTTCCAGAACTAAAGCGATAGGATTGTGCCTGGCCTCGCACGTGCTGTCTAGTAAATGTGCAGATTATTTGTGACTATTATTATTAATTATGATGATTATTAATATTTTTTATTACTGGTATTATTAATATTATTAGTATTATTGTATTATTATTGGCACATCAGCTGCCACTTTCCAGGATCCATAGGAGAAACTGTCAGCTGGAAAATGAATGATTTCAGTGGGTTCTTTCAGTCTCTTCCAGGGAGTGTGCCCACCTGCAGCCCCACACAGTTACTCCATGTAAAAGGCAGCTGAATGCTAAGGCTGGTAGGGAGGGGTGCTGGAGGGCTCCTCATATCTCATAGCTGTAAAGGGACAATTTACTCATTGTCTAGTAAATGTGCAAGAATGAATGCAGACTACTTGTGACTATTATTATTATTATAATTGTTATTATTATTATTATTATGGGTTGGGACATCAGCTGTCACTTTCCAAGATCCATAGGAGAAACTGTCAGCTGGAAAATGAATGATTTCAGTAGGTTCTTTCAGTCTCTTCCAGGGAGTGTGCCCACCTGCA